>NC_090440.1:1259006637-1259309667 GCF_031143425.1 Pleurodeles waltl | reverse complement strand
TTCGGTCCAGCCCCTAAGGAATGTGGTGGGCTCCACCCTCAGTGCCTCTATGATGCTTTAGATACCACTCTCCTCCTCTTTCATACTCCTGCACGACATGGGATGCCTCCCTGATTTATCTCAACAGCAACGCCTACTGCTCCACATGGCCCTAGCGATAGCCAAGATCTCCATCCTCTGTCACTTGAGGTCTCCTGTCCCCCACACTCCGGAAGAGTGGATGGTGGCAATGGTCTGGACCACCGCCCATGAATGTGTCATCTATCATATGCAAGACGAAGCTGCTCTATTTGGGCAGACGTAGGTGCCCTTTCTTGCAGGAGATTCATAGAAAGCTCACTGCCCACCCACCCCCAATGCATGCCACTACCACCAACACCACAATTTCAGCTCCCCATCCCTTCTGCCAGACCCCCCCTCCTGGTCAATATCCAACCCCCCCCTCTTTATCCTTCCCCTGATCCGTCCCCCCAGACCGGGATGGGCGCTGGGTTGCCTTAGACCTTAGCCCTTATCCCTTTCCCCCTTTTCCCTTATTCTTCACTCTTTATTCTCTATTTCTTCTCTCCTTCTTCTCCTTCTTGCCTCTTTGTTTCTGCATCTTCATTGCCAACCTCTTCCCCCTTCCTACTCCAACCTACTTCATACTAGTCCATGCTACCATGCTCTGCCCCACTTCTCAATGCAGCATTATGCTGTGCTTCACTTCACTTGATACTACTCGGATCTGCTGCATTCTACTCCTCTCTAGTCTGATCTCCTCTGATACACATTCCTATCTGCCACCATCTCTTCTCTCAGCCCTGCTGCCCTCCCCCATGGCCTCCTCCCCGCACTGACCTTAACTACATCCCCCCTTGGTGTGGCCCCCATGCCCTGTACCTCAGGAGTAGCAGCTCGGTGGCACAGCCTGACGACCACTACTGCTCTCCGCGATCCTACCTGCCTCGGCTGCGCTTTAATATACCGACCCCTCACCTCTTCCCCCATAGTTCCCTGTTTCTGGACTGACAGATGGACTGCTTAGTTTACCCTTAGATTACTGGCTCCTCAATGTATTTCACTGCTGTAATAGAGGGGGAGAGCTCTCTCGTACTCTGGTGCCTGTGTTGTTACTCTTCTGACACATTGCATACTTCTATTTATCCTGTGCTTTTATGTCCCTTTAGGCCATTTTCACACCCCCACCCTCTGTTTATCTTTTCCCCTCCACCCTCCTCTTTCTTTTCTATCCCCCCATTATCTCCTTTGGTATAACAGCTACTAACGTCATTTGTCATTTACGTTTCTGATTGAGTCACCACCTCCTTTGAAGAGTCTATAACCTATCAATGATTTGCACCAAAATTACAATTGCAAACAATTGATACATACCATAAGAAGTCACAGATTGGAAGGAATGCCCTAAACCTGCCCTTTCAATTTGGGATTCGGTACGCAGTCGCAAAGATATTTTGCTATTTAATAACAAGTTACCAAAGGTCTATCTGGATTTTGAACACACCCATAAACTATTTTGTGGTTGCAAAGGCTCCGATTTTGCGAATCGGAGCTTTGCAATCGCAAAATAGCTTTGAACAGAAGGCTCCTAGGGCCAGATGTAGTAGCTAAAAAATTGCGAGTTGGAAATTGCGAGTAGTTGCGACTCGCAATTTCCGACTCGTAATATGGTATCCAACAAGAAAAAGCAACTTCATTTTGCGACTCGCAAATTAAGTCGCACCGCAGATTGCGAGTCCGCTGTTGCGAGGTTGCTTTTTGCGACCGCGCTAAAAACAAACACGCAAATTGCGAGTGGGTGTCGCAAATTGCGACTGTGCCGCAAATTGAAAGCAGGTGCAGCAGAACACTCTGGAAAACACTTCCTGGCTCTTGATGATGACATCACAGCCAGGAAGTTTACTAATACACCTGGGAGGAGGGAGGACCACACCCATTTCCAACTGCTGAACAGCCAACAGGAGGAACAGCAGCTACAATGGAAGAAACAGCCAGAAAGAGAAAGATAAAATTTGCAGAAAAAGAACTGGAGGTGCTGACGGACGAATGCTGCCAGCACCATGATTAACTCTTTGGGAGAGCAGCCCTCAGTGTGCCAGAGCAGGAAAAAAGGAGGATTTGGAGTGAAATCCAAGACAAAGTAAATTCAATGGGTGTGAGCCACAGGAGCATTGAGGAACTTAAAAAAAGGTGGTATGACCTGCGCTCCCAGACCAAGGAGAGGGTGGCAGAGCGCCTCCGGGAGATGAGGGGCACTGGAGGAGGACCATCTACCATACCACCACCCACACCCTTGGAGGAAAAAGTGGAAGGGACCCTGGAGCCGGAGGCAGTGTCCGGAATAGGAGAGCTGGACACGTCAGCGCCAGGACCATCAACCAATGAGTACCATGAGATATGAATGTACACCCATATCTGTCATACCCCCAGCCACCTAGTACAAAGCAGCATGCACAAACAAAATAGCTCCATTTCAGAGTAGCAACCACCTGAATGGTGCATTATGGGCAATGTAGTCAAGGAGGCAGCTGATAGGCAACAGTTTATTAGGAAGCATATCACAGATGGTAGATACTGACCGTGTGTTCCCTATGTCCCACAGGTCTCCCACAAGACACCACCTCCAGCCACACCGTCCAGGGGCCACAGGTCAGCCACCAGGCAGCACAGGACCCAGGAGCAGCCACCACAGGGACCTGCACCACCCAACCACAGTCCCCTCCAGATGCACCAGTGGCCATACTGGAGATTGAGGCAGCACCCTGTCCCAGCCACAGTGCCAGCTTACAGGACACAGAACCACCACTGCGTCGCAGGCGACGTGTCTATGTCCCTACAGTGTCACAGGGAGACGTAGGGGACGCCTCCATTTCCGCCGCCGAGGCTGCACTCATCCATGGTCAGCGCCTGCAGACAAGGCAAATGAGACTTATTTCAGGGGCCATGCGGCGCATGGAAAGAAACCAAACAATAGGGCTGCAACAGGTCCACACAGAGCTACAACATCTAAACAGCAATGTAGGTGACCTTGCGCTCTCAATCAGACAACTGGTGGCAGAACTTGTCACGGAGAGAGAGGGTGCAAGGCGCCGTGACCGGCAGCTCATCCACCGCCTAGACCGCATGGCTGCCTCCATCCGGCTGGCTGTAAATACCACAGGGCTGTCACTCCGCACAGTCAGCCTACAGGTGGACATGGGCCACTTTGCCAGCGATGTGGCTCGTGGGCTGGGATGCATTAGCCATGCAGTCGACATGATGGAGGCACGACAGGTGGCTAGGGGCATGGCAGACACGCCGCAAGACAGTGAGGAGGGCTCTGCTATAAGTAGTGCATCTGCCACAGACACCAGGGTGTTGCGTAGTGGAAGTGCACGGCAGGGCACTGCAGACGCTCCAGGAACCAGCCATGCTGGGCGACCCCGGCGTAGGGTGTGAGCTACTCACTGACATACAATGGAGGCACATGAGGTTAATGTGTCCTCATAGCAGGTGGACTTTTACAGCCCCTGATCAGTAGTTTCTGTAAATAGTGTATTGGTTCACATCATTAAAGTTCTTGTTTGTTCCACTTCACACCTGGGCTCTTTGTGTGTGACATTCGTGTGTGTGGTGACAGTTAGCACGTACCTTCCAAAGTATTGGTTTGCAATGTGGTCCCGTCTCTGCCTTGATTTGCAATGCTTCTATCCCCATGATGGCGATGTGGTAGCTCTTGCTCGTCATCCTCTGAATCTGGGTCTTCTGGGGTGAGATGTAGCCCACGTCTGGTGGCAATGTTGTGCAATATAGCGCATGCGCCAACAATCTTGAATGCTGTTAATGGGGCATACTGGAGGGCACCTCCACTTCTGTGGAGGCATCTGAATCTTTCCTTCAACAGTCCAAAGGTCCTCTCTATAATATTTCGGGTCCTCCTATGTGCACTGTTGTATCGCCTCTCTGTCTCATTGCTGGGTGTTAAGTATGGGGTAAGTATCCATGGTCGTAGTGCATATGCACTGTCACCTGTTTGGCACAAAATGTACAATGTTAGCTGGGCATAGCTGGGTTCCACATTGACCTGTGTGTATGTCTGCAAGGTGTATTCAGCTATACCTAGGAGGTATCCGTCTCCAAACTCCCCACGTTCTAGGCGTTGGTGTATCCCACTGTGCCTGAAAATGTAGGAGTCATGTGTACTCCCCGGAAATTTGGCAACCATGTCAGTTATAACATAATGGGCGTCACATACCACATGGATGTTCAGTGAGTGGGTACACGTCCGGTTGCGGAACAGATATTCCAGATTTGCGGGAGGGCATATTTGTTTATGTGTTCCGTCTACACACCCTATTACATGCAGGAATTTGGCAATCCTGTAGAATTCCAACTTGGTGCTGTTGATTTCTGCCTCATTCCTGGGTAGGTATATGTATCTGGACATGTGTGTGAGTATGGCATCTAGGAATGATCTGCAGAACCGTGAGACTGGACTTTGAGATACCCCACCTGCCACGGCAATGACCCCCTGATAGCTACCCGAGGCCAAGAGGTGCAGTGAGCATAGCACTTGCACATGTGTGGGGATGGCCCTGCCGCGCACAGTCTGGCGTTGAAGCTGTGGATTGAGTAGATCTATTAAATCTAGTATTGCTGCACTGCTAAGTCTGTATTTATCATATATCTCCTCCTCAGTTTATTTGGAAAAGTGTCTGTCTGGTTCTGTATATCTTCTCCTGTCTCTGGCTCCTCCTCCTCATCTGCTGTGCGGCGTGGGCTCTCCTCCTCCTTGCTATCACATATATCTCCGCCATCTTGAGTGGCCCCGGTGCCTTCTGGGTCCCCTTTTATACTTTGGTTATGGTTACCACCTGCTCTGAGTTAGTGGTAAATTGGAAGTGCAAAAAGGGCTTTTTGCGACTAGTAGCAATTTGCGAGTGGCTATTTCATATGGTTTGCGACTCGCAAATTGCGACTTCCTATTTGCGGGTCGCAAAATGGGATCGCTATTTTTGCGAGTCGGTAATGGCTCGCGTCGCAATTTGCGATTCGGAAATGGGATTTTTGCATCCCATTTCCGATTTTGCGGGGTCGCAAATTGCGATTCGGGCCATTTGCGACTCACAAAAGTTTGCTACATCTGACCTCATGTACCACAGTTTGAAGGTCGGCAGCTCAGACTCATTATGCCACTAAGTTACATTACCTATTCCTCAGTTACGTTCTTTTGGTACAGTTTAAAAAAATAAATGGGGAAAACTTAATTTTGTATTTCTTCAGGAAACAGTCTGAAGTACTGTGAAGTCAATTTGCTCAAATTTCGACTTCGTGCAAACTCTTTCCTAAAAAGGTAGCTCAACAAATCTTTTTCAGGTATTCAACATAAAACATCTGAAATACATTTGCACAACTGGAACAATTATGGTTAGTGTTCCTTTTGAACTAGTGTTCAATTAATTTTGTGGGGATGGAACATTGCCAGTTGTGATAGTTACAAGGCAGTACATGACTTTTAATCAGTGCTGGCTTTATGGCGGTGCACCTGGTGCTATTGTCCCAGGCGCCGAGCTTGAGGGGCGCCATTTGCAAGCAATGCTGGCCTGCTCCTGTCAACAGCTGTATTTTTTACCTGCTGAGCTGGTGAGATGGAGTTCAGCCTTGTTTTTGCTCTGGTAAGGCTGCCATCTTAAACAGTCTCCACTCTCTAGGCACAGGCCTTCTCTCCCCTTACCATTACCTATCGGACTTGTAGGCCTCTGAGTTGCACTGAAGTGCCAGATGGAGAAATTCATAGTTCAGATTTGTCAAGATTTGCAGTGACTATGGCTGGAAATACAAACTTCCAAAGTACCATCACTTGGGCAACTTGCAAACGGGCCTCACAGCTCTGCTCATCAGTTTTCTTCTCCAATGGAACTGCATGTGACGAGTGATTGACAGTGCAGGGCTCTGAGCTGTGCGCGTGTGTGTATGTGTGTGCTTGTGTGTGTGTGTGTGTGTGTGTGTGTGGTGTCTGTGGAACAAACCCCCCACTTTAGTAGCTGAAGCCGGAGCTGACACTGTTTGTTCTTATAAGCTGGTGAATTTCGTCTACATAAACATGAATTCATTGATTTTGGGCCTCTTATGGCACACATGGAGAAAACCATTAGAGGAACACATAGAAACCCAATGAGGCTGAGAAAGTTAGCTATGAAAAAAAGTAAGGATGAGAGAAAAAAGATGGGTCGGTATAAAGGTAAAAAATCTGGAGGTGACAGGAGAATGACAGGAAGGAAGGAAACATGAAAGGAAAGGTGGAAGGATAATAGGATGAAAGAATGACTGGATGGGTGTGTGAAAGGATTGATAGATGGAAGGGTCAACAATCTGATTGAAGAGTGAAAGAATTGACTGGTGAAAGAGTGAATGGATGGAAGGATAGAAGAATGGAAAGATGAAGAAAAGACAGTGGATGGATGGTGAAAAGATGGATGCATACATGAACATAGTGATGGGTGAAATGATGAATGGATGAAGTAAAGGGTGAAAAGATGGAAAGTGGAAGGGATGGACTGATGGATGACTAGATGGCAGGTTAAATAAATGGATAGATCAAAGGAGGGTCGCATTTGCTCGTCTTGCACGTTCGGTATGGTCAGAGATATGTTTTAAGTGGGAATTATTTTAATTTACTGGCTACTCCCCTGCCTATGTATGTTGGTACATGTACGTTTTGTATGAAAGAGTGCATGGAGCACTAACTGGATTATAATTGACAGTGAACACCATTTGAGTGGGCCTTTCAGAAATTGTACATGAGTAAAAACAGAACTTCTTTGCAGCTTCTGTTCCCATGCAGTCCATAATGTCATTTAAAGCGTATTAAAGGACATTTAAAGTTTTAACAGAGTTTGGTTGATAAAAATTACTCACTGTAATCGCTCGGTAATTATACATGTTGTGTAAATATTACCAATGATAACATAAAAAGGCAGACTTAATAAGCCCACAACATTATTCTCAAGCACATCAAAAACAGCCTTTTGCTAAAACACGTTTAATTTCAGATGTTTATGCACTGTGGTGGCACTTTTCCCATGGCATTGACCTCATACAGTTCTCTTACAGGTGGATTAATGCTATCATTTTAGGTCCAGGGGATCTGGGCTCATGCCAGAGTTCCATGTTTTCCATATAAGGAGACATACAATTAATTTACATCAAACTCTTTCACATAATGGATCTGGCGCGATCCTGACTGTTTCTGGGAAACCAGTTCAGGAATTCTAGCTTCATTCCGTGCTCAGTTGTGTGATCCCGGGTAACTCATATGTTTTCCTTCTCTCCCAGGTTGTAGAAATTAGAAACATCATTTAGATTAAGAAGGGGTCTAAAACATATACAAACTCTTAACATTTAATATCCCCACATTAGGGTTGTGTTTCAGGATGGAGAGTTGTCCATTTCCCATTACTTGTAAAGAGGGCTAGTGACTTATCACTAATTATTTATACTCTTTAAGTTTAAATTCAGCATTTCAGTGCGACAGCTCCGCTCCTGCAACGGAATCACAAACTCTCATAGAACAATCACGTTTTCCATGCAGGAGTTATTTTTGCTCAATGGGTATTGTAGAGAAAATGTAGTGGAGCATAGATTAGGAGAATACCCTGCTGACTGAGGAAATGCTGATTAGCAGTTTACACTTTAGTTACTGATATCTGATGTGTTCCTTTTCAACTCCCTTCTTTCTAAGCCTGGCCACACTTTTCTGGAGGGGTGAACTAGGAGAAGGAGAAAGAATTCAAAGGAGAGAAAAGGTGATTATGAAAAAACAAAGGGAGAAATGAAGTAAGAGAAGCAAAGATGATAGAAAGGAAGGTAAAGAGAGGACTATTTCGGGAAGAAAGTGATGGAAAAAGTGAGAGTCACAAGGAAAAAGAAATTAGGATATTATTAGAGGGAAGGAAGAAAAATAATAAAACTGAGGTAAATGGTAAGAAGGACCAGAAGAAAGGAGGAGGAAGGGGTAAAATTGGGCAAAATTTGGAGTGTGTTATGGAAAATGTGTCAATAAAGGAACCATTCTACTCCATTTTTAGGTCGAGCCTAGACAGCGACCAGTGGTATTGCACAAACCAGTGCATTTCTGATAAAGGTTTAATGTGAAGCATGGCTTAGTATTTCAACCATTTCACCGAGGACTATTCATGTTGTGCCAAGCTTCCCAGAACAGGAGCAGGTCGGCTGCCCCTGGATTCCATTAGTGTTATACCTCTGGTCAGAGCGCAGTGAGGCAGAGGAGCGCACTGAGGCAGACCGCTAGCACCCAGCCGGCCGACGAACAGCACACCCTGCCGCGGAGAGAGGCAGCTTGTGAAGTCGTCCTGGCCTGGACATTGACGGTGACGCAAGGAGGATGCAAGGAGAGTGTAGACCACGGGCGTGGAGCTCCGGCTACTGATGTTGGCTGGAGCTTCGTTCGCTGGTCTTCCATAGGGTGCTACGGTCTCAGGAGCTGAGAGGTTCTGATCAGAGGCCCATTGCCACGCAGCCGCCAGCAGTCATCAGCTGATAAGTTTGTATGCCGCCCGCTATCTCGGTGCTACCTGCGGCACTCTTTCTGGGCAAATGCACAGTGCTTTCCCCTGGGCCCCATGCAGTCTGTGGGGGGTGAAGGGTAGAAGGAGGTTTGAACAGGCATGGAGGTGGGGGAAGGAGGCTTGGTGGTTGCGGAGGCCTCACGGATTCACCCAGTGCAAAAGGTGTAGTGTACTGGAGAGTGGCGGTAAGAGCCTTTAGGCCTTTAGACCCCTAGGCCTCTCCCTCTCCAAGCCCCCTGACCCCTGTTGGGGTGAAGAGGTTCAATGAGGTACAGTAATTACATTTATAATTGCAGTGATAGCCTGATGGGCTTTGTTTGAGTTTTGAAAAAACACTTGTGCCTGTGGCAGCTTGGAATGTGTAACTATTGGCACTTGTGTGGAGGTGTGCTGAACAGAGAGTTGGGCCCTGCTGATTGATTTGTTATCTTGTGAAATTGACTTAAATACCGTGCTCGTGCCTGCCGCAAGGGAGCAACGTTCTCTCCCCTGTGATAACATTTGTAGCTGTGCCTGCATCGAGGGCTCGGCGTAGGGGCCCGACATAGGGGCCTCAGGGCTGGAGCCCTACTTTGAACTATATTGAATTATATTGAGCCTCACTATTTGTGAAAAAGACAACAAAGGCCTCGCGGAGGCCATCATAAGCTGCTAAAGCCAGGCGGAGCAAACTACCCTGCGAGTGGAGGTGGCGTTGGAGGCGGGAGTAGTATTAGCAGGCGCTGGCACATCAGAGGATAAGCATACTACAAGATATCTGTCAAATGTGTCTGCCACCTGTCTGCCAAGTCTGCTTGCTATCTAGAGCATACGCAGCATGTCGGCAAGAAAAAATCAGTCATACCGGTTGTGTGGCGTAAAGAAGGGATCGAAAAGACCAAAGGGTGCTCCCAAGAGAAGGCGGGCACCGAGGGAGAGATGGTCCCTGGGGGCCATAAGCCAAGATGAGGGAGACATATCTCAGCGTCTCCAATTGGAGAGTGCCCTGAGTGATGCCATGAGTGACAATGAAGAAAGCTGCTGTAACACTATTAGGTGCATCAATTAAGGACTTCGAGGGAAAGTATTTTAAAAAGTCTTCCAAGGTGTCAAGGCCCTTAAAAGGGGTGAGCATAGCAAGCCCTGACCAGAGTAAGGTTGAGCGGAGCTATAAGAGAGGCTACCAGAGGCCAGAGTTGCTGCAGTTTGAGGATGGGTATTTGGGATGGGGGATGAGAAAGCCCAGGGCAGGCTTTCGCTGGAGCCCAGGCTGTCGTTATCTCCCTGCCACCGACCCGGTTAACAGGTAGGGACATCCTAGAGGGGCTGTCCCCATTGTACTTAGGGCCTGAGAAAGAGAGCAAGGGAGAGGAGGTGAAGGGGAAAGAGAAAAAAGTGGAGCAGGGAGGGTGGAGTAGAGATGTTAACAGAACGGGGAAGTCTGCCCCATCACCTTTGTCTTTTCTGGGTAGGCAATCAGAAAAACAGTCCACCCTTGGCTTAAACACCACTGCGGTACCCGCAGATTCCGCACTTGATGTAATGTTCCTAATGCAAAAAACAATACGAGCAATTTTAGAAGTAATAACGGTAAACAATAGCTTGGGTAAAATGCATACACATCAATTACAAGGGATAACAGACGAACTGAATCAAATTAACCATTGTATGCCGATACTGGTGTACCCTGCATCCAAAAAATCGGACCAGGAAACAGTTACATCTGTTGGAGTGTAGTTTTTATAATCAAATTTAATATGAATTTTTACGAACTAATGCATAATAATGCTGCATAGAAAATGTATTAATGTGTTTTACTAAACGTGCGTTTGAAATGTACCCATGGGGAGTGGCCACCAATGTATACGATGATTAATGAAATTGACTAATAATGAAATATTAATGTATTAATGTATGCTTTTAAACTAGTATTACGAGTTATATGTTAAGGTTTTGCTAATTAATCACTAGGCCTTAGTTAGCATGAGTCGGGGCCTAGCTGCCTAGTTTCATATTAAATGTATTTTTCTAACGTGCAGTGTTCTGACTTGCTGAAGGACATGTAGCCGTACTTTTCCAGAAGCTAGAGGATGAATGTAACCGTAGTAAAAATCTTTCTCATGAGACTCGACTTGCTCAAGGAGACATTCTTGCCGAATGCAACAGTGTAAACTTGCAACAGGTACAAGGTCGTCTGAACTGGTATAGACAATGGAACTACTGACTGAGTCTGATGAAACTATAAGTTTGTACCGGACATTCTACCCGTTGGAGACGTCAATTACAGGATCCAATAAACTATGTGAGAACTGTTATGGGGTAACAATGCGCCAAAGCTTTCCCAATTGGAAACAAGATCGATATAAAATTCTTGGACACGAAGAGAAATCAGCCATTCCAAGCCATTATATGCCATTCTAGCCATTCCTATGCATTAGCCATTACGTCCCTTTTGCTATTGCCCAGCCACTTTGTTACTCTGCCAAAAGACTTTGCTATTTGATTCTGCAAACCATCCTTACTTTGCCTTGCCCTATTCATACTTTTCCTCCTTATAAAGGAAGTATTCAATTTTCGCCCGGTCTTGCTGAACTTGGCTGTGTTTCCTGGCTGATGGCAAATCAACTGATGTCCTGAGGACGAAGACTGACTCTGTATGCTGACCCATTACGGAGGGTAACTATATGATGATGAAATTGTAATTGTCTGTTTGCTTTTCTCTCTAGGTACCAACTGCTACCTTTTGATAGAGACCATAGTTAGATGTTTTCTAAATTTGTGTTGCTAAGTTGTTTTGCATGAAGCCCAACATGCTAATGCTGATTCGAGGTTAGTTAAGGAGTTCACTAAACTGACGCAAATAGACAAATGACTGAATCTTTGCTTTGTTGAATAATGCTCTAATGATACTCTGCCACAGTTAACCTATGTTGATGTCGTTCTATGTTATAATGTTCATGATCTTTGCTTTGATGAAATCTTTTTTGAGTTGCCATATTATGACAATGTTGATGCGTTTCATGGTTTTGAGACTAATAAACTTGCTAGTAGAACTGTAATCTATAGGGAATAAATATCATAAAATCGTACTAAACCGGTGTGGTTGTTCGTGACTGAAAGGTCATGGTGGTTTCTGAGTCTTATTAATGTCATTGATTAATTTGATTGATTTGCTATTGTGATTAATGATTGGGTTATTGATCTATTGATTGCCATGTTGATCAGAAATCTCGCCCTAAGGTGTCTTCAATCAGGGTCAAAAGATTCATCGGCCTAAAATGAGTCCCAGAGTAAATAAATTATCTAGGTTGGGACGCGTTATGAGTTCTGGTAGCAGAGGACGATTTTGGCCCTTTGGGGGCACTAGGACGAGGGGCCATTGTTTTGGAATTGTTTTTGAGATAATGCAAATTGGAGGTATGATGTGCCCCTAAGTCCCAAATGACTTTCCCGGAATCTCAGAGCTTGCCGAAGTAAGTTGGGTATGTTCTCGGCATTCTAGTGATAGTATGTGTGACGTAGAATTTTCGCTTGCTCAGCTTATGCATATCACAGGTGAATTGTGAGGTTTGTGAGAGTTGAGGCCAGGTAATGTTTTAGTAGGAGTGGGCATACTCCGCAGTATGAGAGTAGGGAAGTCGGCGAACTTCATGTGAGTGTGGCGCTTTGTGCAAAAAAAAGGAAATTGTCCACGTGGTTGTTGGTGATGTATGGACCCGTCGTGGTCTAAGACTCCGGAGTATATTGATAAGTGTATGAGACACTTGGCTTATGCTGTGATTTGTGCGGTTTAATAGGTAAATAGGGCGTGGTTGACGAGTCGAGTTTGAGTCAAAGTGTGTGAGTGAAACTTTCGATGGAGATTTGGCAAGTTCTAAAGTGCACTAGAACGAACCATTGACAAGTCGAGAGTAGGATTTGCAGGTCGAATTCTGCTTGCGAGTGTGGGATCTGAGAAGGAGAGAGTAGCGGCCGAGGCTTTAAGTGAAATCTCGGTAAAGTTCTGAAGCGATTGTGTTACCCTTCCTGTAGTAAACCGGCAAATTTGGGTTTTGTTGTTAAAGTGCTCACAATATATTGCATTAGTTTTGTGTGAATAGAGAGTGAGGAAGACAAGCCGCAAGACTTTGTCAGCCGCAGTGTGTGTGAGTGTGATGTCATTGGAGCCACACTGGGATAGGTCAGTTGCTGAGAGGGGTCGCGCACAGATTGGCAGCTGTCCGTGAGAGGCAATTGGTTGAGAAGGTAGACGAAGAGTGTTCTGAGAATTAAAGTCACTTCCTGATCATATTCTAAACAAAATAAAAGACGCAAAAATTAAGTTTTTCAAGGCTTTAAGGAGTGCCTTGAGGGGAGATACGTACATTACTGCGAGTGTGGGTGAGCGTACACCGCCAGAGGATACTCCGGCTTATGCCGTAATGGAGGAGAAGGGAGTCGCGCCATGCCTTTGGCTAAAGCAATGGTGCAAAATGACAGAAAAGGAAGGATGTTTGGCATTTCCGGAGCACGGAATGTTCAATATAAGGATTCTTGAAAATTTTCAGAGGGTGTTAAGTGAGCAGAAGCCGCCTCCGAGACCAGCTCAGATTGAGGCATTAGCAATTTGGGAACTGGCGGCATTTCAGAAACAGCAGCAGAAATTTGAGAGGAGAATGAGGAAAGCAGAGAAGACTCTAGCGGAGGATAGATGGGATAGTGAGACCAGGATGTGGAGAAGGGAAATAATAGGTGGAGTTAGGATGTTTCCGGCAATAACTCAAGAAGCCGAAACCCAAGGGAGAAAGGCAACTTGTAAAACCGACAAGGGGTCTAGTAAGCAAAAGGAGACTCAGAAGTCTTGGGCAGATGCAGATGATTCAGACGATGATGAGTTTCTAAATCAGTTGTTACATGATCGACCGCCACCATATGCCACAAATGACAATAGACCGAATACTATTACAGGTCTTGTAAATACGACACAAAATCAGGGAACCACGAGTACGGCACAGACAAATAATATTGTCACATCAGCTCCGATACAGAATGGTGCTAGTGTATCCATTGCACCTGAGACGCAGATACAGTTGCAACCACCACCAATTCAGTGGCTCTATCCTGATGTCCCAGTATTAGAGACAACTACGAGCTTGATGGTGCCGCCTGATCCAATATATACAAGATCAAAATTAGTGCAGATTGAGCCAACTCCACAATTGCTGCCCCAGCTGCAGCAACAGGTGGTCCCGCGTTACAATTCGGTCACAGGACCACAGTCAGCTACAGCACCTATAATGAATCAAGCTATGGGAGTTAATGCTCCCCCGGGATTGGGAAACAGACAGGCACCAGCTGCTATATCATTGCTGATTACTGTTAGTCCGCCAGTACTGCTATATGCGCAGGCGAAGCCTAGTGTATGTGATCAAGGAGTGATGACTCAAGAGGTGATAAGAGGAGGGTTCACAGGAAGTTCCCAAGGGATTACATTGGGAGAACAGACAGCCTTAGGATCTAGGTCCTTGTTAGACTTCAGTCTGATTGGGGTTCCTTTAGAGACCATGAGACAAGCAGGCTTGGGTATGTTAACCCCACAGGTAGTGAGTGAAAATACGTCACAGACACCAACGAAACAGGCTGGAAATATCTTGTTGCAAGGCTTAACCGCGCAACAGTTGACTGAGTGGTTAGACAAGCTTAACACTCCACAGACTACCCCTGCGACAGTGAAGCGATCAGAAAGAGAGGAATACCTGAATTTTATAAGGTTGGGTGTGGAAGCAGCGGAGTTAGTTGAAGGAACAATGGGGGTGAACAGATTAGAATCATATACTGAACCGGAATTGAGGTTTCTGTGCCCGAAAATAACCAAAGAAGTGAGTAAGGTACACCAGAGGTTGGCGAATGTGGTAGACAAATACGGCATAGACTTAGACAATACTAAGCATCTGAAGAGGAGCTATAGGTTAGACTTCGAACCTAAAGATTTTGATCACATGAGATCTACTGGAATGAAGGCACACCTCAAAGAAATACTACAGAGTGCCCAAGTTTGGGGAGCATTAGAGAAGTGGGAAGGCAGTTGGGTAAAGAAAAGAGATGAAGGGGAAAGGTGACTGCCCGGAACCGCAGCAGGCGAAAGCTGCACCAGATATGGGAACAATAAAAATGTTACCAATGATGGAGACAGCTGGAGGGGTTCTAGTTCATGTACCATGGTCTAGAGGTGACATTCTGTCATTCACCAATGATTATCCCAGGCTGAGGGAAAAGCCTATAGAATGGTATCAGCAAACAGATAGGTTTGTGAAGCTCGTGAAGTGTTTTTGGAAAGACTTGAATACCCTGTTTGAGATCATAGTTCCAGCTGATTTGTGGCTTGAGTGCAAGAGGGGTGTGGATTGGCCGACGGAGGAACCGGCAAGGGATAAGATTACTGGAGCACTGTCTCCTGACGTGATGAGGTATTACCATAAGGTGATTGAGTATTTGAAGTAGGAGGTGTCACCGCCGAATATTGATTGGCAGAAAATTGATCGGACAGCACAAGAGGGCAAAGAATCGATACATGCTTACTATGAGAGGTTGTTAAAGGCGTTCAAACACTACAGTGGCACGGAGGTCATAGAACAGAAAGACATGAACCATCTGGTGTTCAGGTTCGTTGAGGGACTGAAACCAGAGATTAGTCAGATGATTAAGAATCATTTGATCTGTTGGCAAGCGAAGCCGATTGATGAGGTGTTGCAGTATGCGAAATACTGTAGAGACGAGATTGAATTGAAACAGAGAAAGCTGAAAGAGAAGGTGATGGTGATGCAAATTAAGGCAGCTCAGGCTCCGGGATGCAGGGAAATGGAGGACAGCAGATGATGCAACAGCAACCCCAAGGAAACGGAATGTTTCAGGGGCAACAAAGAGGCAGAGGTTGGGGAGGTTTTGTGAACCGTGGTCCAGATTTGAATACTGTTGTGGTTCAAAATGATGTGCAAGGGATGAAAAAGATGTTACCATGCCATGCGTGCGTGGGACACTGGAAGCGGGAGTGCCCAATGATGGTGCAGGATGGTGTTGTCGGTATATTCCAAAATGTGAGGGTTCCGAGAATCAGGGGTCAAAATCCGAACTTTGAGAATAATATGGTGCAGATGCAAGGTCTCCAGCCTATGCAACAAATGCAAATACCACACGTTTAACCAGCACAGTTGCAGCAAATACAACAGCAGGTTCCCATGGTACCTAGACATCAAATGCATTTGCCGTTGGCTCCGATGGGACAGCAACAGGTGATGCTTCCTCAACAGGTCACAGGTCAAACAATGAGTCAAAATAATACAGTACAACAGTTCCCATTGTGTGATGAGAATGGAGTAAATGATGAATGGCCGGATGATTGTTCAGATAGTGAGGAGTGCAGGCTTGCAGCGTCCCTAGAAGTAGATCAGAGGGGACCTTACGTGCAGGGAAAGGTGATGGGTCATAAGGTTTTGTTCCTGGTTGACACAGGAGCTACACGCTCTACAGTCAGAAGTGCAGAGGTTCCAAAATTGCCACTTTTAGGGTGTACCATAAGGGTGGTAGGAGTAGCAAATCAGCTCTTGACAAATCCGATTACAGATCCGGTCCAAGTTGAGATTGGTACCTTTCAGGGATTACATAAATTTGTAGTCTGTGATTCAAGTCCCGTATCCCTACTGGGAAGAGACTTACTGTGTAAAACGAGGTGTTTGATTACCTGTTCCAATGAAGGGATTGAGGTGCAGACAAACAGTGATGATGAAGGGGACGATGGTCAGATCTCAGAACCAGAGATGGAGACCACAGATGAGGAATACCCTTTGCTAAGCTTTTTCCCGATGTTCACAATGACTGATTTGCCAACCGAGTTACAGGGAACAGTGACAATAAAGGTGTGGGACTTGACAGGAAAGGAAGTAGGACTGATCAAGGGAGTAGAACCAGTCAAAGTAGAGGTAAAGCCAAATGCCAGGTTTCCCAGATACCGCAGTACCACATGGCACAAGATGTCCTCATACAAGTGACGCAGATAATTGCAGACTTTGTAAAGCAAGGGGTCTTAAAAGAAGTGATGAGCAGCCCATGTAATTCACCAATAATGGGACTGATAAAGCCTTGTGTGCAGGTTTGAATTGTTCAAGACCTGAGAAAGATTAACAAGATAGTGGTAAAATGTTGCCCCATAGTGCCAAATCCAGCAGTAATCATGTTTCAGGTTCCGTGTGATGCAGAGTGGTTCACGGTTGTGGACCTGTCTCAAGCATTCTTTTCGGTGCCTCTTCATGAGGATAGCTAATTTCTCTTCAGTTTCAAATTCTTGGATAAGGTTTACAGTTGGTATCAAATTCCTCAAGGGTTTTCAGAATCACCTTCCATTTTCAATTAGATATTGAAGAAGGATTTGGAGTCATTAGAACTACCTTTTAATTCGACTCTAGTACAGTACATTGATGATTTATTGATTGCGTCCAAAACAAAAGTTGACTGCAGGTGTGATACTATTGCCCTACTGAATCATCTGGGAAAGAACGGACATAAAGTGTTCCCAAAGAAGCTACAGTACTGTCAGAAAGAAGTGAAGTACTTAGGCCATCTCATTGAGAAAGGGTCAAGGAAATTCTCTAAAAAAAGAGTGACAGCCATATTGCAGATGAATCCCCCAACATCCAAGAGAGACGTGAGGATTTTTTTGGGAATGGTGGGTTACTGTCGTCAGAGGATTCCCAACTTCTCGGTTATCTCTAAGCCTTTGGTAAGGTTGACTGTCAAGGAGATGAAGGATAGCCCGGGCACCCTGACTATGTCCGAGAAAGAAATGAAGGCATTCATTGAACTGAGAGAGAGCATGTGCAGGGCTCCAGCTTTAGGTGTGCCTGACTATACAAAGCCTTTTGTACTGTTTTGTCATGAACGTGATGCTTGTTCTTTGTCTGTTCTGACGCAGGTCCATGGAGGTGCAAATCGCATAGTAGCATATTTTTCAGCTACTTCGGACCCAGTCGCAGCAGCCTTACCGGGTTGTTTGCGTGCAGTTGCAGCAGTTGGTTAAATCCTTACTCAATGCAAAGGCATTGTGATGGGACATCCTTTACCAGTAATGGTCCCACGCTCAGTTGAAATATTACTTACCCAGACTAAGACGCAGCATATGACAAATGCGAGACTCACAAAATATGAAACCATTATACTGAGGTCACCTAATGTGTCTTTGAAAAGATGTACTGTGTTAAACCCGGCAACTTTGCTTCCTAGTAAGAATACAGAGATTGATGATGCTGAGGACGTAGAACATGATTGTCTTGAGGTAACAGAACTGTGCACCAAACTAAGACCTGACATTAAAGATACCCAATTGGAAGAAAAGTATTACATTATCTTTGTTGATGGTTCATGCCTGAGGGAATCAGTGGGAGTACTAAGAGCTGGATACTCTGTGTGTACAATTACTGGTATCCTAGAAGCATCTTGGCTCGAACGAGTATACTTTTCTGCTCAAGTGGCTGAATTGGTTGCTCTTACTAGGGTGTGCCATGCTGCTGAAGATTTGAAAGTGACAATCTATACTGACAGCAGATACGGATTTGGAATTGTTCATGATTTTGGCCAATTGTGGTCCCAGAGGGGTTTCCTGACCTCTTCTGGTTCTCCAGTGAAAAATGGCGAAAGAATTAAGGAGTTGTTGCACGCGATTCAGTTACCTCTTGAAATTGCCGTGGTGAAATGCAGTGCTCATGTGAAGTCACAAGACTTTGTGTCAATGGGAAACGGATATGCAGATCAAGTCACAAGGTTTTGTGCATTGAACTGTATATCGTTCAAGGATCAGTGGGCATTGTTATCGGAAACTGAAAATGAGACATGCACAGGTTTTGCATTAAGGGTGGTTGACACAATGGAAGAGTTAAAATTGTTGAAGGGACGTGCCAGCAAAGAAGAGAAACGCAATTGGCTTAAATTGCAATGTGTACAAAGACCAGATGATTTCTGGGTTTCAGATGAGGGGAAAATGGTTTTGCCAAACAGTCTTTTGTCACAGTTTGTGAGGTTTTACTATGGACAGTCACATATTGGGAGAAATGCCATGATTAAGTTGTTTAAAATAGATTGGTTTTATCCGAAGTTCAGACAAGCCGCAGAAGTGATTTGTCACAGGTGTATTATCTGTCAGCAGATGAATGCAGGGAAAGGGACCGTGGTGAATTTGAGCCACATTGGGAGAGCAGGAGGTCCATTTAGCAGGATGCAGATGGATTTTATTGAGATGCCTGTGTGTGGAGGTTTGAGCTACGTGTTGGTGATTGTGTGCACATTCAGTCACGGGATTGAAGCTTACCCTACACGTAGAAATGACAGTCTCACAGTAGCGAAGTTGCTGCTTAGGGAATTTATACCATGTTTCGGGTTTCCGATCTCGTTAGAATCAGATAGGGGAATTTGCTTCAACAACGAGTTGGTTAAGCTCTTGTGTGCCGCACTGAACATTGAACAGAAGTTGCATTGTAGCTATCACCCTGAAGCCTCAGGACTAGTGGAGCAGATGAATGGTACCTTGAAGTCGAGAATGGCAAAGATGTGTGCAGCTACAAACTTGAAATGGCCAGATGCATTGCCCTTCGTGCTGATGTCAATGAGAAATACTCCTAACAAGAAAACAGGACTGTCTCTGCATGAAATCCTCATGGGTCGAGCTATGAGATTGCCCGCAGTGCCTGCAAATGCTCTTGTGAATATCACGGATGATATGGTGTTGGACTACTGCAAGGGTCTGGCTGATGTGGTCCACTCTTTCTCTCACCAAGTGGAAGCAACCACACTGCCACCGATAACAGATCCAGGTCACAATCTGAAAGCCGGTGACTGGGTTGTTGTCAAGAAACACATGAGGAAGTCGTGTTTGGAGCCACGTTGGAAGGGGCCGTATCAAGTGATATTAACAACTACTACTGCTGTGAAATGTGCGGGAGTTCCAAACTGGATCCATGCCAGTCACACAAAGAAGGTGACGTGCCCAACTGATGAGGAACTTGAGTTGTCAAAAATAACAGCTGTGGAAAAGGAAGTCTCAGGGCCGGAGAGTAATCAAAGGGGAACTGAGACTGAAGGAGAAGCCGTTGAGGATGGCTTGGTCACTCCGGCAAGAGCTGAGACCCGGAGGGGTGACGGTGAGCCTATCTCAACTGAGGCACCAGGAGGACCAACGTAAAGAGAGGTTCTCCCAGAAGCAGACGGATACAGGTTTGAAGTTGAGCCCCTGACAGACCCGGAAGGCAAAGGAGGTGAGACAGAAGGAAGTCAGAGTGTTCAGACTCCTCCTGAGCCACTTGCAGATCCATCAAGAGAAAACACCATAGCACAAGAGGAGGGCATTGACCAGCAACTAGAAAAGCCGAACAGTAAAAGGACACTGAAAGGAGATAAATGGCCAGAGCCACAAGCTGCAAAGGAGAAAGTAGTAATAGACGAAACAATAGAGGAAGAGGTGGATACCACAAGGAAGGAAGATTTGAGTGAAGGAGAAGTGCAGGGTGATCGCAAACTGAAAAGAAAGAGATTTGCAAACAGAAGGTACGCAGGTCCTGAATGGGCGTATGCAACATCAGCTGAGTCACAACAATAATTCTTGGCATTCTGTTTTGATCAAGAGATTCCACGTCAATACTACGGTACCTGAACTTCACCGCAGAGAAGAGAGATTGTGTTAAATTTGAAGGGAAGCTGAAAAGCTGAGAGAAAAAGAGACTGATATACTACTGGATATGACACTGTTAACCTGAATTGACTTTCGAAAAACAGATTTGGACAAGCTGCTAACCTGATTTGACAAGGATCCTGGGAGTGAGTGAAACGCTGTAAATACCTGCTAAAAAAAGACTTTGCTTGAAAGAAAGAAAAAAAAAACAGAGCTTTTAGACCTTCCTCAGTTGATTGTTGTTCTGCTTTCTGATTCTCTACAGATCTTGACTAACGCTAGCGATAATAATAATAAGGGGAGTAGAATTCGTAGATGGTTGAGTATTATTTTGGGTGTTGTGTGTGCGATAGTAATAATAGCTGTGAATGTGGGAATGCCATTGGTGGATAAGAGTGGGACTAACAATGCTTCAATTCCTGAGACTGCTACACTAACACCGTGGGAGAAATTTGAGCAGGATACAAAATATTTGCATGAGGGAACTAATACAAAAGGGGAACTATCTACTAATGTCTTCTATACGCTTGTTGAATGAGTATGTTGAAACAATGGATGTGAAGAATTGTTATGTATGCACGAAAATTCCTTCGTCAGTACAAGAAGGGGTTACCTACCATAGTTTGCTGCTAACTTACGGGATAAGTTTTAGTTTGCTATTGACAATGCTTTATGATCAAGAATATATTCAGTACTTCTATTCTAATCTAGATGTAGTGTTTTCTTTTGTGCGTATAAATGAATATTTGAGTAAGATAGGTAGGGATCATAGTATAAAAATAGTTAGGGGTTTCTTTGAGCCCACACTGACATTTGGTACAGCTTATGTGCATCACAATAATCTAACCTGCTTACTAATGCCTGTAGAGAAGAGCTATTTAGATCACACTGATGATAGAAGAAGAGCATTAAAGGAAAAACTGGAAAAGGGATTAGAGAAAGTAACATTTGCAAATGATTATGCTTATAGTGCAATAAAGACACAAGGCAAATTAGCTGTAGATGCATTACACATAGGAAAGCTTTGTATATCTAGGCCAAAATCTGACCATGACACTTTATTTGTGGGAACAAGTGAATGCAGACATGTGTTTTTGTTTCAGAATAAATGTACGTTCATGTTAAATGGACAGGATCCAGCGATCCCTGGGATCTATTACATATGTGGACTTAATGCTTATTACCGTCTTCCAAAGGGATGGTATGGGACATGTTATTTGGGAATAGTTTTTCCAAAGATTTACCAATTTGATGACTTACGGAAGTTTCCTAAATTGTCTAAATTACATCATACTAGACAGAAAAGAGAGACAGCGGCTGCTGACATGGGTGATATATTTGGAGCAATAATTCCTTCAGTGGGTTTATCTTGAATTCTATCAAGATTCGAAAATTGTCTACTATTGTGGATAACATGCTGACAAACTTCACAGGGGCTATACTACTGATGGATACTGAACTTGCTGCGGAGAGGGCTATGACTCTCCAAAACCAGCTTGCTTTAGACATTCTTTTAGCGAAAAGTGGCGGAGTCTGTAGGATGCTTAATGAGCGCCACTGTTGTGCATTTATACCCGACAATAGTAATAAAATTAGAAGTATGCTTACTAACCAAACAAGAGATAGTACAGATTTGAAGGAGCTGAAAGAACCTTGGAAAGGGACTTGCTAAAGTGGGAAGTTGGTTTAGTAATATTTGGAATGGGATACTTGCAAAAATAATAGGGGTAATATCGATTGTTCTAGCTTGCATATTCGGACTACGGTTATCATGTAAAATTAGTAAAAGAATTAGAGAAAAATTGGCAAAACGCAATATGAGGAGGGAAGAAAAGAAAAGGGAGAAAATATTCAAAGCAAAATATGAAAAGTCAAAAATGGGGGAACAAATTGAAATGAAGGAACTAAGAAAGTGAAAAGAAAAGTAAAAGAGTGGATTGTGTGATGACAAGTGTCATCAGAGGAGAGCTTGTTGGAGTGTAGTTTTTATAATCAAATTTAATATGAAATGTTTATGAACTAACGCATAATAATGCCACATAGAAAATGTATCAATGTGTTTTACTAAACGTGCGTTTGAAATGTGCCCACGGGGAGTGGCCACCAATGTATACGATGATTAATGAAATTGACTAATAATGAAATATTAATGTATTAATGTATGCTTTTATACTAGTATTACGAGTTATATGCTAAGGTTTTGCTAATTAATCACCAGGCCTTAGTTAGCATGAGTCGGGCCTAGCTGCCTGGTTTCATATTAAATGTGTTTTTCTAACGTGCAGTGTGCTGACTTGCTGAAGGACATGTTGCCATACTTTTCCAGAAGCTAGAGGATGAATGTAAACGTAGTAAAAATCTTTCTCATGAGACTCGAATTGCTCAAGGAATGCAACAGTGTAAACTTGCAACAGGTACAAGGTTGCCTGAACTCGTATAGACAATGAAACTACTGACTGAGTCTGATGAAACTATAAGTTTGTACCTGACATTCTACCCGTTGGAGATGCCAATTACAGGAGCCAATAAACTACGTGAGAACTGTTATGGGGTGACAATCGTAATGAGACAACCAGTAAACCACTGGATGGAGATGATGGTGTGCCAAAACTTGCCCAATTAGGAATTAGGGGACTGTACAACAAGATTGATATAAAATTCTTGGACACGAAGAGAAATCAGCCATTTAAAGCCATTATATGCCATTCTAGCCATTCCTATGCCTTAGCCATTATGTGCCTTTTGGTATTGCCCATCCACTTTGTTACTCTGCCCAAAGATTTTGCTATATGATTCTGCAAACCATCCTTACTTTGCCCTGCCCTATTCATACTTTTCCTCCTTATAAAGGAGGTATTCCCTTTTTTCCCGGTCTTTCTGAACTTTGCTGTGTTTCCTGGCTGATGGCGAATCAACCGATGTCCTGAGGACGAAGACTGACTCTGTATGCTGACCCATTACGGAGGGTAACTATATGATGATGAAATTGTAATTGTCTGTTTGCTTTTCTCTCTAGGTACCAACTGCTACCTTTTGATAGAGACCATAGTTAGACGTTTTCTAAATTTGGGTTGCTAAATTGTTTTGCATGAAGCCCAACATGCTAATGCTGATTCGAGGTTAGTTAAGGAGTTCACTAAACAGATGCAAATAGACAAATGACTGAACATATGATTTGTTGAATAATGCTCTAATGATACTCTGCCAAAGTTAACCCATGTTGACGTCGTGCTATGTTCTAATGTTCATGATCTTTGCTTTGATGAAATCTTATTCGAGTTGCCATTTTATGACAATGTTGATGTGTTTCATGGTTTTGAGACTAATAAACTTGCTAGTAGAATTGTAATCAATAGGGAATAAATATCATAAAATCGTACTAAACTGGTGTGGTTGTTCGTGACTGAAAGGTCATGGTGGTTTCTGAGTCTTATTATTGTCATTGATTAATTTGATTGATTTGCTATTGTGATTAATGATTGGGTTATTGATCTATTGATTGCCATGTTGATCAGTAATCTCGCCCTAAGGTGTCTTCAAGCAGGGTCAAAAGATTCATCGGCCTAGAACGAGTCCCAGAGTAAATAAATTATCTAGGTTGGGACGCGTTATCACATCCGATGAGTGCAGTGAATTAGTGAGCAAAGATATAACAAAGAGGATAGAGCCCTCATTGGTATAGGTCTCAAAGCAACCAGTTCTTGTGATAAAAAGGAGTCAAGAGCGGGGGTGAGAGGCTATGCACCCTATAACCTACATTATAACACCATAAGAAGTAAACAAAGCAAATTGAGAGAAAGTGGGAGACAAAGTTCAACGGAGCAAGGGGCAAGGGCAGCTCGATGTAAAAAATTAAGAACATCATTAAAAAATATAGGAGAAACGGCTGCCCCAAAAATATATCCCAAAAGTTTCCAAATGTACTACATATGGAAGAGTCTCAGGCAGTAACAAGGAATAAGCGTCCTGACAAAATTGAAATGAAGGAAAGGAGGGGGAGCAGGGAAATGGAGGAAGGGAAGGATGCTAGAAGGTTGGTAGTAAGAAAAAATAGCAGAGAAGAATATCATCTGAATAGGAAGGAGAAGGGGAGCCTCACACCATTGACAAAGGGCCTGGGAGGTGGGAGGAAGAAGGAGTGTGTAGGAAGAAGGGCGAGTAGGTGGGTATATTTGGAACTTTGGGGAAGGAAGACGAGGAAGAAAAGGTGGCAAGATGTTAAAACCCTTGAACCGCTCACACCTGCTAGAAATCATGGCCCTGTGTCCAATCTTATGTGAGATTGATTCGGATAACATAAAACAAATAGGGTTCTTCTTAAATTCAGAATGGGCAAAGGTTACAAAGGTGCTTTTTTACTTAGAGTGTGTGAGATAATCGGTATGCAGGCAGAGATGGAGTTAGTAAAGGCGGGTGTAAGACTGGTTCAATTAAGTGGGCCAGAGCCCGGGAAAAGGAATAGTAGAGCTCTAAAGTGGCATGGAGGTCTGTTTCCCAATCAAGTGCAGTACAAGTGTAGTTTGAGAAGCTCAAAATACATAAGAGTGTGTGTGGATGATAACAAGGGTAGTTTAAGTGTAACGATAACTTATGAATATAAAAACCACTTGGAGCCCATTGTAAACTACTGAGATAGCTATAGTGGGGAGGGGATGAATGATCTGGATTAGGAATTAACCCCTTCGCACAGCATTCGGATTTTCTCTTGGAAACTAGGGGGCATATTTATACTCTGTTTGCGCCGAATGTGCGTCAAAAATTTTGACCCACAATCGGCGCAAACCCTGCCCCATATTTATACTTTGACGTCCGACCCCGCGGGCGTCAAAATTCCACCATGTGCGTCATTTTTTGGAAGGGGGAACCAGCCTTGCGTTAATTATATGCAAGGGAGGCGTTCCCTTCCAAAAAATGACTTTAAGGCCCGTGCCCCATATTTATACTCTGATGTCATTTTGACGCACAGGAGGGGGTGGGCCTTAAAAAACGACGCACAGCCTGATGGGTGCCGTTTTTTAACGCCTGGGTCAGGGCAGGCGTTAACGGACCTGTGGGCTCGGAAGGAGCCCAGAGGTGCCCTCCCCTGCCCCCAGGGACACCCCCTGCCACCCTTGCCCACCCCAGGAGGACACCCAAGGATGGAGGGACCCATCCCAGGGAAGTAAAGGTAAGTTTGGGGAAGTATTTTTTTCAGATTTCTTTTGTGGCATATGGGGGCCTGATTTGGGCCCCCCTACATGCCACTATGCCCAATGACCATGCCCAGATGACATAAGTCCCCTGGGCATGGCCATTGGGCAAGGGGGCATGACTCCTGTCTTTGCTAAGACAGGAGTCATGTCAATGGAGGTTGGGCGTAAAACAAAATGGCGCAAATCCGGTTTGAGGCCTGAATTTTGCCTCAGACCTGACTTGCCCCATTTTTAGACGCACAACCCCCATTTTCCCATACGCCGGCGCTGCCTGTTGTGAGTAATTTTTTTTTACGCACACCAGTCCGCTGCGCCGGCTAACGTCATTCCATAAATAAGGCACCCGCATGGCACGTTGGAATGGCGTTAGCCGGCGGTAAAACTTTTGACGCACTACTGCGTTGGTGCAGTTGTGTGTCAAAAAGTATAAATATGGGCCTAGGTGGCTACAAAAAACATATAAAAAAAGATTTATTTAAGGGAAGGCTGGAAAATGATGATATAGTATGCCTCCAAGAAACTTGGTTGTGCGGAGAACCTGAACCAGTAGATGGATTCATGAGACTTTTCAAGGGTGCCACCCGTCAGGGATAAGGTCTCCCCTTAGGGTGCTTAATCACCCTGACCTCATCTAGAATAGCCAATAGATTTATAGAAGTAAAAACAAAATGTTGTTGGATTCTGGTGGGACACATTGACTTATACAATACCATTGCCGGGTTTATGCAAATTCTAATTAATGTATATATTCAGCCAGGGATGCATCAGATTATGATGCTCAAAGGGGGCTATTTGAGGAAGATCTGGAAGTGATTTGTATCAGCAAAGCAGAACTCCCTATATCAATACTGGGGGATTTCAACCATAAACTTGATCCCACTAGTAGTTATAAACTGCATAAGGAATTGTTGACAGCAGCACGGATCCCGCAAAGCATTTTTCCCAACACAGACTGCACTGCACGTGATAAGTCCCTAGTAAGAACCTTAGGATCTTTAGGTTTGTTTTGCATCAATGGATGCCTGTAGTCAGATCGCCTGGCAAAGCAAAACCTTTCGAATAGGCAATCAAATATACCCCATTGATTATGCCTTTATAAACACCTGGCGCTTTAGAGAGGTGCAAGATTTTAGGATTGTGCAGTTAGAGAGCAGTGATCATTGGTCCCTACAGTTAACAATTGGCTCAGAAATTAATGCCCAAATAAAGTACCCACATAGGATAACGACCCGTATTACTGAAAGTAGCCTAAAAATGCTTAATGAATTTATATTAAACTATATGCCTAAACTTCAGACCCTGAAAGTTAGGTGCATAGTACCTGTGTGTGAGGGCACCCCTGCACTAGCAGAGGTGCCCCCACATTGTCCAGGCCCATTTTCCCAGACTTCGTGAGTGGGGGACGCCATTATAAATGTGCACTACATATTGATCAATACATATATGTAGCTTCACAATGGTAACTCTAAATATTGCCATGTGAGGTGTCTAACAACTGGGAAGTGTACCCCAATACTGATTCCAGCATTGGTTGCAGAATCCCATGCGCTCTGGGGGCTCCACCATGGCCCCCCAGTACTGCCATACCAGCCTTCTGAGGTTTCCACTGCAGCCCTGGCTGCTACCACTGCACACACAGGTTTCTGCCCTTCTGGGGCTTGAGCAGCTCAATCCCAGGAAGGCGGTATTACACAATCACCCTTTGGAAATAGGTGTTACAGGCATGGGAGGGCTATCCTCCCAGAGCCTCTGGAAATGCTTTGAAGGGAACAGATAATGCCCTCCTTGCATACTCCAGTCTTGACCGGTTCAGGGACCCCAAGTTCCTGCTGTGGCACGAAACTGGACAAAGGAAAGGGGAGTGGCCACTCCCCTGTCCATCCCCACCCAAGGGGTGGTGCCCAGAGCTCCTTCAGAGTGTCCTTGGATTCTGCCATCCTGTTTTCAGGATGGTCAGGGAACTCGGGGAGCATCTGAGTGGCCAGTGCCAGCAGGTGACGTCAGAGACCCCTCCTGATAGGTCCATACCTGGTTATGTGACCAATCCCCCCTCTGGGCTATTTAGGGTCTCTCCTCTGGGTATTTCCCCAGATTCAGTTTTGCAAGACTCCAGCAGGAATACCCTGCAACCTCTGCTTCACCTTCTACCATTGGATCAACTGCAGAACTGCTCCAGGAACTCTACAACTGCAACAAATTATCCAAGAAGGCTAGTGCAACTCTGTAACTTCAGATCCTGCCAGGAAATGCAACAGTTTCCAGGTCATGTATGCTCCGAGGACTGCCTGTCTTCAGTCTACCAGAAGGACTGAAGAAATCTCCTGTGGAGTGACGGAGCCACTTCTCTGCTTCTCCAGGCACCTCTCTGCAGCGAAGACCAGTACTCTTGGTCCCCTCTCCTGATGATGAGCATGGATCCTGGAACACATGTGGTAGACCTAAGATACCCGGACAGTCCAAAAGTCCAATTGTTCAAATTTGGTGGAGGTAAGAGCTTGCCTCTCCGAGTCAGACAGTACCCCTGTGCACCGCATATTTTGCAGCTCCTATGGCTTCTGTGCACTTCTCCAAGAAATCCTTCATGCACAGCATAGCGCAGGTCCCCAGTACTCTATCCTGTGACGCTCATCTCCCTGAGTTGTTCTTGGGTGACACGGGTTTCGTTTGTGTCGTGGTGTGAGGACCGTGATTTGGCAACTCTTTGTCCCTGTGTCCTGGGACTCCTGTGGGTGCTGCTTGGTCTGCTGAGGGTTCTCTGAAGTGCAGCAAGCCCCCTCTGTCTCCTCAGTCCAAGTTAAGACCCCCTGGTTCCTCCTGGGCACAGGTAGCGCCTTTTCCCACCAAATACGTCTTTTTCGTGAACCAAGGCTTGCTGGTGGAATCCAACGACGAAAACCAGCCTGCATTTTTCTACTCAACGTGGGACATCTCTTGCACCATGCAGGAACCCACACCTGTCTCCTTTGGTGTATCTCTGACATTTTCTTCCATCCGTAGAATCCCCTTTTGCACCTTCATCCGGGTTAGCAGGGGCTACTGTTCTTCCTGGACTCTTCAGTTGTTCTTGGACTTGGCCTCCTCTCTCCGCAGGTCTTCAGGTCCAGAAATCCATCATTGGTGTCTTGCAGTCTTGCTTGGTTTTTGCATTATTCTTTATCCCGACTTCTAGTGTGTTCTGAGGAAACTTGCTGTACTTTACTCCTGCTTTCTGGGCTCCGGGGGGGGGTACTTTACCTACCTTTGGTGTTTTCTTACCCTCCCAGAGCCCCTCTACACACAACTCTTTCCTAGGTGGGAAACCAACATTTGCATTCCTCTATTTTAGTATAGGGTTTGTGTTCCCCCTCGGCTCATTGTAACCTATGGTGATTTTCACTATTTGCACTATTATATGACTGTGTACCTACCTCATTTTGGTTACTAGTGTATATTTTATGTATAATACTTACCTCCTAAGGGAGTATAGCCTCTAAGATATTCTTGGCCTTGTGTAACTAAAATAAAGTACCTTTAGTTTTGGTAACACTGCATATTGTCTTTCTTGTGTGTGAGCACTGTGTGACTACAGTGGTACTGCAAGAGCTTTCCATGTCTCCTAGTTCAGCCTTGGCTGCTCTGCCTACAGCTACGTCTAGACAGTCTGGCTTCTAGACACTGACTACAATTCACTAATAAGGGATAACTGGACCCGGTATAAGGTGTAAGTACCTTAGGTACCCCCTACAAACCAGGCCAGGCTCCTACATCCACACCTCCTATGCACATATTGACTATGGTTTTCTCACATACTCTATCCTCCACGACCTTGAAACAGTAGCTATCTCCGACATTTCAGACCATGCACATGTTGAGCTGGTATGGTCTGGTGGTTTAGGACCCTGTGGATGACCTCTGTGGTGGGGCCTCACCCCAGCACACCAGGCTAGGTCTCACATTCCTAAAATCTAGATGGGGGATGGGACCTGAGCAACTACAGAGAAATCCAAGCAGCAGGCATTCCACAACTGCAATCAAGCCCTGTAGACACAAGACATGATCCAGCAGGAGGCCATAGATGGCAACCTGCGAGAATGTGACTGGGACCAAATTGATCCACGTCATGCTGTTCTTTTTGACACTCCTTTAATGGCTGCAGAATGCCATTGGGCCCTCTTTGGGCTCCTGACTGGGAAAACGCTTGGCTCATATGGTCTACCTGTTAATTATTGCAGGATATTCCTCCCAAGACTACAGGATCAGCTGTTGTCATTCTTCAATTCTTTTATCCAGGTCACAGGGGTCATGCCCACAATGGCTGAGGCAGAGATTACACTCATTCTTAAATGAGGGCATAACACACGCTATGCTCTTCCTATGGCCACATAGACATCTTGAACACTGACGCCAAGATGTTTATGGAGATCTTGGCCAACAGGTTGGACCAATATCTACCCTGCCTTGTTGATCCAGACCAGATACGATTTATCCAGCACAGACAGGGAGCAGATAATATACACTGAACTTCACACCGGGTCCCGAAATCCCACCAGCACAACATCCTTGCTGGACTTCTCATGCTTGATGCGGAAAAGGTATCTTACAGAGTGAGCTGGACTTTCCTCCGGGCGGTCCTGTACAACAAAGGTCAAGGGCCACGGATGATCGCCAAGATCATGGCATGATACATAAACCCAACTGCTGCTGTCCATGCAATACAATCATAATCTCTCTCTGAGCACCCATCAGCGATGGCCACTATCACCCCAACTACCCTCTCTGCCCTGGCACTTGAAACATTAGCCATCCCTATTCACTAAACACCAGATGTAGTTGGCATACCGTTTTGAGGTAACCTCATAAAATAAGCCTTTTTGCATATGCCCTTCTGCTCATCCTCACACCACCTGCCTCCTCCTTACCTGAAGTTGTAAATTGCCTCTCTTCCTTTGAAAGATGTCAGGCTTCAAGATTAATATGACCAAAGCTTACACCCAAAACCTCACCATACTCCATCAACATATCCCTGATCTTTAAAGGCTAGCACCCTTTCACTGTTCCCCCTCGCATGATCCGATACTTCAGTTTCAACTCCCACACTTTTCTCATGGATGCAAGCTAACTGGCCAGAATACTGATGTCCATAATGGAGGACGTCCAGTGCTTAAAACCATAAAACGTCTCATGGTTGGGCTGAATCAATCTAAAAAAAATTAATGTCCTTCCCATGATACCCTGCTTCTTCCAATCTCTATCGAAGCCCATCTCTACCGAAGTATCCTGCTCCTCCAGCATAACATCCACTTCTTCATCTGTAATAGTGAACAACCCAGGCTCTCTAACTTCCTTTTAATGTTTTTATGATACCCAGGGATAGTGGTGGTTTAGCTTGCCTCACCTTCCTCAAAGACAACTGGGCAGCCCATCTCTGCTACTTTTCTGAGTGGGTTGTCCATGAAAGTGACAAACACTGGCTCCACATGGACAGAGCAGTGGTGTGCCACCTTCTGTGGGACCTGTATTGGCTCCCTAAGCAAGCTAGAGTGAAGACCATCTACCACTAAGACAGTTCTCGAGATATAGGATAAACTAGTCCTTCAAAGAGCCCCCACCAATTTTTCTTCTCCCAAAACACTATTCATCCATGACCTGGATTTGATCCTAGCCTTCGACCCTCACTCATATCCCAGCTGGGAGGCTGGGGAGTGTACAACCCTGCACAACCTCTTAATGGGAAGCACTATTAAGCTCATTGACCAATACAAGTCTGATTTCAAACTCTGTGAATCGTTGAAACTGTAATGCTGCTAGTTGAGTCATTGGGCCCTCTACCCACCTAATATTCATACACCCCCTTTGAGACAATCTGAAGGAGTATGATGGCTTTAGGGTACTGATATCCCAAGCCTACGATATGCTTCAACATTCTACACCACCCGCACATACCAAACACAATGGCAAACAAGCATTACTAAGAGCATCTCCCAAAAACAAGGGGAAAACCTTTAGCATGTCATACTCAAGACATAAAGAACCATACCCCAACCAGATAGCCTACAAGCTCATGGTTCAGAGGCACTATACATAAACATGCCTCCACACTCCACACTATCTGTCCTACTGCTTCTGCTGGCATTGTGGTAAGTAGACTCGGGATTCCTGTCACATTTGGAGGTCTCTGGGAATGTTAGACTTGGCATCCTTGGCATGGTCTCCACTAACTTTTTGTCTCTGTTTCCCAGGATGTTGATGTTTCGCTGTTTTTAATACTCTGGGCAATTCACCACTGCTATCCAGTGCTAAAGTGCAAGTGCTCCTATGTAAAATATATGCGTAATTGGCTTATCCATGATTGGCATATTTGATTTACTAGTAACTCCCAATTAAGTGCACTAGAGGAGCCCAGGGCCTGTAAATCAAGTGCTACTAGTGGGCCTGCAGCACTGGTTGTGCCACCCACATGAGTAGCCCTGTAAACATGGCTCGGACCTGCCACAGCGGTGTATGTGTGTGCAGTTGTAAACTGCCAATTCAACTTGGCAAGTGTACCCACTTGCCACGCCTAAACCTTAACTTTTCCTACATGTAAGCCACCCCTTAGGTAGGCCCTATGTAGTCCCATGGGCAGGGTGCAGTGTATGTGTAAGGTAGGACATATACTAATGAGTTTTACATGTCCTGACAGTGAAATACTGCTATATTTGGTTTTCACTGTGCAAGGCCTATCTCTCTCATAGGTCAACATGGGGGATGCCTTAAAATATTATTGAGGGCAGATTCCCTTTGGGAGCAGATAGAAATGTGGAGTTTATGGTCTCTGAACTCACAATTTAAAAAGACATATTTTAGTGAAGTTGATTTTTAGATTGTGTGTTTGAAAATGCCACTTTTAGAAAGTAGGCATTTTCTTGCTTACACCATTCTGTGACTCTGCCTTTTTTGTGGACTCCCTGTCAGTTTTACAGTTGGGCTGTTTGCACCTCTCCTCTAGACCGGGACACAAAGGGAGCTGGGGAGTAGCCTGCATATCCTGATGGGCATCTGGGCTGGAGGGGAGGAGTGGTCACCTACACCTGAAGGGGCTGTGCCAGCCCTCTCACAATGCAGTCTCCAACCCCTTGATGTGTGTCTGGGGCCTGGCCTGGACAAGCCAGGATCCTGAAAAACAACAGAGACTTCTCTTTATAGCACGCCTACTTCAAAGGCAGAAAGGGGTATAAGAAGAGGACCCCAAACCCCAGAAAATCAGATCACTTCTGGAACCAAGAGGAACCTCTGCCAAGGAGAAGAGCTGAAGAGCTGAGGAGAAGTGCTGCCCCTGCTTGTGACTGCGCTTTGTTGGGCTATCCCACAGTTGCTGCTTTTGCCTGTGAAAGCGGACAAAATCTGGACCTAGTTGTGCATTCCTGTTTGAGAAGAATCTCTAAGGGCTTGAACTGAGCTTGCCTCCTGTTGTTGAAGTCTCAGGGCCATCAAAGAGTGCCATTCCTGAATACCAGCCGGGAGCCATATTTATAGAATGGTGCAAGCCGATGCAAAGGGTGGGCTAGCATAAAAAACTGACGTTTGCCAGGGGAGGCTGGTGGTATGGGAGAAGAGGGTTTTGCACCAAAAAATGACATTAGGCGGGTTAGAGTAAAAAAAGATGACTCTAACCAGCCTAGTGTCATTTTCTGATGCAAAAACTTCCATATCACATGACGTCTGTATTAGAAAAGACAGGAGTAATGCCCACTTCATCAATGGCCAGCACAGGGGACCAGTGTCCCCTGGGTATGGCCATTGCATGCTGTGCCATGCAGGGGCCCCAAGTTGGGCCCGATGGTACTTTGAAAACAAATACTTGCCTGTACTTACCCTACTTACCTGGGATGGGGTCCCCCATCCTCTGGTGTCCCTCTGGGGTGGGTGGGGGTGTTCCTGGGGCTTGAGGAGGACACCTGTGCACCCATTCCATGATGTTTAACCATGAAAATGGGGCCACAGGTACCTTAAAGCCAGGTCTGACCCAGGCGTTAAATAATTGTGCAAAGCAAGCTTTGCACCATTATTTAGCCCCTCCTCCCAACCGTGCCTCATTTTAGCACAGGGGGATAAATATGGGGCTATGGGGTTAGCACCATTTTTTAGATAGGAACGCCTGCCTTGCATCTTATTGACGCAAGGTAGGTTCACGTATCTAAACAATGGTGCAAACTCCAATATTGTGACGTTAGACGGATCTAACGTCAAAATATAAATATGGAGTTAGTTTTGCACTGAATTTTCGTAAACAAAATGAGCAAATCCGGCGCAAATGGTGTATAAATATGACCCTTATGCTTTTGATAATTCATATCTTGAGTTGTGTATGTTGGATTTTTTTCATTTTGGTCATGTTTTGTTTATATACATATTACCTATTTGTCAACATCTATGTTATACTTTACACATTGCTTCTGAAATTAAGCCTGCCTGCTCGTGCCAAGCTACCAAGGGAGTGAGCAGGGGTTAACTGAGTGTGAGTCTCCTTTACCCTGACTAGAATGTGGGTTCTTGCTTGGACATGGGGTAACCTGACAGCCAGCCAAAGACCCCATTTCTAACAGGGGCACTGTGACGGCCCGTGCACAAAACCAACTTGTGCTGACGCTGCCCCAGGTGTGGAGCTCATCGGCCATGACGTCGGGGATACGAAATGGAAACCGGGAAGAAGAAGAGGAGAAAAGGTCAGCTTCCGGGAGCGGCGAGGAGGAGAGTGGCGAGCAGGTGAGCGGCGAGGAGAAGAGTGAAGGAATTGGAGAGCGGTTTCTCCCCAGCCGGGGAGAAGAAGACGAAGAAGTGGCAGACGGAGGTCTGAACACCGCGGTGGCACCGGGAGGCAAAACAAGGAACCCCGCCACGCTTCTGGAGAAGCGTGGCACAAGCATGTGCGTGTACACACCGCCATAGGGAAGCAGGGGAAGGGAGGACGGGAGGAGCGGGAATTGTGAACAAGGGGGAGTGGGCGGTGGGAAGGAAACCAAAAGAGACGGAACCGGGCACTTGAGAGAACCAGTCCAGGAAAAGAAGGCACATCGACATACACTCACCAAGGGAGTAAGTTAGAACACAGTGACAGCACCAGAAGAAAGGGCATCAGTATTAAAAACTGGAAGGCACAGTAAAAGATAGAGAAAGGTGCTTTAAGAGGCAAGAACAACGAACGATAGAAAGACAGTAAGAAAAAAAGGAAAGCTACGTTCAGAAAGAGAAAGATAATAGGAAGCAATAATCCTTCCTGGGAGCCCTAAAAGAGAATAAAAGAACAAAGAACATATAAAGATCCAGGGAACCAAGTCCAAAGCCATCCGAGAACATGACAAGAAACACAGAGAAATACCCCTGTTTATACATCACTATATTCTTCAATAAATCACATACCTACTTTACACCAGGGCTTTGTGTTGTCCTTTAACCCAGCCTACCACAGGCACATTCGTGGAACGATGGGCTTTCCACTGCTGGCCTCATACACCACTGCCATACAGGGCATCCGACCTCTCGCTTTGGAAGTAATGACACATACTGACTGGAGGATCATTAGCCACATGAAAAAATACTGCAACTCCCCTCTCATTTCTGTGTGGCTCAATTGCCTTTAGCACATTATGACAATGAAGCAGCTATCCCATAAACTGGTCCACACTGATGCTAAATTCACACATGTGTAGCAACCATTACTTAACTATTTCCCTTGTCTGGAACACACATATTTCTCTCCACCAAAACTTGAAACTCTGAAGCTCCTTGACTAGTCGGCTCTTCAGCTGTTTTGGCAGCAGTAATGATACTCACTCTTTTTCTGCACACCCCCAGTGCTGCCCCCACCACCTATGGCTCCCCTCATGCGCTACTCCGAAACATTGTGCATGAATAGGGGTTCTCTGTGACACATTCTGACCATAAACAGAATGAAATGTTTGTTTCTTTGTTTTGTGGTTTATGACTTGTTATTCTTGCATGAGGCTCTCCCGCACGGGGCTCCGTCCACCTGTATTGACGCTTAATGCGTTGTGACATCTGTACATTTTTGCCTGTGACAGTGCTCATATGTCATGCTAGTTATGCCCAAGGGATGTCAGTTTGAACGCTTCTTGTATTGTTTTATAGAAAACCATTAAATTACAGATTACCAGCAAAAACACACCCGTGGGTGGTTGCAAAGGAACACCAATGCAGTATCAATTGATTGCCCTCTTGACTCAAAATAGTGCAAAGAGCACAGCTTTATTTTTCGTTACTTTGAGATACAATCCAACACAAATATGGATTTGCAGTGGCATTTTTTTTTAAATACAGTGGTACTTCAGGGCAGACACCTCCCATCATGAGTAGGTACAAATTAACTCCTGCAAGACAGACTTGTAACATTGCCTTATTATGAATTTGCACTGGACAGTAATGCCACACCATCAATTTTTGCTGGGTTTGTATCACAAAAGTGATGCAAACACAGTAACCAGCAGTAGAAAATCTGGTCTAGAGTTTCAGTAAGTATGAGAGAGTAGCAGTGAGATTAAGAGTGAATGCAGGTGAATAAGTGAGAATGAAAAAATGTTAATAGGTTGTAAAAAAGTTTGAGTTTGATCATAGGGTTATGTGACATGCCTATTTGGAAAAAAAAATCAGATTCAAGGGCGATATGATATCACTTCCTGTTTTGTCATTAAGTCCAAAGGGGATTTGATGCCAGTTCTGCTACCCCTGGCCTTTAAGTGAATCGACGCCCATGGACATGACATGCACTACCTTGCACTATAGTGTTTGGTTGTTTGTTTTGGTAAGGCAACTAAGGTAAGCCAGAGCAAAAGCATCATATCTTAGTTGATATGAATGTGTTGTGCTCTTTCCCCTTTTTATTCAGGGCAGCAGAGCAACTTTGGTTACTGTGCTGTATTGCGTTAAAATTGAAATCTGCCACTTTGTTTCTCCGGACAAAGCATTCTTAAACTATGTCTACCAGTTTGGTTTTCGTGTGGCTCCTACACATTGTAGCCCTCATTGTCTAATGCGAACTTTCGCATTCATTGATCTACACATTTCTATGATTCACTGGAGGGCGGTAGTGAGGGAATCTGTGGAGAAGGAGGTAGCTGGTGGTTGAGGGGGCGCCATCAAGATTATCGTTGCACTGGGCGTCATCAGTAGCCGGCTCTGTTTTAAATTGAGAAAGAGCAATCGCCCATCTCAAGGCTTCAAACAGCCTAATGTGGGAAACGTTTGTCACACATTTGTTGCAAAACAGAAGTGTGGAAATTTCGACGCATAGCAAAAAAAAAAAAACGTTCACTAGGATGAACACATTTTTGCCAATGCCACTATTCTTTATAGCGGGTCAGGAAAGGTCAAAACTATTCTTTCATAAATGCTTGTTCTGACTTATTTTAAGAGTCAGGATTCCCTTCAATAAAATCTGTGCAGACCAAACAGAAAAGCCTGAAAGGGAAGTTCGAGTGTTTCTTGTCATAGTTCTTGATGTGCTGAAAGGAAAAGGAACAAAAAGGAAAACGAGGCCTACTATCTATTATCCAGAATTCTTGGTACACTGTGGTTCATGAGCTACTGGAATGAATGAAAGAAAAATATAAAACAAAGGGTGCACACTATGAAAAAGATAAGATAAAGAAATGTACTGCACGTTGAATGTGAGATTATATTTTTGTCAAAGTTTTTCTCATTTCCGCACTCTTTAACCCCTTAGCTGCTGGGCCTTTCCCCTCCCCCCCAGTGCTGAGCCCTTTTTTGGCTATTTGGGGTAGTTCGCGCTTAGGGCTTCATAACTTTTTGTCCACATAAGCTAACCACGCCAAATTTGCGTCCTTTTTTTCCAACATCCTAGGGATTCTAATGGTACCCAGAGTTGGTGGTTTCCCCTGGAGGAGACCAAGAAAATAGCCAAAATACAGTGAAAATTTAGTTTTTTCCAAAAAAATGGGAAAAAAGGGCTGCCGAAGAAGGCTTGTGGTTTTTCCCCTGAAAATGCCATCAACAAAGGGTTTCTGGTGCTGAAATCACTATCTTCCCACCTTTCAGGAACGGGCAGACTTGAATCAGAAAACCAAATTTTTCAACACAAATTTGGCATTTTACTGGGACATACCCCATTTCTACTATATTTGGTGCTTTCAGCCTCCTTCCAGTTAGTGACAGGAATGGGTGTGAAACCAATACTGGATCCCGGAATGCTAAACATTTCTGAAAACTAGACAAAATTCTGAATTCAGCAAGGGGTCATTTGTGTAGATCCTACAAGGTTTTCCTACAGAAAATAACAGCTGAAATAAAAGAATATTGAAATTGGACTGAAAACAACAGCCATTTTTCTTTATGTTTTACTCTGTAACTTTTTCCTGCGATGTCAGATTTCTGAAAGCAATATACCGTTTTGTCTGCTGGACTCTTCTGGTTGTGGGGATATAAAGGGCTTGTAGGTTCATCAAGAACCCTAGGTACCGAGAGCCAATAAATGAGCTGCACCCTGCAGTTGGTTTTCATTCTATACTGGGTATACATCAATTCATTTGCTGAAATATGAAGAGTGAAAAAGAGGTATCAAGAAAACCTTTGCATTTCCAAAATGGGATCAAGATAAGGTTTTGAGGAGCAGTGGTTATTTGCACATCGCTGAATTCCGAGGTGCCCATGCTAGCATGTGAATTGCAGGGCATTTCTCAAATAGACGTCTTTTTTACACACTCTCTTATATTTGGAAGGAAAAAATGTAGAGAAAGATAAGGGGCAATAACACTTGTTTTGCTACTATGTGTTCCCCCAAGTCTCCCGATAAAAATGATACCTCACTTGTGTGGGTAGGCCTAGTGCCCGCGACAGGAAATGCCCCAAAACACAACATGGACACATCCTATTTTTTTTACAGAAAACACAGCTGTTTTTTCCAAAGTGCCTACCTGTAGATTTTGGCCTCTAGCTCAGCCGGCACATAGGGAAACCTACCAAACCTGTGCATTTCTGAAAACTAGAGACCTAGGGGAATCCAAGGAGGGGTGACTTGCGGGGCTCGGACCAGGTTCTGTTACCCAGAATCCTTTGCAAACCTCAAAAAGTGGCTAAAAAAACAAGTTTTCCTCACATATCGGTGACAGAAAGTTCTGGAATCTGAGAGGAGCCACAAATTTCCTTCCACCCGGCGTTCCCCCCAAGTCTCCCGATAAAAATGATACCTCACTTGTGTGGGTAGGCCTAGCGCCCGCGACAGGAAACGCCCCAAAGCGCAACGTGGACACATCCAAATTTTTGGAAGAAAACAGAGGTGTTTTTTGAGAAGTGCCTACCTGTAGATTTTGGCCTCTAGCTCAGCCGGCACCTAGGGAAACCTACCAAACCTGTGCATTTCTGAAAACTAGAGACCTAGGGCAATCCAAGGAGGGGTGACTCGCGGGGCTCGGACCAGGTTCTGTTACCCAGAATCCTTTGCAAACCTCAAAAAGTGGCTAAAAAAACAAGTTTTCCTCACATTTCGGTGACAGAAAGTTCTGGAATCTGAGAGGAGCCACAAATTTTCTTCCACCCGGCGTTCCCCCAAGTCTCCCGATAAAAATTATACCTCACTTGTGTGGGTAGGCCTAGCGCCCGCGACAGGAAACGCCCCAAAGCGCAACGTGGACACATCCAAATTTTTGGAAGAAAACAGAGGTGTTTTTCGAGAAGTGCCTACCTGTAGATTTTGGCCTCTAGCTCAGCCGGCACCTAGGGAAACCTACTAAACCTGTGCATTTCTGAAAACTAGAGACCTAGGGCAATCCAAGGAGGGGTGACTCGCGGGGCTCGGACCAGGTTCTGTTACCCAGAATCCTTTGCAAACCTCAAAAAGTGGCTAAAAAAACAAGTTTTCCTCACATTTCGGTGACAGAAAGTTCTGGAATCTGAGAGGAGCCACAAATTTTCTTCCACCTGGCGTTCCCCCAAGTCTCCCGATAAAAATGATACCTCACTTGTGTGGGTAGGCCTAGCGCCCGCGACAGGAAACGCCCCAAAGCGCAACGTGGACACATCCAAATTTTTGGAAGAAAACAGAGGTGTTTTTTGAGAAGTGCCTACCTGTAGATTTTGGCCTCTAGCTCAGCCGGCACATAGGGAAAGCTACCAAACCTGTGCATTTCTGAAAACTAGAGACCTAGGGCAATCCAAGGAGGGGTGACTCGCGGGGCTCGGACCAGGTTCTGTTACCCAGAATCCTTTGCAAACCTCAAAAAGTGGCTAAAAAAATAAGTTTTCCTCACATTTCGGTGACAGAAAGTTCTGGAATCTGAGAGGAGCCACAAATTTCCTTCCACCCGGCGTTCCCCTAAGTCTCCCGATAAAAATGATACCTCACTTGTGTGGGTAGGCCTAGCGCCGCGACAGGAAATGCCCCAAAACAGAACGTGGACACATCACATTTTTTCATAGAAAACAGTGCCTACCTGTGGATTTTGGCCTCTAGCTCAGCCGGCACCTGGGGAAACCTAGCAAACCAGCACATTTTTGAAAACTAGAAACCCAGGGGAATCCAAGATGAGGTGACTTGTGGGGCTCGGACCAGGTTCTGTTACCCAGAATCCTTTGCAAACCTCAAAATGTGGCTAAAATACCACGTTTTCCTCACATTTCGGTGACAGAAAGTTCTGGAATCTGAGAGGAGCCACAAATTTCCTTCCACCCAGCGTTCCCCCAAGTCTCCCGATAAATATGATACCTCACTTGTGTGGTTAGGCCTGGTGCCTGCGACAGGAATAGATCACACAACGGTCAATGTTGGTCCTTACGTGAGGCAGCTGTTGACCCTGGGGTGATCCATTCCTGACACAGGCACTAGGTGTAGGCACTCAAGTGGGGTAGTGTTTTTATCAGGACAGGTGAGGAGTCACTGGGTGGTAGGAATGTTGTGGATCCCAGCATATTCCTGTAGTTTGTGTGACAGAAATGCGAGAAAAATAGAGTTTTTTTTCAACATTTCAGCTTTGCAGGGTATTCTGGGTAAGAAAACTTTGGGGAATCCACACAAGTCACACCTCTGTGGACTCCCCCGAATGTCTAGTTTCCAGAAATGTTTGGGTTTAGTGTGTTTCTCTATATGGCCGCCGAATCCAGGACCAAAAACACAGGTGCCTGCCTTACAAAACCAGTTGGTTTTGCCATAGACAATTTTGATGTCTCCACAATATGATTTGGGTGGTGGAATTTGGGGCTGAACTAAATTGGTGAGCTCCCAAGAGAGTACTCTCTCTCTGCTTGCCGCCGCATTCACCTGCTCTCTGGGTTGGCCTAACCCACTATTACCCAGTTGCACGAACAGCTTGCGAATGGACAGCAGGACTGTCCTCATCACCTCCCTCATAATGTACTGGAAGAGGAGTTTTCGAATGGGACTCCTCTGACTGAAAAATCACTCCCAGAGTCTGCGCCATTGTCCTATCCCTCAGATGCTGTCTCAGTATCTGATGTCTCAGTCTCTGATCCTATGTCAGAGCAGTCCTCTATAACCCGAGTGCAGGCAGCAGTCATCCATCAAGATGCCATCTCTGCTATTGGCTAAACTGTTGCTCTAAAACACTAGCCTACGTAGACAGTCACAAAATCGATGGTGTGTGTGAGATACGTGCAACAGTAGAGGCCACCTTACCTGCGCTTCTTCCCTCAATCAGCACGTACTTTCAAGACACTCAAAAAACACCTTGTCACATACCATTCGTCACAGTCTTTAGCACCTCCTGCGCCCAGTCCAACAATCATTATTGGTGCTCCCACTCCCTCCTCCTCGGATTCCCTCATTACCACCCAGCAAAAGTGCCCTTCATCTCTCCATAGACTTTACTAATGTACTCAGCTATTTACATAAAATACAGATGTGCTCTTTGCAGTAGGCATATAAACCTTCTGCGCTTCTTTATGGCACTAAAACTGCCACTAGACAAGTCGGACCCTTTTCCCCCCAGGGAAACCACACACATATTGACAAAAGTGATGTATATATGACAGCCAACCACCTGAAACTCAACTCAAGCAAAACCGAAATAATCCTCTTTGGCCCTCACCAAAAAAACCTGGGACCCCCCATGGTGGCCCACCACGCTAGGCCCTGCACCCACCCCCGCCAACTACGCACACAACCTCAGCATCATCCTAGACTCCTCCCTCTCTATGACCCAACAAATCAACGCTCTTACCTCCTCATGCTTCAACAAACTCCGTATACTGAAAAACATTCAAATGGATCCCCACAGAGACCAGAAAAACTGTCACTCACGCACTCATCAGCAGCAGGCTTGATTACAGAAACGCCCTCTACGCCGGCACCGCTCTAAAACTCAAGTGCAAACTACACGCATCCAGAACTCAGCAGCACGACTCATCCTCGACCTCCGCCGACACGAACACATCTCTCCACACCTCAAATCCCTCCACTGGCTCTCCATTGACAAAAGGATCACCTTCAAGATCCTCATCCTCGCACACAAATCACTCCACAACACAGGCCCTGCCTACCTCAACGAGAGTCACCTTCCACACCCCCACACGAAACGTCCGTTCAGCTGACCTCTCTCTCGCCTCTGTCCCCCGCATCAAACACACCACCACCGGGGGCAGATCCTTCTCCTACATTGCACCCAAAACATGGAACGCACTCACAACCCACATTCGCAAGACCCAAAACCTACTTCTTTTCAGGAAGGGCCTCAAAACCTGGCTTTTTGAACAGTGAACCTCCTAGCCCCTTTCCCTCCCTCCCCCTCCCCCCAGCGCCTTGAGACCCTCACAGGTGAGTAGCGCGCTTTATAAATCTCTTTGATACTGATCTACCTATATATATATATATATATATAAATATATATATATATATATCTACATAGATATATCTATAGATATATCCATGTACCTAGATATATCTATCTACATAGATATATATATATAGATATATACATATATATTTTTTTAGTTGCTGTATGGTTTCCTTGGGGGCCAAAATGGCCCCCAGGGAAACCCTACAACATCTATAAAAAATAATTGCCCCCACAGGGGGTCACCCTGCCCACGTCATTTCATTTAAAAAAAAAAAAAAAAAAAAAAATCCCCTGGGGGCACCTACCTTTTTTTTTTTGGAAGAAAATTATGCCGGGGGGGGCGGCCCGTTTTCCGGGGGGGGGCGCCCCCCAAAAGTGAAATCCCTGGTGTCTAGTGGGGTTTCCTGGCCCCCGATCGCAGCTGTGCTGCGATCGGGGGCCAGGAAACCGTTTCAGAAGGCCTCGTAAGAAAGGGGAGAGTCTCCCCTTTCTTACGAGGCCTTTTCAAAATGTTTCCTGACCCCCCCGATCGCAGCTGTGCTGCGATCGGGGGAGCCAGGAAACCTGAAAGTGTTTCCTGGCCCCCGATCGCAGCACAGCTGCGACCGGGGGCCAGGAAACACTTTCAGGAAGGCCTCGTAAGAAAGGGGAGTGTCTCCCCTTTCTTACGAGGCCTTCCTGAGTGTGTTTCCTGGCCCCCGATCGCAGCTGTGCTGTGCTTCCCGAACGTGTAAAAGGCCGTTTTCCCCATGAAAGCAGGAAGCGGCCGCAAGGCTGCTTCCTGCTTTCATGGGGAAAACACCTTTGCAACGTCAGCGCGCCTCGCGGCGCGCTGACGTCACAAAGGGGCGGGTGGGGGGCGGGGGGAGACACAGTAGCTTCCGTGTCTCCCGGGGGGGGGGGGAAAAAAATAAAAAATCCTCGGGTGCGATGCACCCGAGGATTTATTAATGCCCTTCCTGGTGTCGGCCACTGGTCGTGACCCGCACCAGGGAGGGTGTGTGGGCGTCGGCCAGTGGCCGAAGCCCGCACTTAAGAGGTTAAAATTATGTGCAACGTTTATAGCTCCACATGGATTGTTATCACAGGAGCATTACGAATGTAAATATCACGAACAAAGTTAGTGCAACAGAGTACGAGGGAAAAAATCGAGCAAGAAAGTGTGTAAGTGTGTTTTTTTTGGACGCGCACACATATGTGTGCATGCATATATGTGAGCGTGTGTGTGTATAGGCAGGCAAGCATGTGTATGTGTGTAAGAAAAAGAGAAAGTGAAATGGAGAGAAAAATAGATCTAGGAAGTTAGAAAATGAAGACGTAGAGAAGCCATTGAAATATATAATGACACGGTATGCAATGGGATGAAATGTATATTTTAGGGCTACGCACATTGAGTCAGAACTTCCGGAAGGAGCTCTGAGTCACTTTAAAGAGACATAGCCTACTTCTCTCGCTGGATACAGGCCGCGTCAGCAGAGTTGAATGAAAATTATGATTGGGGGTCCAGATTTACAAATATTTTGAATCGGTGTGTTACTTTAATACCTCAATCTGACGCAAAGTGTTGTGGTGAGAGTTACAATCCAAAGCAAATAGTGATTTGCATCACATTGTAACCCAAAGAAACATAAAGCTGCACAGTACACTGCCTTGTGTTACTTTGCATCAAGGAAAGGGTCATGAGGAAAAAAGTTTGCGTTTTTCCTCGTTTTTCGCACATTGCATTGGTGCTGCATTGTGCATCACACATACAAAGTGCTAAATGCCTTAAAACCTAATATTTGTATTGGAAGGGACCCTTTCCAGCACAAAACCTATGCTTCCCCCAACACAGGCACTCTTTCCGCATGGTGTAAGAAGGTGTCAGCATCTGCACATGGCCGTCAAAAGTGCGCCTGCACAGGGAGAAAGCGGTACAGCACCACTTCTAAGTAAAGATGGTGCTGCAATACTCTCTCCCTGTCATGCAACACAGAGCTGCACCTTTACTTGCTGTGCTGCGTTGTGTTAGTTCTGGGCCTAGAGGCTTACAACATATATGCTGCTGAAGGCCAAGCACACAATTGCAGTTCATTGGATGAGTACCTCTCCGCATTGAATAGGGAAGAATATGGATGGTTATGGCCCCGTCATGCTGTCATGGAACCTGGATGAGGTGAGTTGTAAATCTGGAAATTTGTGAAGGAGAATTCTTGTACATTCACATACCCTGATGTACTAAGGTCACTCCACTTCTTAAGGGACTGCTGGAGCATTTCAGGTATGCTCTAAACGAGGTTCACAGATCTTTTCATCATAGCTAAATGGTGAGAGAAAATCAGCAACACAATATCACAGTCAGTCAACATTTAATTTTACAGTATGACCAATTTGGCTGCACATGGAAAACCCAAGTTGGAAGTAAAGTTTGAGGGTTTTATGACAAGCTTATACTCAAGTTAATGTAGAACATTATCAAGACCAAACTATGAAGATACAGATTCATCATAGAGTGGCCTAAACAATGAAAGAAGTTTGGGTGCACTAACATCAATCAAACTAAACATTCAATAGGGGCAGTGCAGAACAACAGGAGAAGAACCTGATGCTCAGAAAACAAATGTTGTCTGACACTCCTAAACATGAAGGTAATCTAAGAATCACCTATGTTAGTTGTTTTAGCAAAGGAAATACTTAAAGGTGACAAGTCACTAACTGACATGAGCTGGCCTACAAAACATGGGGACAGCAAGTTAAAAGCACATAAAGGACAAAAAAAATGAAAAACAAAACTTGGGCCAGAATGAGACTAATTAAAGTTGGCAAAAAGTAGAAAAAAAGGGAAGGTGCCAGCATTTCAGAAGCTCAGTTAAGAGACTTCTCATGGGTCAGGAAAAATCTAAGGGCCAGATTTAACAAAAAAGGTGCTGCACCCAGTGCAGCGCCACTTTTCTTGTGCCCCTTAGCACCCCCCTAACTCTACATTGTGTGCCCTGTATCTAAGATACGGCACACCATGGTGGTAGTTATGGGCTAGCATGATAATTTTTGACGCTGGTTTGGAGCTTTTCAGGATTAGTATAAACAATGTTGGCACTAATCCTGCAAAGCCCATTGAGGCACATTGTAAACAATGGTGTGCCTCCTTTGAACGCTTGCTCTGAGCAGGCTTTAAAGTGCTGAAAAAAATGACGCTAAGAAATCTCTTAGATTCCTTTGTGCCAGTTTTCAACCCCGCTACGGGGGAATACCCTCTTTGCATACATTATGCCTGGTGCAGGCATAATGTAGCTCAAAGGGTTACAAAGTGGCGCAATGCATGCATTGCACCACTTTGTAAAATTGGCGCCGCGATTTTGGCCTAGTTGGGCCACATTAGCGAAAAAATGATGCTAAAGTGGCACAAGGAGGTGCTAGGGGCTCTTAAATGTGCCCCTAAATTATCTGACCTCTGCATTTGGGAAGTTGCGGGGCAAGGAAAAGAGGTCTGTACCTCTCAAAGTCAAAGAGAAAGAGAAATATCTAAAGTCCAGGTGTGGTCTGCTCAAGTCCAACTGGAAAATGGTAAATTAAAGTCTATTAGTGAATGATGATTTGTCCACTGGCAGCGCCATATGGATCGGAAGGATTTATTGTCCAATCATAGCACATCAGATGACAGGCATCTGCAACATCAGAACACGTTCCCAGGGCTATCATGAGCAGACATTCATCTTGCCTCTCTTGTAAGACTTCTACAACAAATGATAATGTCCATGTTCTCGGTCTCTCAGCGTACCAATGCAAAGAAATAATACATTAGCAAAAAGAAAACACCTTTCTAATGTTCTGCAAATTCTGAGGCCTAGCAAATCAATATGGCAAAACTAAAGCAAATAGAATTAAATGGCACAATTTTATCATGTTAAGTAAAACACCTATAAAGGTGTAATTGCAAATCTATCATTAATAACTCTTGTCAATGTTCATGTTACAGTAGATTGTGAAAGGAAAGTTACTTGTTAAGGCATGTCAATAGATTTAATGGGAAACTACAATTTTCAACATCAGCGTCTGATGTTTAAAACACATTCGTAAGGAAACCCATTATCGTTCACTTAAAAGTGTTCTTTAACATGATAGAGAAACACAGGGAATCAAATTAAATTATTATACTTAAATCAATGGAGCTATAGCACATACATACACGCACAACAGCAAAGAGCTCTTCGTCATCATCAAAGAACTCGCCAACCCCAAGTCCTGCTCCATCGACCCCCCCCTCGCAAGACCTCTGTGACACCCTCGCCACCTTTTTTCACGCAAGATCATGGACATCCACGTCAGCTTTGCCTCCCCGATCCCCACGATCTCTGCGGCCACCACTAACCCCAACGCACCCAAACACACCAACCTCCTGAACGCCTGGACCCACACCAACGACGAAGACACCACCAAGACAATGAGCACAATCCACTCCGGATCACCCGCCAACCCCTGCCCTCACCATGTCTTCAACAAAGCCAGCCAAATCATCGCCCCCCAATTCTGTGCTATCGTCAACAGCTCCTTCCAGACCACCACCTTCCCGGAGAGCTGGAAACACGCCGAAATCAACGCCCTGCTCAAAAAACCCAAGGCAGACCCTGAAGACCTCAAGAACTACTAGCCCATCTCCCTCCTCCCCTTCCCACTGAAGGTCATCGAGAAGATAGTCAACAGCCAAGTATCCAGCTTCCTGGAGGACAGCAGCATGCTCGACATCTCCTAATCCGGCTTCCGCAAAACCACAGCACGAGACCGCTCTCATCGCCGCAACCAACGACATCAGGATCATGCTCGACAAAGGTGAAACCGCGGCCCTCATCCTCGTTGACCGCTCGGCAGCCTTCGATACCGTCTGTCACCACACACTCTGCACACGCCTCTACAACACCAGGATCCGCCACAAGGCCCTGGACCGGATCACATCCTTCCTCTCCGGTAGAACTCAGAGAGTCGGCCTCCCTGCGTTCCTGTCGAAAGCCACCAAGACCATCTGCGGAGTCCCCCAAGGATCCTCTCTCAGCCCAATCCTTTTTACCATCTACATGGCACCGCTCGCCAACATCGTCCGATCCCATGGCCTCAACATCGTCTTCTACATGGACTATCCTCTCACTTACTAAGGACCACGCCACCGCCAAGATCAATCTCCACAACGGACTTCATGCCATCGCCAACTGGATGGAGATAAGCCGCCTCAAACTGAACTCAGATAAGACTGAGATCCTCATCCTCGGCTCCAGCTGCTCAGCATGGGAAGACTCCTGGTTGCCTGCCACTCTAGGAACTGCACCAACTCCCACCACCTACGCACACAACCTCGGCTTCATACTAGATTCATCGCTCACCATGACCCAGCAAGTCAACGCCGTCTCATCCTCATGTTTCAACACTCTCCCCATGCTTCGCAAGACCTTCAGATGGATCCCCATCAAAACCAGAAGAACGGTCACCCACGCCCTCTTCAGCAGCAGACTGGACTATGGCAATGCACTCTACGCAGGAACAATGGCCAAGCTCCAGAGGAAACTTCAGTGTATTCAGAACGCCTCTGCACGCCTCATCCTCAACCTCCCACGCCGCAAACACTACTCGGCCCACCTCAGAGACCTTCACTGGCTCCCCGTCAACAAGAGGATCACCTTCAAACTCCTCATCCACGGTCACAAGGCTCACCATGACGCAGGCCCTGCCTACCTCAATGAGCATCTCAGCTTCCACATCCCCACCCGCCAGCTCCGCTCTGCCAACCTCGCCCTCACCGCCATCCCCCGCATCCATCGTACCACAACCGGCAGCAGATCCTTCTCCCACCTCGCCGCCAAAACCTGGAACTCCCTCCCTGTCAACCTATGTCTGACCCAGGACCTTCCCAGGAACTGACTCAAGACCTGGCTATTCGAGCAGTAGCATTCTCCCCCCCCCAGCGCCTTCAGACCCTAACGGGTGAGTATCATACTTATCAAGTGATTGATTGATTGATACATCAAAACATTAGTCTACAGTGAATGCACTCTAATATAGGCTTTTAGCAAACCACATTACAGTCAACTTGTTAGAACTTTATACAATATGATCGCAAACTTGTCACATATAGATGATTACTGTGACGTCAAATGGAGCAGCCATATCTCAGCTGCAGCAGGACTAATAATAGGAGGCAAAAGTGGCAATTTAGCAAAGTTTAAGAGGGGTCCCTTTGTGGGGCATTGGCTTTCCGTCCACCTCATTTGTTGTTACGGTAAATAACATGAAAGGGAGGTCCTTGGTGGTAATATGGAGGTCCATTGCCTCTGAGGGAGTTTGAATGTGTCATGTTAAGAGCATTGTACCTGATCTGAGTTCAGAAGCTGTTTATATAGTATAAAAATTAAATACAATGTGTTTAAAAAAATAAGTGTTTAAAGACACATAGGGGGTGATTCTGATTCTGGCGGGCGGCGGAGGCCGCCCGCCAGAATTCCGCCCCCATTATACCGCTCCGCGGTCAGAAGACCGCAGAGGGTATAATGAGTTTTTCCCTGGGCTGGCGGGCGGTCTCCAAAAGACCGCCCGCCAGCCCAGGGAAAAACTCCCTTCCCACGAGGATGCCGGCTCGTAATCGAGCCGGCGGAGTGGGAAGGTGCGACGGGTGCAGTGGCACCCGTCGCGTATTTCAGTGTCTGCAAGGCAGACACTGAAATACTTTGCGGGGCCCTCTTACGGGGTGACAAGCTGCGCCGCCATGGGGGATTCTGAGGGCAGCGGTAAACCGGCGGGAGACCGCCGGTTTACCCTTTCTGACCGCGGCCAAAGCGCCGCGGTCAGAATGCCCTGCGGGGCACCGCCGGCCTGTCGGCGGTGCTCCTGCCGACCCTCGCCCCGGCGGTCGAAGACCGCCGGGGTTAGAATCAGCCCCATAGAGAGCACCATAATAAGACAGAGAGGTGAAAGAGGGGAACCAAAAGTGTGAGAAATATGTAGAGAAAGAGAAAGAATTGGAGACGAATAGAAAGAACGAAAGGGACTTATTCAGAAAGACTTAATGAGAATCAGCGAGAAGTGGTAATTTCTTAGGAATTAGAACAGGTTTCGCTTTCATTTTTAAAAGAAGTTTTTTTTTAAAAGAAATTTGTAGTTCCACAAATATTAGGACATGTACACTTGCACTATTGACAAGCTGTTTTTGTCCCGCATCACCCGAGTCCAAAAATGAGTCATCCTTGCGTGCTTTGGAATGGCACTGTTACCCTTTGAAGATACAATTGGATGGCAGCAGGCCTGGGTCATTTAAATTAAAATAACACCCTAGTATTGCAACCTTCAATCCCATTAATTCCAAAGTCAGTCATCCCACCCCTTGCAAGTGAAGGAGGCTGGCCTGGTTTGTAGTGGGTACCTTGGGTACTTACACCTTATACCAGGTCCCGTTATCCTTTATTAGTGAAATGTAGTAGTGTTCTAGCAGCTTAGCCTGATAGCGGTAGCTATAGCAGAGCAGATTAGGCTGAACTAGGAGACATGCAGAGCTCATGCAATACCACTTATAGTTACACAGTACTTATGCACAAGTAAAGACAATACTCAGTATTACCAAAAATAAAGGTATTTATTTGGGTGACACAGTACCAAAAATATCTTAGAGACAATACTCCTTCTGGAGGTAGGTATTATACACAATATATACACTAGACACCAAAATTAGACAAATAAATAGGCATAGAACAATGCCAACAGTAGTAAATCCTTTAGAATGCAATAGGAGAAAATAGGTCTAGGGGCAACACAAACCATATACTAAAAAAGTGGAATGTAAATCACTAATTCCCCCCTAGACAAGTGTACTGTGTGCAGAATCGCTGGGAGAGTAAGAATACAGTAAAGGTAAGTACATTACCCCACCCCACAGCCCAGAAAAGCAGAAGTAAAGTACTGCAAGTTTCCTTAGGACACACTACTCCTTGTTTTTGGGATTTTGCAGCAGCCAACCAAGACTGTAAAGAACAACTGATGGATTATTGGATCTGAAGACCTGAAAAGTAAGGGGTCCAAGTCCAGAAGTCAAAAGAAGTCCCACGAAGGACAGGAGCCCCTGCCAACCCAGAAGAGGGTGCAAAAGAAGAGTCCCTGGTTAGTAGAAGACTGAAGAGATGCACCCTAGGAAGATGCCAGTGGGTTTCTGCATGATGCAAAAGATGTCCCATGGCGTGAATATCGTTCCAGATGAGATTTCATGTTGGAAGGCACCAACAAGCCTTGGCTACGACAAAAGTGCATTTTTCATCAAAATGGCACTGGATGGACCCAGGAGGGACCTGGGGACCTCATCTCTGTGTGAGGAGGAAGAGGGGGCTCCCAGCACTTTAGGGAGTCATCAGGATGTCAGCCAGCACCCCCAGAAGCCACAGGATCCAGGTTCAAAGGAGGTGCAAAATGCAGTTGATGCAACACAACAAATAAAGGTCCCAAGGCTGCCGGAACACAACTCAGCGAGATGAGCATCACAGGGTGAAGTGCTGGGGAACTGGGCCAGGCTGTGCATGAAGGAATTTTGCAAAGAGTGCACAAAGGCCTCAGGAGGCAAAGAAGACACAATACACAGGGTACTGTCATTCTCTGGGAAGGCAAGGTCTTACCTCCTCCAAATTGCATCAGTAGGACCTCAGGACAGTCTATGTTGATGATGTCAACCCTCTGTGTCCTTAGGAGCACGCTCGTTGCCGTGAGAGGAGTCCCAGTGTACCAGTCGATGCCTTGGAAGGTGCCTGCTTGGAGCAGGGGAGTGACTCCGTCACTCCACTGGAAGTTTCTTCGGTCCTTCTGGGGCAGGATGAAGACAGGGAGTCCCCAGAGCATGTACAGCAGGGAATCTGTTGTAGTTGCTGACTTGGAGCTGAGGTTGCTGAAGAAAAGTTTCTCTTGTAGACACTTTGTTGCAGTTACAGCGTGTCTTGAAGCAGGCTACGGTTGATCGAAGTCAGAAGAGTCTGAAGTTGTTGCAGAGGATTCCTGAAGGAAACTTGCAAGCAGAGTCTCAAGAGAACCCACGGGAGAGACCCTAAATAGCCCTGAGAAAGGGATTGGCTTCCTTATCAGGTATGGACCTATCAGGAGAGATCTCTGATGTCATCTGCTGGCACTGGCCACTCAGAGCCCTCCAGAGTGCCTCCACACCTTGCAAAGCAAGATGGGTGAAGTCTGGGACACACTGGAGGAGCTCTGGGCACCACCCCGGGGTGGTGATGGACAGGGGCGTGGTCACTCCCCTTTCCTTTGTCCAGTTTCCCGCCAGAGCAGGGGATAAGGGGCCCCTGAACCGGTGTAGACTGGTTTACGCATGAAGGGCACATTTGTGCCCTTCAAAGCATTTCCAGAGGCTGGGGGAGGCATCCCCTCTCCAGCCTGTAACACCTATTTCCAAAAGGAGAGGGTGTAACACCATGCTCTCAGAGGAAATTCTTTATTCTGCCTTCCTGGGACTGGGCTGCCCAGACCCCAGGGGAGCAGAACCCTGTCTGTGAGATGGCAGCAGCTGTAGTTGCAGGGCAAGCCTCAGAGAGTTGGTTTGGCAGTACTGGGGGTCCATGGTGGAGCCCCCAGGATGCATGGAATTGGCTCCCCAATACCAGATTTGGAATGGAGGGACAATTCCATGATCTTAGACATTTTACATGGCCATATTCGGAGTTACCATTGTGAAGCTACACATAGATATTGACCTATATGTAGTGCACACGTGTAATGGGGTCCCCACACTCAGAAAGTCCGGGGAAATGGCCCTGAACTATGTGGGGCACCTTAGCTAGTGCAAGGGTGCCCTCAAACATAGTAACTTTGCACCTAACCTTCAGCAAGTGAAGGTTAGACATATAGGTGACTTATAAGGGCAGTGAAAATGGCTGTGAAATAGTGTGTGCACTATTTCTCGCAGGCTGCAATGGCAGTCTAGTGTAAGGGATTGTCTGCGCTCCCCATGGGTAGCAAAATAAATGCTGCAGCCCATATGGATCTCCTGGAACACCAATGCTATGGGTACCTAGGTACCATATACTAGGGACTTATAAGGGGGTCCAGAATGCCAATTGAAATTGGTAAATGAAGTCACTAACCTACAGTGACAAATTTAAAAGCAGAGAGAGCATACGAACTGAGGTTCTGGTTAGCAGAGCCTCAGTGACACAGTTAGGCACTACAAAGGCATACACATTAGGCCATAAATTATGAGCACTGGGGTCCTGATCAGCAGGATCTCAGTGAGACAGGCAAAACACACTGACATATAGTTTTTTATTCATGATCACTGGGGTCCTGGCTAGCAGGATCCCAGTGACCCAGTAAAAACACACTGACACACACACACAAACCGGCCAAAAGTGGGGGTTACTATGCTAGAAAGAGGCTACGTTCTCAGAGCAGGTGACTATTATCTTAAACACAAGATAGATACGATTGTCCCCAAAATATGTCAACTTCCTGACACTTGCATCACTTGGCCTGACAAATAGCCTCCTTTTTCTCATGAGGAAGTTTCTATAGGGAGAGGGTTCTTTATGTATACATTGTTAGTAATGGGGTCTTTATTTGCCAGTTAGGTTACCTCCTGTCCAAGCAAGGACTCTCACTCTAGTCAGGGCAAAGGAGAAACACACCTGGTTAACACCCGCTCACCCCTTTGGTCTTAACTCAGAAGCAGTGTGTAAAGTATTTGTACTACCACACTCAGTAATAAAGTGAACCACTACAAAATATTACAAAATGACACAACACAGGTTAGAAAAATAGTAAATATTTCATACAAATAAACAAGACCAATACTATGAAAATATACAATGCACCATTGAAAATATGATCTTAGCACTTAAATCACAAACATAGTGCCTAGACGCACAAATGCTGCAAGTTGGTAGTAAGCGGCATAGTGAAGCAGTTATTTCCCACAATGTGATGCCACTGGTGCTGTTTACGGAGTTGTATGGAACCCCAGGTACAGTACAGTTGTAAAGAAGTAGAAAACAGGCCGGTGAATGGAGTCGGGGAGCGAGGCGTCACTGGATCCGATATGTAGTCTGTTCTGGTACTACGGGGCAAAGGAGCAGAGGCATTGTAAAGAGGCATTGGGTCATTACTGTAGAGCCGTGAAGGTGAAGCTGTGTTGGTTGCGAGGTGTGGGTCCCTTGGTTCCGGCAGAGACGAATTCCGGCCAAGCCACGATATTGTGGGATGATCTCACAGGGTCACAATAATGTCACAGGGCCGCAGGTGCTGCCATGGCGTTGGATGTCACAGACATCGGACTTAAGATACTCTGATCTCAGCGAGGTCGTGCAGGATCAGTGGCTACAGCGGCGCGGGGCCTGCGGAGTCATTGGGGTTGTCGCTCTTCTGCAAGGTCCACGGCTTCAGGGCAGGTGGCATCACGGTTTTCATACTGTGGCGTCCTCAGTGAAGTCACATGGCATTGTTAGACAGGTTTTTCTAAAAAAAATCACTTTCAAGAGCCCAGGAACTGGAATGGCACCCTCTGGCAAGCTAGAATCCACAGCATGCAGACTCAAAACTGGATGGTGAAGCCTTTGCTGTCCCTGAGGCTTCAAAACAGGAGGCAATCTCTACTTCAAGCCCTTGGAGATACCTCTCAAGCAGAAATGCACAAGAAAGTCCAGTCTTTGTCCCTTTTCACAGGCAGAAGCACAACTGCAGGATAGCCCAACAAAGCACCGTCACAGGCAGGGGCAGCACTTCTACTTGGCAGAGGTTCCTCTTGATTCCAGATGTGGGTTTTAGGTCCACTACTTATACCCCTTTCTGCCTTTGAAAAAGGCAAACTTAAAAGGAAAGTCTCTGTTGTTCACAAGATCCTGCCTTGCCCAGGCCAGGCCCCAGACACACACCAAGGGGTTGGAGACTGCTTTGTGTGAAGGCAGGCACAGCCCTTTCAGGTGTAAGTGACCACTCCTCCCTCCACTCTAGCTCAGATGGCTCATCAGGGTATGCAGGCTATACCACAGCTTCCTTTGTGTCACTGCCTAGAGGGAATTCAGAAATAAGCAGAGTCACAACATTGTTTAAGCAAGAAAATGACTGCTTTCTAAAACTGGCATTTTCAAACTAACAATCTAAAAATCAACCTCACTAAAATATGTATTTTTAAATTGTGAGTTCAGAGACCGCAAACTTCACATTTCCATCTGCTCTCAAAGGGAAACTACACTTTAAGGACATTAAGGGCAGCCCCCATGTTACCCTATGAGAGAGATAGGCATTACAGCAGTGAAAACCAAATTTGGCAGTATTTCACTGTTAGCACATGTAAAACACATCAATACATGTTCCACCTTTAACATACACTGCACTCTGCCCATGGGGCTGCCTAAGGCCTACCTTAGAGGTGCCTGACATGTATAAAAAGGGAAGGTTTAGGCCTGGCAAGTCGTTACACTTGCCAAGTTCAATTGGCTGTGCAAGACTGCACACACAGACACTGCGGTGACAGGTCTGAGACATGTTTACAGGCCTACTCATGCGGGTGGCATATCAGTTCTGCAGGCCCACTAGTAGCATTTGAATTACAGGCCCTGGGCACCTCTAGTGCAATTTTCTAGGGAGTTGCTAGTAAATCAAATAGGCCAATCATGGATAAACCAAATTATCAATACAGTTTACACAGAGAGCATATGAAATATGGCACTGGTTAGCAGTGGTAAAGTGCGCAGAGTCCTAAAGCCAACGAAAACAGGTCAGAAAAAATAGGAGGAAGGAGGCAAACAGTTTGGGAATGACCCTGCAAAGAAGGCCAGGTCCAACATATATCCAAATCAATGATAGTTAAAGTAGTGTGAATGGAAGCTAAATCAAACTTCTCCTGTTTGAATAATCACCCACTAGATAGAAGAAAGCCTAATGAATATTTGATTTTAGATTATTACTCATCAGTTGGAGAAACATTATCCAAAATACCTTTACAGTTACTCTTACAAAATGTTGTATTATGGCATTAAACAAACAGATGAAATGCTGCTTACTAACAGGCGGCCTTGAAAGCATACCAGGCAGGCTCTGATTATGGACATGAAGGATGAAAATATCTGAAGAGCTTAAACAGGGCATTGATTTTAAAGAAGTCACTTAGGATTTGCCTACTCATATGGAATGGTTGTTCCCTACGAATTGTTCTGTTTCTGTGTAATGAATGTTCAGAATTGTCCTGGCTTCTACAGTGAATATTATGAAATCCATCTAATTAAAAACAATTACAAGAATGTATGTCATTGAAAGAGGAACATGTGAGGCATACATTTAATGCAGACAGCATTTTTAGGAGTCGTCCATCTTCAAGGAGGACTAGCCTTGAGTTGTCTGCAGCTGGAACATCCCCTCATGCATTGCATTCTAGAAATTGGAATGGCCATACGTGACATAGGATGTGACATAATATAACCGGGGACGGCTCTTCCAATAGGGCGGAAGAGCGTTGCCTCCCTGCTAGCAGCGGCAGCTGCAAAACCTTTACCAGAAAACGATAATAACCCGAGTTTATTATTGTTTTCTGAGAAAGGGGCGGGCCACAGGGTGGTAATCAGTGAGGGGGAGTGCACTGCAATGGTTGGCCGGGCGTCTCAGGCCAGCCAAACACACATGAGCAGTAGGCTCTCTCCAGCAGAGCAACACTGTTGTGGGACTAGAGAGAGCATGCACAGGCTCCCAGTCTGCCTGGGAGCGCCTTGGCTGGGTGCTCCCAGCCAATCCTGACTCTGCTCTGAGCACTGTCAGGATTGGCTGTAGGGCAGGCCAGGAAGCTGTGCCTACAGCAACGAGGCAGTGGAGATGGAGGACCGGAGCGGCACGCAGCATTCAAGTAAGTTTAAAAAAAATATATATATGTTTATTTCACCCCTCCATGCATTGCCCCATCCTTTCCGCGCCCCACAAGCTGCGACTGAATATAGCACATATCTTCCTTCTTTCACTATCTAATTTATTTACAACATAAGGACACATGAATGACTTACACTCAAATGTTTGAATACTTAACATTAGAATATCTAAGAATATCACAATGTCAGCAGAAATACATGAACATAACGTAGGGACATTACTTGGTAACACTGAATAAATTACAGTTTGCCAGCTTCACCCCAACACACTTTTCCACTTTAAATACCTGATCATTTGGAAGGGTGCTTCCTTCATGAATCAGCATATACATGGTCTCACATGTAGACAAATTGGATGTAGATCAATACAACCTTACCAGCTTCCTCATTGCATTACAACAGTCCCTACCCTCACACAAAGTCAGCTGTAATAATTCCTCAACTACCCTGTACCATTAGTGTGAGTGTGATACACTGACATTTTCACATCATGCACACAGTTCATTTTATAATGCTCATATTTTCAAAGATACCAGTTACTTGTTATTTCTTATCATTTATGAAGGTTCTTAGAATAAGTTCCTCTAGAAAAACAACAACATTATTTTCACATTGCTGACAAGCTCAACCTTTGGGCCAATGTGAAAAATAGTCCACCAGCACCAATGTAAACGTTGGGACAGAAGATAGTGTCTGGAATGGGCCAGAGATATAAAGAACACATTTTCTCACTGACCCTTTGAGTTATTTGTCCTTTGTATGGATACACTACAGTCTTTTGCAACTTGTTGCTGCAGTCACAAACAATGCAGTTCCTCACAACGTTCTCTACATTACCCGAAATTGGTCTTCAACCTCCTCTTCATTGCACAACTTACATTTCTCTTAGCAGAAAACAATGCCACTATTTTTTATTTCTCTTATTCATCTGTATTTTCGGATCTTAGACTACTTTTTAGTCCAATTACTTCTTATTTTATTCAACAAAGCACATATACCATATGGACAAATAGCAATGCACTTCAAAACCAAATTAGACAATTTTCAATACAAGTCATATTCATAAATCATCACAATTTCAACGCATCACCCTATTGATACTCACACCTGCCGATTTCACCAGTTTTTCAGTCGCAATCTGCAACTGTTTTAGAAACTGCTCTCCCTCAGGCTTCACAATCAGATTCTGGGCAATTTGGCTTAATCTAATTTGGACTCTTTTTAAATATTGCAGCTTCTGTCCCTCATCCTTCAAACCTAACCTCTACAACCAACTTTTAGGGACAGTGGAGGACCCCCAATTTCTAAAACTTCCTCAACTCTTAGGACAACCTGCATTTGTAGACCTTGAACTTAGTTTGTTAACGGAAACTGCAACTACTTAGAAATCAATTATTTTAATTTCTGTGACATTCCAATCTGAGGAGTCAATAATGAGAGTTGTGATTAACTTTCTAAAGGTTTTTATTAATTATTAGTTTTAGATCTTTTTCTTTAGTAATCAAGCATAAGTTACAGAACATTGCATAAAGTGTGTCCCATATCTATTTCTATTCTATATTTCTAAGTCAGGAAAGTACATTGAAGTCGAGTTACTCCTAAAGAGCATTGAAAGCTCAGCAGTAGAAATCATATGAGTAGGAGAGAGTCTGTCTAGCCACTGACGTTATTAGGGCTCATATTGAGTATATTTGTCAGCCTCTGGGGAGAGAGATAGAGAAATGGTCTTAGGCTTCTCAAAGCCATATTCTCTAAGATTTTCACTGTTCTTTCCGTGGGACATTTTTGTACAAAGTACAGTGATACAAAATTTTAACAATTCTTCAGATAAATTGTGCAACCACCCGATAAGAAAATGAGAACATTGTGTATCCTTCGAGATGGCAAATACTAACAAAGAGTATTTTACCTACATGCTGCAATTTGTAGAGGTTTCAACAACAGTGTTACATTGCAGTAGTTTTACAGCCACCTCAGTTTCTGAAAGAAAGAACATTCTTATAAGTTTTAAGCATGATCACATTCAGTCACCTCCTTTCTCAACACATCTTCACACTAAAAGTCTATTTATAGAGATTAGTTTAGCAAGTGCTGATATTCCAGTGCAGGTCAAGTGGCTAAGGAATAGAAAATATAATTTTAATTGTTAGCATAGAAAGTATGCATGGCGAGATGTCATGCAAAAGTCACAAAAGAATCATTTCTGCAGAGTTAAAGCAGTTTGGAATTTGTTAATGTTAGTAAATCGAGCAAGTCAAGCAAGTGCTGGTCATGCACAGTCAGGAAGGAAAATGTATGTTAAAAAGGCAGGGGCATATTTAAGAAAAGTTGTGCTGCATACAGTGCAGCGCCACTTTTCTTGCACCACCCCCCAATGCCATCATGTGTGCATCGTTTTTAAAATACAGCACACCATGCAAATTGTTAGGGGACTACCATCAGAATTTTTTACACCCTAGCCCAGAGCTTTGCAGGATTAGTTTAAAAATTTGTGACACTAATCCTGCAAAGCTCATTGAGGCCCATTGTAATCAATGGTGTGCCTCCTTTTAATTCCTGCTCTGAACAGGTGTTAAAAGTGTCAAGAAAATAAAGCAAATAAATCTTTTTGATTTCTTTGCACCAGTTTGAGGTCTCCCCCTAATGGGGGAACACCCTCTTTGCATACATTATGCCTGGGGCTCTTAAAAATGCCCTGCAGTCTTTAGTCAGGCCTCCCATTCACTCCTGCAGTTTCTTAAATATATAAAATGTATTTTTATTGAACTCTAGGATACTGAAGTCCACAAGACCCTTATTCTCCATTGCTATCATCCCTTTCCTGAGATCCAACAGAACTAGTAGCAAATTCTTCCTCTTTGTTACCCTATCTTTCCCTGACTGTTCTTTTTCACCCCTTCATACAACTACATGTCCTCGATTCTTGACACTCTACCATGGTGTGTGTGTCATTGGAATTGCCCTTCCTTGAGGATCACAATACCCTTTCTATCTGAGGTCCTATTGATTTTATGTCAACATGTCCTTGTGCATACTTGCCAATTTCTGCCAACAGATTCCCAGTTAAGGTTGATATGCTCAGCTTATTCATGCCTGCAGCAGTAGTAAATGGTGCAAAAGAAGCTCTCCACCAGCCTGGCTAAGAAGAGCAGCTCATCTATCTACTTCATGGCTACCTCATGGTGATTAATTTTAGTGCACACTGGTTAGTGTTGTATTAGATCCACCTTTCCTCACTCACTTCTGAATGGCAAGTGATGCTCACACTCATCACTTTTGAACTTGGCATTGTGTCACATCGAGCAGACACTCCTGAACAATAGCTTGTGTCAGGCAATGTGTAGTCTACTGTTTCCTCACAATAGTTACTTTGATTAAAGCAAAAACTAGGCCACCTCTCAGGTGCCTCTGGATGTCGCTGTTACAGTGTCACACACCAAAGGATCTTCCTTAAACACTAAATTATCAGGCTGCACAGTAACTTGTCAAATCATTTCTAGTCCACCTTCCTCAGCTTGTCCCTCCATGTTATCTTCTCAGTAATTCTATGGTCACTGGCTCAGTGCTCACTGCCAGAGGCATACAGATAACCTACCTTAGATTTATTAGATTTCATCTGTTGAAAGTGGATTATTGTTAAGGGAAGGTAGGTACCTACCCTTAGCAATAGGCCACAACTCCCCCACTTAGGTAAGGTCAGGGTCTCAATAAATTAATCCTGGCTCAACCCTTGGTGCCTTGGCAATGAGCAACAAGGATTAACTTAGGAGACAAAGGGCCACATGTGCAAAGATGCGGTTTTGAGATTCGCAAACTCCGAGTCTTAGCGACTCGCAATTTGCGAGTTGTAAAACCCGATGAACAACAGTGTACTTTACACTGTTTGCGATTCCCAATGGGGTTGCAAATGACCTACGCATGGCGGCCCACACAGGGATGGTGGGGTGCTGGTGTCAGCAGACCACCATGTCTGTGACTGCTTTTAAATAAAGCAGTTTTTAAAAAAATGCATCCCGTTTTCCTTAAAGGAAAATGAGATGCATTTAAAAAACAAAAATGAGAAGTTTTCTTTTCAGTTTTTCAGAGCGGGCAGAGCTCTGAAAAAATATTTTTGCTTCCATTCGCAAAGGGGATGGAGTCCCATGGGGACCCCTTCCTGTTTGCGAATGGATTAACACCAGTTTCAAACTGGTGCTAACTGCGATTATTTTGTGACCGCATTCACGGTCACAAAATAATATTATATTGCGCTGCGACTCGCAATTAGGAAGGGAATGCCCCTTCCTAATTGTGACTCACAAACCTATTTTGCGATTCGGTAAATAGATTACCGAACCACAAAATTGGCTCTGTGTACCAAAATGTTTTTTTCCTGTTTCAAACGGTCCAATTCTGCAAATCGGGCCGTTTGCTACAGGAAGATGGTATGTACATGTGCCCCCAAGTGTATAAAACATTCAAATGTCAGAAAACATCAATTAAATAAAACACCAGAAACAGTTTAAAAATCTAAAACCATGAAAATAGAAAATAATGTTATCTTTAATTTGACACCAAAACAATTAAAATTGGATAATGTAAACCAGAGATTTCTAAAGAATAAATGTTTTTTGGCATATAGAAACTAAAAGCACCAATGTAGGCATCTGCTCGACTACAGTTTGAGGGATGCCTTGGTCAAGGTTTTACTTTCGGCATATTTATCCTTCCTTTGCGCTGTTTTAGCGTCATTTTCTTTTATGCTAAAATGGTGCAAATTTAACTCCATATTTATATTTTGATGCTAGACCCGTCGACCATCAAAATATAGGGCTTAGCGCCATATTGTGCATGCGGCCAACTGCCTTACAATAATTAGATGCAAGGTAGGTGTTCCCATCCACAATATCATGCTAACCCCCTAATGCTTTATTTATACTCCAGCACCAAAATGATGCGCAAAGAGTAGGCAGACCCAAATAATGGTGCTAAGTCTGCTCAGCTACATTATTTAATGCCTGAGTCTGACCAGGTGTTAGGGGACCTGTGGACAAAATTCCATGGCTAAACAACATGGAATAGGCCCAGAGATGCCCACCCCAAACCCACAAACACCCCCACCCACACAATAGGGACTCCATAGGATGGGGGACCTCATCCTGGGTAAGTAGCGGTATGTATTTTTTTCAGTGACATTGGGGGGCCCTTACAGGGGGCCCATGTCTGACACAGAGTATGATGGCCATGCCCAGGGGACACAGGTTCCCTGTGATGGCCATTGGGGTGGTGGGCGTGACTCCTGTCTTTACTTAGATAGGAGTAATGTTTGGGTGGTAGTACGTCAGGAAATTACACCTTTTCCCCTTCCGCCATCCCCCCGGCTAGCGTCTTTTCTGTAGACGCAAGTCTGCCCTTTGCACCACCATGCACTATTCCATTAATATGGCACCTGGCTGGTGCTCTGGAAGAGCACTAGCAGGGGCTATGTATTTTGATGCAAGACAGCGCTAACGCAGTCTTGGATCAAAATCCATACATGTGGGCCATAGTCTATTTTTCAGGACAAGTTTCTCACTGGGATGAAGTCGCAGGTTGTATCTGACCTCCCTAGAGGCCTCTTCAGATACGCGTCGCAGGAGACCTCAGTGAAGAATTCTACTTTCAGACTTAGTTGATTTTTCAGGACAGATATCTTCATCCAGGAAGGACTTGAAATTGGATCCGACTTATCTGACACTGTGGGTTCCAAATGACATTTTTGGGCTGCTTCTTTGAGGTGGGTTCTGTCAGAGGGACCATAATGGTCCCATAATTCTAAACAAACCCCCTATAGTACCCAGTCAGGCCAAGAAAGGTGCTGGCCTGAATCTGGGTTTTACGAGCCTCCCAGTCCAGGATGGTCTGGATCTTGGGCAGGAGAGGTTGTACATGGCATCCACATACAAGGTGGCCCAGATACACCACTGAACTCTGCCCTACCTGGCATTTGCTTGCCTTGATAGTCAAGCCTGCCTGAAACAGGGCCTGAAGCACTTACCTCAGATGGACCAGGTGATCCTTTCAGGTGAAACTGAATACAGCTATATCACCCAAATGAGCAGCACTGCTAGATTCCAACTCAAACAAGACTCTGTTCACCAATCATTGGATGGTGGAAGGGGCATTTTTCAAAACAAAGGGCATTGCCTTGAACTGAAAATGGCCCTCTGGGGTGGAAAATGCTGACCTCTCCTTACCTCCTGGCCTTAAGGCAACATGCCAGTATCCTGAGGTCAAGTCAAATGTACTCAGGAACTTAGCAGCCCCCAACCTATCAATGAACATATCAGCTCTAGGTATGGAGGGTCAGACTTAGTGAATACCTTTAAACCTCTGTAGTCTACACAGAATCTTAGGTTCATATTTATGAAAAATGACACACAACTGCGCTAGCAAAGTTCTGCGTAATTATTTTTAACACAAGCTAACGTCATTCCCTAGCGCCATTTTTTTAAAATGACGCACAATGGCACTTAGGAATGGTTAGCGTAGTTAAACCAAAAGTGATGCTCCGGTGGCACTAGGGGCTCTTAAATATTCTCCTGACTGTGTTGTGTGAAAGGTTGGTCTTCTGTTTAATGGCACATTCAACATGCGTAATAACTGGCACAAGTGGGATCAATGTTGCACTACCGGCACAATGTCATTAGCCTGTAATGCAACTGTATCTTCATTCAAATAATAGCCCATTTGGAGCCAAGCTGCACATTGCCCAGTGCCACATTTACAAAGTCACAAAATAAATGCATTGATCCACTTTCAACATCCTTACACCAAAACATGCCTGTTGCTTATATCATGTGCGCAAGGAAAAGATACAAAGTTAGGGAGGGACAATCTAATCGGGCAGACAATCTATAATGGTTGCACTGTAACTGCAAATTAGCACATGTGTGGGGCCTGCTACAGGAAGTTGAAAAAGTAACAAAGCATTGTATGCAATGGCTCTACCTCTGTGCTATGCTGCACTAGTTCCATCACTCAGAGTGCCAATGCATCATTACACCAAAGAGTGACAGCACACATTACACTACTGTGGCAATGTCCACCATTAAGGCTAATTACATGCCACCATTGTGCCTGTGGCTGGTCAAAGAGCCTGAAAAGAAGTAAGTGGTGTGAGATCAAAGCACAAGGGCCTAGATGTAATAGGAAATGATGGTGTTCCACGCACCCCCAAATGTGGCAGCGTTGCGCCTTGTCACTTTCAAAATGCACTGATGGCCAGTTGTCACTAAAATACAGGGCACCTCTGTGTCACTCCCTGTGCTGGGGCTAAATTAGCTGACGTGGTATAAATCAGCAAGCCATGCACCGTAGTGCAAGGGTGTCTGAGGTGAGAGGATAGATTGTTCATGTGCAGGAAGGTGTCCCTTCCTGCACTTACACAATCGTCCATGGCCTTTTGCTTCTTCTGTGTGTGCTGCAGAATGCTGCTTAGCGCCACCAGAAAGTCACTAAAAGTGAAACCCAGGTAGCGCTAGGGGCACCTAAATATTCCCCAAAATACCTTGTGAGCTTGACTCATGCGATGCACAATGCTACACATAATGTACAACTACAACCTGGGGTCAGTAATATGTCACTGAGCCTCCAGTAGCAAATAAACGTGCCATGTCAACAGCCACAACAATCTAAGATTTACTTAACACTATCTCATTGCAGAGGATGATGGCTTACCTCCTGACAACCTGCCTGTCCTCGATTGTACAGATAGCATGGGCGACCAGCTGCCAACTATCAATGAAGAGACTCTCCAGGATGTCCTAGGATCCCTCCAGACACCACCTCCTGTTGCAGGGAGGACACCCAGCATTGCAGGGTCTCCACATGAACCGCCCAGCTACCAACACACACAACCAGCCAGTACTGACACAGGCCTGGACTCCGAGGACCCTTTCAGAGGACAGTGGTAGGAGTCCAACGGGAGCTGGACAAGAAGGTGCGGGTGGGAATGGAGACCATGGCAGGTTAGAGGGAGTGCAGAGGTCCTTCAGTCCAATTAACTACAACTCAGCTGCCATCAGGGGCACCCAGTCCCTGCTACGTGGACTCCAGCAGTCCCTGGCTGTCATGAGACAGAGGCTACAACAATTGCCCTCCCAAAGTGGCAGCAGCATGACAGACAGCAGGCTGGGGGCTATGCAGAATACCCTGAAGTCCATACAGCGGTAAGTGGCCTCCCTCAGGGAAAACATGGCTGTCTACCACTGTGATGTTGCTGCAATGTTGAAAGATCAGCAGTTCCTCCTTGCTGCAGTGATGCCTTATGTGTTCCCACAAATGTCAGCTGCTGTGACCTTTGACTCCACATCCCTATCTCCTGATGTGTGTGTGGCCCCCTCAACCTCTACAACAGCACCGGCCATGGCACAGGAGGCACCACACGCATCAGAGGATGAAGATGTGGAAGGTATAACATTCACAAAGAAAACCACCCAGTAGCAGCAGTCTGTGCCACATGGACAGTATCTCCTTAGATCTGGGCTTAAGATCATGCCAGGGTTGTGACAGTAGGAAATGTGGTCTCTTCACTCAGCCGCTGTTGACTTGTCTCCTATGCACTGTCATTGTCTTCATTCTTACCAATTGGCAATTTTAAACCTCCTCACTAATGCACACTTCTCATAACCATGTGTCATGACATGTCCCTTTTCCCTGGACTCTGATTGTGCTACATATGGCTAAGATTCACTCATAGGGTTTGTGAACTAGACAGTTCAAATTTTACCTGTTGTCATATGTGCCACACTTGCCAACAATGAAACTGTAAGACCCGACCAATGACAGTTGAAGTTCCACCCTTACCTGTCCAAGATAAAGTATACATACACAATGTGAGTGGCTGGAACAGTGGATGGCACATGTACGGACTAGTTGATGTTATTTAGCAGCCAATATGACACCTCCTTGGTCATAAGGGATACACATGGCAATCCATGAAAATCAAGACAGTAAGCATACCCTAGGCCATTCCTCCTACTTGGCCAGTGCACACATGAGATACCCCAGACACTCAATCAACATGGAAAAAAATTATTCTTATACAAACAGGATGTATTATTATTAACTACATACATAAAACTATTCTAAAAATGACCCTACGCTAAACTAACCTAACTTAACTTAACTTACAACTACACCTATCTGACCTATTCTAAACTAATCTTACACATGTAATGCCACACTCTAAACATTGTCCCCCCACCCCCTTAAGAGACAAGATACAAATACAACAACATAAACTATGACTACACATGTACTAACTTAACCTTTGGTCTGAACAATATATTTTTTGTATTTTTTTTTTCCTTTTTTAAATTTTTCACACAAATATCCCAATGACCCCCCACCCCCAATAAAAAAATAAGTACTAAAACCCACCCCCACAAATATACTTTTTTTTTATTTTTTTTAATTTTATTTATATATTTATAAGTTTGAACATACAGCAATAGGAACAGTCCCCTTTTCCATAACATCTTCATCACCAAAGGACCCCAACTCAAGTGTAACAAAATTCAGCATTGCTACAAACAGATGAACCGTAATGATACAAGTTTATGGGTCTCGAACAAAAGCTGTCAGCGTTTGGGAAGCAAAGAACAAATTCTACTAACAGAAATATAGCAAGGTGGCTGGAACGGGCAAGTCGGCACTGGCAAACATCCACAGCTCTCATCTTCTCACAGGCAGGGCAACACAAACCATTCCCAAAATGCGTGTCTATTGAATCTAGCGCATATCTTTCAATAAGCAGTCTCCAAGTAGGCACGCAGAGGTGCCCAAATATCTTGCGGCCTAGAGCCCTCTGGTGCTAACTCCCATTAGGTTTCCAGCTGTTCTCGGCAAAAAGCACCATCATGCAACCAGTCAGCGACCCGAGGAGGCTGGCCGCATCCCCAACAAATCGTGACTCTGCGCTTCGCCAAAAGCAGCAACATGCCCACCAGTTTCCTCTGAGCCAGCGGAACCGCATCCATGCTGCTCAACAGTGCCATCACAGGAGAGGGAGCCAGTTCGAGCCCAGTCATCTCCCCAATCACATGCGTAACCTCCAGCCAGAAATCATGCACTTCTTCACATTGTCATGACAGGTGGAAAAAGTCAGCATCAGGAGCGTGACATCGTTCACAAGAAGCATCCGCCAGCAGCCCCATAGCGCACAGGCCTCGAGGAGTATAGTAAAGACGCTGCAGAAACTTAAAATAATTAGCCGCAGCCGATAGTTTGGTGATAGTGCCCTCATATGTGCACAGCACTTCCTCCATGTCTCATTAGAAATCGTCACTCCCGTATCTGCCTCCCACTTCACCTTAGCAGACATTGCAAGCCCTCCCCTTTGTTCCTGCATGAAACTATACAATTTGATGACGAGCTTCCTCTGCGTATGTGCACTCCATACAACCTCCAGTGCTCAACACTTCACCGGAGATGCCGGTAGACCAGAGTATCGCGCTCGGAGCATCGCACACACGCGCAGTACATATAGCCGGTGCAGCACACCCCCGGAGCCATCTCGCAGCACCACATCCGGGGAGATCAGCCGCCCATCCACAAACCAGTCCCCCAAAAGAGACAAGTCTGAGTCTCGAAGATAGGCCCGCAGCTGCGAGTCGCGAAACAGCCATTCATCGGCCACAGCAGCCACCACCATCGATGGCGCAAATGGCTAACGCACACCAGATCGCTTCAGAAGTGCCCGCCATGCCCCGACAGTGCGCGCCACAGTATCTACCATCCGAGATCTAGGCCGAGACAGGCCCCCAAACACTCGAATCAAGTCGTCTGGCCAAACCGCATCATTCTCAGGGGCGAGATGCGGCATGTATCGAACAGGGCGGATCCAATAATACGCAAAATGGGCCTGTGCACAGTAGTAGTAAAGCTCCATGTCCGGAGCGGCAAGTCCGCCCAATTCAAACGGGAGCGTCAACTTCTCCCAGGCGATTCTAGGTTGGCGACCCACCCAAACCAGACGAATAATGGCTGAGCGGAGACGCTTCAAAAAGCACGCTGTGAGGACCAGAGGGAGATTTACAAATAAGTATAAAATTTTGGGTAGCACTATCATTTTTGCAATGGCAATTCGTCCCATTAGCTACAATGGTAAGGCGCGTCACAACTCAATCCTATCCTCCAGCCAGGACATGACAGTACCATAATTAGCAGTCCAAAGCGTCTCAATGTCACAGCTCAGCCAGACTCCCAAGTACCTCACAGGACCATCCGCCCACACACTAGGATACTGGGACAAGAAGCCCGCCGCCCCCGGCGACAGAGGCAGCACCACAGATTTAGTCCAGTTAATCACTATACCCGACAATTCACCGAACCGTACAACTTCATCCAGCTACTGGGCTCTCGCACATACAATGCAATATCATCAGCGTACATGGAGATCAAGATGGGCCGCTGCCGGAACTGCAGCCCCCTGACGCTGTAGTGCTGACGCAAAAAGGCCACAAGTGGCTCCATCGCTATCGCAAAAAGCAGCGGAAACAACGGGCACCCCGCCTGGTCCCCCAGCCACCCGAAAAGGGGTGGATATGCCTACGTTCAGACGAAGTCAAGCAACTGGCTCTGTGTACAATAAGCGAATCCAGCCCACAAATCGCAAGCTCAAACCCACCCTTCCCAAGAGTGCAAACAGATACTCCCACACCAATGAATCAAAGGCCTCTGTGGCGTCCAAAAACACTGTTGCAGCTTCATCATCAGCATTAATTGAGTCCGCAGCCGCAAAAAAGTGTGCAAATTATGCGCCGTGGACTGCCCCGGAACAAACCCAAACTGATCAGGAAGCACCAGCCTCGTCATCAACGGCTGCAGCCATGCCCCGATCATCTTGGCCAAGGTCTTATTGTCGACGTTAATCATCGAAAGCAGGCGATAGGAGTCACAGATTAGAGGGTCCTTACCTGGCTCGCAAAGAGGCAGGCAGGATTCCATTCTCCACTGCCTCTGCGTATACCTCCAGCAAATGAGGCGCAAGTATATCAGCGTAATCCTTCTAAAACGCTGGGGTCAAGCCATCAAGGCCAGTGGACTTGTCACCAGGCAGGGCCCGAATCGCAGCCTTAATCTCCTCCAGTGTAAAAGGTGCATCAAAATATGCCCTGTAGGCCACCTCGAACCAGAGTAAGCTAATCTCCGAGAAATAAGCCTGTATAACCCCGGCTTGCAGCGATTCGGGCACAGAGTAAAAGTCCAAAAAAAACGTGGAAAACACTTCCATGACTCCATCCATCCTGATCACACGCTCACCCTCCGAACTGTCTATTTCAGTAACATAGCTGCTGGCCTAGGGTTTGCGTGGTAAATTAGCCAGCGTATGTCCAGCCTTCTCGCCCTCTCCGTAGCGCCTCACCCTGGCAAACCTTCCCAGAAAGCATATTTCCCTCTCCAAAGCCTCCTCATACAAAGAAACCATACGCCGGAGATCCACCAGTGTATCACCATACCAGTCCTCCACCAACCAAGCTTCCAGGTCTGCTATCTGCGCCTTCAGCTCTGCCGAATCCTGACGCAACCCCCGCAGCACACAGTGCTGCTTCGAAATGCAGCACCCCCAGATGACCACCTTAAAGGCCTCCCACAGCACTCCCGCCGAACTCACAGAGCCACGATTCTCCTCAAAATAAAGGACAATATCCTGACGAATCTCCTCCCGGAATGCATCATCTCTTAAAGCCCCGGAGGCAAGCACCACATGAAAGCATGTCCCGGACCGCTAGCTCCAACTTAACCTGAGAATGCGTCTGACAATGTGCAAACCATGTGCTCCGCCGATCACGTCCACGTCCCGTGAGCGTCAATGCGGGACCAACTGTTGTGCGCATAGTTGACACACGTACCCTCCCTCTCTCGCGTCTCCATGCTTCATCCGCCAGAGATCCTCCAGTGCGCCATCCTCCATGATCGCGGACAGAGCTCGAGCCACTGCTACATGCTGCATCATGGCCAAACTCTCTCTGTCCCGCTCCAGATCTAGGACTACATTAAAGTCACCCCCCCAAATCACAGCACCTCCTCCCAGCGACTCAACCAGCCGCGAGACCTCACCAAAGAAATCCGGGTTGTCCGTGTTAGGACCATGAACATCCACAAGTCTACAAGGCCTGTCCAACAGCACACCGCTAATCAGCATGTACCATCCGTTAGGATTGACTATAGTTTGCTGTGTGTGCCATTGCAGTCCCTTGCGCACCAGAATTGCCACTCCTCTGGCGTATCTCGAATATACCGCCCGTGACATTCCCCAGTCCATCTCGCCTTAAAGCAATGCATCGTGTCCACCACCAAGTGAGTTTTTTGCAACATACAGATATCAACGTTCTTCCGCTACTTGCGCCTATCATTCAGGCCACACACATTCCAAGTAAGGCAACGGACCAATGTCATCCCATCCTGATCCATCCGACCACTCTTACCAGGGCACCAGAACACACCGCCGCCTCCACCAGCCCAGCAAACACAGACGTAATGAGAAAGAAGAAAACATCAGATATACCAGAACCAACAAAGAAGGGCCAAAAAGTTAATGCGCGTCAGGACGGCGAATAGTTCTGTATAGCTGTAAACGTACGGTCTGTTCGTGTACCATCAGCAGGACCATTATTCATTATCACTGAGAGTCTCATACTCCGCGCCTGGCTCACCCGAGTCCACAGCCGCAGGACGCCGAGGGAGAGCCTTTACAAATTTTGCCGCCAGCTTCGGATCAGTAAAAAAGTGTAGTTTCCCTCCATGCTGCACTTTAAATTTTGCGGGGTAGATAAGGGAAAACCTGCTGTCCGTCTGTCCAAGCGAGCGTTTGATCAGCAAAAAAGCCCTGCGGGCAGCCTGCAATCCCGGGATATAGTCCGGAAAAAAGTGCAACTCCGTATTTTTGTATAGCACCGGCCGCCGCTCCCGCGCCAGCCGGAGGATTGTGTCTTGGTCACGATAATTCAAGAGCCGGATAATAATGGGGTGAGGCGGAGTGCCAGGCCGAGGCCGAGGACCCAGAGACCGGTACGCCCTCTCCACCACCAACAAGAGGGAGAGCAGGCCAGGAAAGAGATCAGAGAGCATGCCTTCAATGAAATCTTCTATTCGTCACATGTCAGTGGATTTGGGAAGGCCAATCAGTCTAACATTGTTGCTGCGTGAACACGCTTCCAAATCTTCATTTTTATGTCGTATTACCTCTAACACCTTCTCCATTTGCAACAATTGTGCTTGCTCGCCCTCACATTGATCCTCCATGTCTGAAGTACACGCCTCCAACCGGTCTAGTCTGGAGTCATGGTCGTCCACCCTTGTCTTGATACGATCAAGCTGCTCCGTTAAATGATCGAGCTTAGCGTTGATGCCCGTCAGGCTGGACTTCAAATCCAGGAACATGGCCTTAACTGACATATCAGACGAGGCAGCCTCCGATGTTTCCTCCCTCATCTGTGACGACGGGGTCTCCCCCTTCCTCCATCCCCCATCAAAGGAGATCCTCACCTGCTGCTGCTCCGCCTTTCCCATCCTACATCAGCAGGAAGCCCCGGCAAGAGTCCCAAGCCCAGGCAGCAAAGGTCACAATCAGACCTCCAAGGCCCGCCAGCAATGTCTCCTCCAATGCAGGCTTCCTCTGGCTGGCGGGTCTCTCCCAGCCCAGGCCCGACCCTCCCCCGCCCCAGCTCAGCACCAACCAGGCCAAGGGGCCAGTTCCAGCGGGGGGAGTCCAGGCCCAGCAATGTCGCAGATCTCCTCAAGCCAGCTCTGCCAGGCCGGCAGCTTCCACAGCGGGATGCCAGAAAACACCTCTAGTGGGCCTTCAGGCCCGGCTCAGCCAGCTCAGCTCCTCACCACAAGTCCGCCTCGCCTCCGCTAGCACGGGGCAAAATGTGCCACCAGACAACCAGCAGCACCCCGCAGGGTCCACCAGCCCCGCACTGTACCACAGGGCCCCCCGCAGCCGCCCAAAAAGCGCTGCCACCTCAGCTCACTGCGGGGGTCAAGTCAGCTACTCCTGATAAGGCAGCCAGATCCAGTAGGTCGTGGCAGATCCGTCACTGGGGGGCCCCCAGCATTCAACTCCGCAGCCGGTCAGACCCGGCCCCAGGAGCCACGCCGCAGGCAGCAAAAATCATGGGAGGCCGCAGTACTATTTTACTGCCGATCTGGCCCCCGCAACCCGCCGCCAGCAGCCCTCTGGCGTATCTTCTCTGCAGGTGCAACCTCTCGCTGCCCCCGGCCCACCAGTCAGGCCAGGAAATCCCGCGGTAGAGCGCTGCGCGCCCCACGCTCCCGCTCGGCCAGGCCTTCATCTCCGCCACCCGTTCTTCACAACGGAGTCAGGGGCGCAACCTTCGCCGCACACCGCCGGCAGCACCTGCGTCTCTGCAGTGCCGCCTGGCAAAAAAGACAGAAAAATCTCTGCCCTGACAGGAGAAATTTAAAAACGGGGCCCCATGCCGAGCAGAGCCGCACTAAATGCCGGCAATCTTGCTGGCAGGCTAGCTCTGCCCTCACCCCTTAACCTATTCTATGACTACCTTACACTACTACACTAACCTAACCCTACCCATCTAAAACCCAATCTAAAACTATTTACAACAATAAAAGGGAGAGAGGAACAACTGGGAGGTAGTGTGTGTGCCACATCACACTTTTCTAAGCTTCCGTTTGAAGTACTTCAAAAGTTTCCAATTTTAAGCACTTTCCTTCTCTAGCCTGTCCAATCTGGTCATCATGGCCACCATGTCCCTTCTTACATCTCTTTCAAAGTTTGCACTCAAAACAGTAGCAGGTGCCTGCAAGGGTCTCTGGCTTGTGACTGGTGCAGCAGATGTGGATGGGGTTGGACCCGCAGAGGCCCCTGGGACTCCTGATGGTGTTGCCAATTTTGGCTGCTTATGTGGTGGCTGCTGCGAAGGTCCCCCATGTGGGAACACACGCCATGCCCTTGTGGCCTTTTGGTTTATGGTACCTCATTGCCATCCGCTTGCCCCAGGCATCAACATCCATAATGTGGTGGTACCTGTCTGCCCTTTTGTAGAAAGCTCTACGTTCCTCAGGTGTCATATTGGAAGCTGAAAAATTAGGAGAATCAAGCATTAACTAAAGCATTGGGTGGAGATAACAGATGTATAATGTACACTGCATCCGCAGATCCAGCACACATTCCTCAACAATGATTTACTCCCAATCCAAGACTATTTCCTATCAGCCATCAAGGGAATCATGTATATGTCACTGGGGTGAAAGCTATCCATTGTTGACCATCAGGCCACAAAGGTGAGTGGACCACTGCGTCCTTGCTCAACATTTGTATTAACAAACTTATCAGTATCACGTGGCACTACAAGTCTAGATTTCCGGAGTCCTTGTCAAAATGGGTGACTTTGTATGCAATCCACCTGCTTGACACCCCTGGTGCTACTTCATTAAGTTTAGCCAAAGCATGACCAGCACATCAAAGTTGTTCACAGTTTAAGTAACTTATGCCCCCTACCCTGTGCTATGTTGTGCTTAATGTGTGAAGCGACACACATGTGGTGGTTGTATGGGTGGCCTTAGGGCCACAGTGAGTTTGGCACTGCACTGGGTGGTGCTACAGTATTCATATATATTGAACATCATATGCACATGCATGTCAGACTTCATCAAAGTATCAGGTACACACTCACCATGATATTTGTGAGTGATCTTGGTCACATCACATGTGGATATGATGTGACCAAGATCACTGACAAATATCATGGTGGCAGGACCATGTTGGTAATTCTGCTGAGATCTAGCTTGGGACAATCCACAGACTTTTCCCACAACCATATTTAGCTGAGTTGTCTACTAGTTGTGTACACTACTGACTGTTGTCCAGCACAATATGGCTCCTTGCAGTACTGCGGGTTCAGTTTTTATCTGAAGGGTACTGAGGCACTTGTGGTGCAAGGGTATTCTACATAAGCCCCCTAGAGACCTCTATACATTTCCTTCACCTGTATAGTTTTGTGAGTAAGTGTAAGCTATGTGTGGCACACAGTGCTGTTAATAATGCTGTGACAAAGTTGTTGTCAACAGGCATGCTAATTACATTAACAGCTGCTCTGACACCTGTCCTTACAGACAACAATGGATATGTGGCCATGCATTCCCTTTCCTAATACCCACAATTCCATACCAGCACACATTGGCCCTTTTGCTACAACCAAGCCATTCTTAATGCTCAACATTCCAACAGCTGTGATGTCACAATCCTAACTCCAATGATATAATTTCATTGGTCAGGCAAAACTATCATTCATTGCATTCCATGTATCAGACTGACTCACACCCAAACCCTGGATTGGCACACATGACACAGAAGGTGACACTTACTGGCTGCATCAGGGTCTTCAAATCTGGTGACCTCTCCAATAGTGTAGGGTGGAGGTCCATCTGTAAAACATGAATGGAAAACATTGCTTAGTGATATTTGTGCAGTTCATTTAATGGACAACATTGTTTACTATGAACTTGTTAGGCTGAGTGAGCAAGTCAACCTAGTGGTAGATCAGACCAACTGGCGAATATCTATGATGAGTCAATCACACAAAGTCTTAGATAATGGAGACCCAGGCAACTACAAACCATCACTTTCCCAGACATTCATGTGGTGCTTTTCACTGCACCATACATACCTAGCATTTTCATGCAGGTGTTTGCCAGCTTTACATCTCTATGACCATATGGGACTGCATGACACTGTATACTGCATCTGAGGGGCATGCAGCGGTTGTTGCAGTGACATCCCATTGTGACACCCATAGCTTTTGAGCCTGGCCAGATGTTGAAGACATTTACTTCATTGTCACTGCAAACTGATAAACGACTGTGCAGGGGTTGTGTGAGTATTTGGAAGTGTTGAGGAATGCTTTGGCACATCCTTGTTTGTAGTTAATAATATGTGTGTTCCATCACAAGGCACACACACAAGCAATAATGGCATGCGAGTTTCCTTATGTTTATTTAGTTGTACCTACCTGCACATTGACTGAAATTACGGATGTATTGCCAATACGGTGTGGCCAGCCATTGTTGGCATGGTATTCCATTTTTTGTCCAGAAAGGGATAAGAACATGTGCTTAGACATACGCCTCAACACAGACACACTTGCTGTGTGGTCCAAGAATGCATGTGTTGGTATACGTTTCTGAGTAATGTGCCAGTGATGATGCAGAGGCAGGGCAGCCCCATACTGTCAGTAAGATGCGGCAGGCCTGTGGTACTAAATCAGCACATGTGTGTGGGGTAATAGACATAATTTGGGGTGTATGTGATACACAATGCACAGGAAGCATAAAGTGCTAGTAGTATTGACTCAGTGCATAGTCAAGCTCCCCTACATGGCCTTGGCCAATGTCACAAAGGGGCAGACTGAACGAAAGTGGTGCAGCACCAAGTGCATCACTAAAGTCCTTGTGGCCATCAGTGCACCCCTTTCCCCCACAATATGTGCGCCTAATGAGAAATAAGGCACAGCATGATGTAGGCAGGGTCCAACTTCAGCTATTTATATGGAGACAAATGATATACTCAGCAGGAGTAGCAAGAAAACTGATCATCATAACTTCTGCTGAGTACATAGGGGCCCATCATATACATTTATATGTCCCCTTATAACACCTGCTCTCAGGAGCCATTCAAAGTGCATGAAAAATGTCATAAAGTTATTTCTCATGTTTCTCAGAGGCTTGTACATTTGCCCCCAAACAGGATTTGGGCATCCCTCTAATACATGATGCATGCCGCAGGCCGCCTGTTGTGCTGCTCAAAACAGAGTTGTGTTATGCATGCATCGCATCACTTTTTATAGTTGTGCAGGGAAGAGGTCACGTCTACCCTGCCTCTGCTTCATAAATGTATATTACAAGCCCTAAAGTGGCGCTGGGGCTCCTAATACAGACAGCATACATGTCCAGATCCTTAGACAAAACATGCTGAACTCAACCGTATCAGCACTTGCCATGCAAAGTAATGGTGTTGGTATGGAAATGGGATATTTACCAACTGATCCACCAATCTCAATCCCCAGGTGATCCAGTAGATCTTGCTCCCTAGCAATGAGGTCAGCCCAACGATGATTTAGTTGGTGGTCATTGCATCCGGTGGCAAAAACTCGGGCCTGGTGATGGAGCACCTTGCCTCACCACAGCCTCCCGGCCTCTGTAGGGTAGCCCTGGATTACACGACCACCCAGGACAAGCATCATAGGAAGGTAATGTCGGACAAGCCAAATAAAGCCCCCTAGCTCATCTGCCAACATCCTGTCCATCCTCCCTTTCCCCGACATCATGCAGTGAAAAATAAATGCAAATACAGTTGCAGAAAAAATAATAAAAGCTAACACTACCCCAACGACCTCAACTACCCAAAAACTATCGTAACCCCAGAAAAAAAAAACACAATACAGTGACAGATACAGAACAAATACTATACAAAAGACTGAGTAGAAGACACAAAGTACACAACAGCAACAGAGCAAAAACACTCCAATAACTCCAAATTACCAACCACACCAGCTTCACACACCCTCACACAGTCACCGACAAACAGACTGTGACTAAAAGTGAAAGTGAACTCACTGTCCTGTTTCATCACTTTCTGGGCCTGTGCGTCACGTTTTCAGTCATGTGTCTTTGTTTGACGCATGACGGTCATGTGTCGTATTTTTACCCACTGTGTGTAAAAAGGCCTGTAGACGTGCGATAGACACTCAGGGGCAAGGCGTTGTCTTGCTTAGGAGAAAAGTATGGTTTAGGCATTAGCATCTACATTTTTAACGCATTACTGTCATGTATTGTATTTTTCCTGTTGTCAGTGAAAAGGCCTGTGCATGTGCGATAGATGCTGAGAGGCCAGGAATCTTCTTGCTGAAGAAAAAAGCATACTGTTTATTCGTTACTGTCAACATGTTTCACCCATGACGGGAATGCGTCGTATTTTTCCCATTGTGTGTGAAAAAGCCTGTGGACGTGCAATAGACGCTCAGGGGCCAGGCATCTTTTTGCTGAGGAGAAAACTATGAAGTTTAGGCTAAGCGTAATTTATTTTTCACTCGATGGGAATTCGTGGAAAATTGCTTTGTAGGCCTTGAGCACGACCAGATTCACATACCATGCCACATGGGGTATGCAACAATGTTGTCATTATGGTAAGGCCACAAGTGTGTGACTAACCAGTCATATCTTTATGGTTTAACCTATATGTTTGTGTATGTGTCTGCTGCATGCGATGACTTATACCTTGTATATATGTGCATGTGTAGCTACACTGTGTCCACATACATGTTAGCACATGTCTACTATGAGTGCACATGTTTGTTAGAACACATATTTGTGGGTATACTGCATTGTTATGTATGATATACAAATTTACACATAGCAACAACACAATAGATAAGATGGCCTATGTCCAAAACATAGTAAGGCATGTGACAGCCATGATAATTTGTACTCAGATGATGCAGTGGACTAGGACTGGGTTGATATCACGTTACCCTGAGCAATTTGAGTGTGCATGTGTGTGCACTCTGTGGTGTGTTGTTGGTTTAGCCTTCATGGTGCTCTGCTACACGTGTGACATATAGTTCCCCATACATCTTAGTTGCAGGAGACGGTCTAAATACATGTCCATGAAGGCTGCTACATGCTGTTTGTGTATAAAGATATGTGTAGTGTTATTTCTGTAACATATGACCACAGTGGTGTGTTCATGGGATATGAAACCTCACAAAGCTATCTTCCCGCAGGGACACATGTTGGACTTTGACAAATGCCTGTGTAGTCACCTACTGTTCTGTAGGTCAGAACACATGTGAAGGTCCTTTATTTCTGTCAATTATCATGTGATACATATGCACTTACATTTGTGGTACGTTGCCTTTTGTTCAGACTCCAATACACATTACCATGCCTTAGCCATTTCAGTGGTACATGTGTGCTGAGATATCTGGTATGCATGCCACCAACTAGGCACTCACATTTGTCCACATCATGTTTGTTATGACTGTCACATACAATGGCATAACACTGTGTTGCAGTGTTACAGTCTGGCATAGATGGCATCCTACTAGTCACCACTACTGTGGGATTTTTCATGCCAACACAAACACATGGTTCAATGTGAAGGGGCAGGTTTACGGATCTCCAGATTATTCAGTCCACTGTGCACATGCATAAGGGCCCTGACAATGTCATATGTTTATGTAGCCAGAGCAATAGTGTAGAGGGGGGATCTAGCCTCTTCATGATTGCTAATCATCAGAGCACTGCACACTCCCCTGCAGACAGACACGTGCACAATTGTCATCCAACAAACTGGGATATCATTTTTTTCATCTGCTGTACTTGATTTCAGCCTTCCCCTATAATGTACAGAAGACTGACTACTTGCACATATTGAAGACGTCTCATCATTTGATGTCCTTGGTAATCTTCATGGACAGCTTGGTTAGAGGTTGTATCTCTTTTGTGACTTCTATTTTGGGAATGTGCCAGGGGACAGATGGTGGTATCTGTCACTGCCTCCTGCCATGTTGGCATGCGATAGGCAACTGCCAGGTTATGGTAGTGGCAAACATGACAGGATTATGTACTGACCTAGCTACCCTCTCTGTACATATGTTGGGTGTCCGCATGTAGACATTGATGTCTAGCACAGTCAGTATTAGTCTATGTGTGTTCCTTCTCCAGGTTTTCCCTCATTACTTGTAAAGTATATCTTGTGTCCCACATTGCTGCCATTCTTTAGGCTGCTTACACTGTGTACACATCTTCTACAACAACAATGGCTGGTCATACATGGACAGGATGCAACGTGTGACTTGTGTAAATTGTAGATGAACACATCTTCTACTACTGGCTACATGATAGTTACTGTCCCATTGCCGGTATTTGTGAGATGTAATGAGTGCCACACACACATGACATAATACCAACCACAGCACTTGTGTTGTCTCAAAGTGACCTCCCATGTTGTATTTCAAAGTATTTGTGGGTATCTCTCAGCTGTCCATCCACGTCCTCCATTGAACATGGATATGCATTTATTCCTCCATGCCAGAACCTATGTAACTCTTACCAGGACTGAATGATGTTGATGTGTGAAATCATCTCAGTGCTGCTTTTTTCACTAGACAAACGCTACATACTGACATTTCTGGACATTGCTGGACATACTTACACATCTTACACCTGTTGCCATGTTGGAGCCCAAAACATGTTTTGAATAATTAGTAACTGTTAGTACCTTGCTCTTGGTCTGTCTGTGAGTGACAAAGAGTGGTGTGTATTTCTATGTGCTGTGTGATGTTATTATACACAGCATACTCAGTAACCATGCTGATACATGTTGACCATTGTTGGTACTAGCAAACCCTTTGCTATCTAGGACATACACCCCTACATCGGTCTTCACATATGTATTATGAATTGCTGTAGGCATGCGTCAAGACAGCAGATTTGTGTGACAAGTGTGCATCTTATGTACATAAGAAATGTAATACACTCTGCCTACATTCCACCCAGACAATAATTTAGTGGTGCATTATCCCATTTTATTTTTTGATCCTGACAATGAGTCATATGTTTCAGTCAGTCATATGTTCATAGTGATGCAGCACCCATTGCTGCTTCATTTATCTGGCAACCCACTTCACAGCCAATGTGTGTGTGCCATTAGAGAGGTACTGCCCAGCATGTGTCAGGGTTGTACGCAATGGCAGTGCCAATACATAATCTCATGGATAGACAGTGCAGGCTCTACTTCTAACATTGGTAACAAACCCTGTATAGTTACTGAAGGTCCATAGTTACCAATGATGTTGCCCCCTTGTCACACATGCACAGTGCAGGCGAAGCAGCAATCTCCCTGACATGCGATAGTGTTCAGTTCCTACATTACTTAAACACCATTTGATCACAGCTTCTACCCTATGTATACCCCCTTTCATACATCCTGGTAGGTGTGGTGATGTTGTGGGAAAAGGGCTAGTTATTAGCACTTTGCCCACTTGACGGCACGTTATATGTTGTGGTTCATGGATCTAGGCTTCAAGAGTCACATGCCCATGAATTGGGTGTCACTGATATGTGAAATGGAGGCAGTAGGCTCTCTTACATCACAAATGATGTTGCTACCGTACTTGTAACTATTGTGCTTCTTTCCTGCTCTCTGAGGTTTGAGTTATATTCCAGTGATATATGTAGTGGAAAATGAGTAGACCATGGAGATTCAGGTGCAAAGTATTTTATTGGTGCTATTTACAATGTGATGATCATTGTACAGTCACTGTGTAAAAGTAGTGTACTATGTAGATTCTCCAGGGAACTCCTGCAGCAGTGTTATGTTGTTCCCCCTGCAATTGTGCTGCACCATTGTCATCATCCTCCTTACTGGGGATATCAACCAGTTCATCCCACAGAACATTTGTCCGTATACATATATTATGCAGGATTACACATGCCAGTATGATCTTACATACCAGTGGTAGAGCATACAACTGGCTTTCTCCTGTCAGGGCCAGGCACCTGAACCTTAACTTCAGAAGCCCAAATGTCCTCTTCACTACATTGCATGTTCTTCTGTGCCCTTCATTATATGCACACTCTTCCACCATTGTGGGATTGACAAATGGAGTCATAACCTATGTCTGTATGCTGTAACCTTGATCGGCTGCAAAGGAATGAGAGAAGACCTGTTGGTAAAGCTTGATAGTGGTTTGGAATATACCATAACAGTTGTTGGTTGTAGGCGGAGCGGTTACTCAGACTTGCTTCTGGTATGGTGTATGTTCCTGTTTTGTGTAATGGTTTAATAGGTCTGTGTTGATGACAATCTTGGGTTGGCTCAGGGACCTGGGAATTGTCAAATTAAATTCAAACTGATGATTAAACCATTGCAAAGATGTGTTGTGTAGTCCATCTTTGAGGCAGTGTCCTATTTTTGGAAGGAACCTACCACCTCCTTGCACCACAGAGGTGTCATATGTAGAGACAACATGGTATCCCAACAAAGCCAAACTGTGGCCTCCATGTTATTATGCGGCACTATGCATGCAGTGCAACACTTTGTGACCCTTTGTGGCAGATGATGGTTGTGCCAGCCATCAAGTGTACAAGGATGTGAATCACATTTGTAGGATGATCACATTTGGTGCAGTGGAATCTCCTAGCTTCCAATACATGATTTCTCACAGACACTTTCAACACATGCACAGTGCAGGCTTTGGGAGGGGGAAAACCATTTTTTTTACATGGGTCCCTATGTACGGTGCATGAAAGGTCAGGTTTGTCCTCTATACTCCTACAGAGTCATACTATGGCATCCATTATCTTTACAGTTTTAAACAAACACTGCACCATGGTGGACTGTTTCTTGTATATGGAACACACATGGTGATGTTAAGGGGTGCTGAGGGGCACATGTGAGATGACACTGGAGTAGGCGCTGCACCATTTCTCATTATTCTGCCCCATGGTCTTCATGGCAGGTTAATTTGGATTCCTATGCATGCAACACAATGCAGGTATGTCAGATATGTGTAGGTGATATGCAGTTGGTAATGGCACCACTAGGGTGGCATTTGAAATTGGTGCAGCCAGAGGCTTGCAAACCATGATTAATGTGGGGCTGTGACTATGTGTGTCTTTGTTTACATGGCCATGGCCTATGCCATTCACATAGCGGAGCTATTCATTGTTTGGTGTAATGTGTGTGTGAACTGTATTTAGTTGTCAACCAATGGACACTTTTAGTGTTTTGTGGCCAGCTTCTATATGCAAAGGGGACATAGCTCCATCTGTTCTCACATGGTATGCCAGTCAGTTTGTGGCTGTGTTGTGTACATGTGGGTGAGTGTGATGTGCAATGATTGCAGTGTAGTGTGGCATATTGTATATGTGTTGTTGTCTGTACATCTGTGTCCCATTGCCCATGTGTATTTAGTGTGGTGTATGTCTTGTTTCTCCTACATGGTTGGTGTGTTGTGTGTATACTGATTGGTATGGTGGCTTACCTACGAGTAGCCCATTGCCATATTGCCCATCCGGGAACCACTTGTTTATAGTGGAATGGCAGAATATGTAGGCATCATGGACGCTGCCCGGATATTCGGCTAAGATGTTAGTGAAGAGCCCATGGTGGCCCACAGTGGCCAGCACATAGATCGAATGGGTGTGCTTACGGTCCGTGTATATATGTTCGGTTGCTGCAGGTGACACCAGGTGGACATGGGTGCAGTCCATTACACCCAGCACATGCGGGAACCCAGCAATTGGGTAGAAACCTTACTTGGTCTCCTGCTGCAGTTGCTGGGTGTTTGGGAAGCAGATGTGGTGGGATGTGAGGCGTAAGATTGCGTCCAGGACCTTAGGAAGGAAGACCGGGAAGGATGTCTGGGAGATACCACCCACTTGTGCACCCATTGTTAGAGAAGATCAAGATGCCAGCATATGGAGGACAGCAGGAAGTTTGGTCATGGGTAGAATAGTTGTTAGAGGACAGCAGGAAGTTTGGTCATGGGTGGAATAGTTGTTGGAGTTTCCACCCTTGCAGTGATATCTGGCACAATGTGGTGCAGCTGGGGTACTATGGACTCCCGGTTCAGTTGGTACGTCCTGATCACATCTCGTTCCCTGAACCCAAGGATGGTTGTACACTGTCTGAAGATCCTCTCCTGCCTTCTGCGCTGCCTTTGTGGCTGCTGTGGTGGTGTTTGTGGTTGCTGCAGTGGTGGTGGAGGGGCTTGCTGTCTTCGCTTATGTCAGCGGCAGGTGCCAAGCTGGAGCAGTACTGCTTCCATGTTGTCCTGGTGGTTGAAAATGCTCCTGTTGTGTGTTTTCCTTAAGTGGTGGTATGTGGGCCCCTTTTTAACGCCTGGTCTAACCAGGTGTTACATTTTGACGTTAATCGGCCTTAGTGTTATTTTTTCAGGTTTGCTTCCTTAGTGTGCGTCGTTTTTGTGTCGGGAGGTAAATATGGTGCTAGTGGGCTAGTGTCATTTTTGGGAAGGGAATGCCTCCCTTGCATATTATTGTTGCAATCCGATGCAAGGTGGGTTGGCGCTTCCAGAAAATTATGCTAACTCATGTATTTTGACACCAAACGGGTCTAGCGTCAAAATATAAATATGGAGTTAAGTTAGCACTGCTTTAGCAACAAGAAAAATGACGCTAAGGGGGTGCTAAGTTTCCAAAAATATGGACCACAGTTTTTTCTTCCCAATTTGGGGATTAGGTTTGTGTATCAGCACAACTGGACTGGCACAAGGACTGTCAGAGGATGCAACTACCTTTAACTCCAACATCTTAGCTACCTCAGATTTGATGGTAGCTTTGACCTGGTCTGACAACCTGTACAACATATTTTTGACAGGTAAGCTGTCACCAGTGTCAATGTTATGGACACATCAATTGGTGAGTCCAGGGGGTCAGAGAAAACAGTCCAGCAAACTGCTCCAAGACTTGTCTGAAGTCTTTCTATTGCTGTGCTGTCAACCTGGGCGAGAGTACTACTCCCTTCACTGACTCTTCTTGTACATTGTTGGATAGGAGGTCTGGCAGAAGTTCGATCTCCTCTCCTTTCCATAAACTTTGACCATAAGCATGGTCATGTCTGCCCTGTACTGGTGGGCTTTAGCTGGTTAACATGTAAGATCCTGTGAGGATTCCTTGTGGTGCAAAGGTCCATCAGGTAGGTGAAAACACCCTACCTTCTTCTCCCAAATTGGATAAGGCCTGCCCACTTGGCCTGAAATGCACTAGGTGCCAAAGGTTCTAAAGCCCACACCAGCTGACCTGCCAATACTCAGGCATGGTAGCCTTCTGGTCATGCCAGAGCCTCTTGAGCTCTTGGCTGGCCTCCAGGATGCTGCTTGCCTTCTTCATGTACTCAGCCATGCTTCAACGCAGGGCCAGCACATAATCAAGCACATTCTGTTTGGACTTCTTGGAGGGTTCTCCCAAGATTCTCTCACTAAACACAATATGCCCAAACAGTAACTCAAAGGGGCTGAATCCAACTCCCTTTTTTGGTACCTCCTTGTATGCAAACAGCAGGCATGGGATGAGAACATCACATCTCCTCCTGAGTTAGTCAGACAAACTCATGATCATGCCCTTCAGGGTCCTGTTAAATCTCTCCAACAGACCACTGGTTGTGGGATGATAGAGTGTGGTGAACTTGTAGGTAACACCACACTCACCCCACATTGATTTCGGATGGGCAGACATGAACTTTGTGCTCCTCTCTGAGATCACCTCCTTTGGGAATGCTAAACTGGTAGACACACCAAGCAGGGCCCTAGCCACTCTGGGAGCACTTACAGTACAGATGAGTATTGTTTCTGGATACCTGGAGGCATGGTCCACTACAACCAAAATATATATGTTACCTGAGGCAGTTGGTGGGTCTAGGTGACCAACCATGTCAATTCCCACCCTATCCAAGGGAGTCTCATTCACTGGTAGTGATATCAAGGGAGGTTTTGGCTTTCACCCTGTCTTGCGACTGGCCTGGCAGGTGACACAGAATCTGCAAAACACCTTGACTTTCTCTGACATAAGGGGCCAATAGAAATGATTGACCAGCCTGGCCCAGGACTTGGTCTACACCAAATGTCCTGATAAGGGAATTTCATGGCTTACATTTAGGAGGAATTCTCTATTCTTCTGGAAGACCACTACTCTCCTGGTTGCCCCTGGTTTGGTGTCCCTTGCCTCAGTATAGAGGACTCCATCCTCCAAATAAACCTTTTGGGACCCACTGACATTTACTTGTTCTTGCCTGGAGACAGTCTGCCTCAGGCCCTCAAGAGTGGGACACTCTCTTTGCCCCTGGCGCAACTCATCTCTGGTAGGCAACCTGCCCCTTGTAATTCTGCCAAGTATGGCAGAGGTTTCAAGGGAGGGGTCCCTCCCCAGAGGTCAGATCCTCCCCCTCAGAGTTGGACTCCTCCTGAACCTCTGTAATTTTTCAGGCTGGCAAATCAGACCCTGTGTCCTTTCTCTTGCTCTTGGTGGCTTGGCTCATTGTTGTCCAAGTGTCCAGCACTTCCTTGTTGTGCTGCCTGTGACCTGGTCACAGCATACACCCATTCAGGAAGATCCAACATCTGTGCAGGGGCCCTTCTTTACACCCCGGACCATTCAGATGCCATCAGATCATTTCCCAGCAGACAGTCTTCTGGGAGGGCTGAAGCTACAACTACCTTTTTAGGGCCAGTCACACCTCCCCATTCTAAGCTCACCATTGCCATGGGATGGAGCTTGGTTGTACTGTCTGCATATGTCATATAGTAGAATACACCAGGTAAGACCTGCTCTGGAGTAACCAATTTTTCTATGATCATAGGCACACTGGCTTTGGTATCTCTCAGAACCTGCAACTCAGTCCCTTGACTTTACGCCTCTGCAGATACTTCTCTATGCTGGGAGGTAAAGGGGCCACGGCTGCAATGTACAACCCACTCATGGACACTAAGATGACCTCTTTGTACCCTGATCCCAACCCTGGTCCAACTTCCACTCCCATACCTATACAAGCAATCACATGGGAATGCCCACCAGTGGGGGGCTTTTTAGAGCAGACAGCATCACCTCTTTTGTATTCTGGCTGGTGACACTCAAAATGCTTGCCAGCATTGGCAGGTTCTTGGAACTTTCCTGCCTTACTACAATCATAATGCTTCCCCTGGTACCCCATCCCCTTAGAAGAGGCATGGCTCGTGGCTCCCCCTTCCCGTGAAGGTTTTGTGGACTCTTGTGAGGACCCTTGTACTTTTTATCATCTCTCCCTTGGTTCTTCCCCTGAATTGAAGAACTTTGTCCTCCTTTTTTCTGACCACCCGTGGGGGTTTCTGGTTAACTCTGGTTCCCAACCAGTCATCTGCAACCTCCCCCAGCTTTCTGGGGTTGGTCAACTTAGAGTCAACTAGATCCTGGTGCAACCTCTCGTGGACACAATTGGTTAGAAGGTGCACCCTCATAATCAAATTGTAAAGCTCCTCAAAAGTACTTACCTTGTTGTCCTGTATCCAGCCTTCTAGTGCCTTTACTGAGATGTCCATAAAATCAACCCAGGACTGGGTAGCTACCTTCTGGGTGTCCCTGAATTTGAGCCTATATTGCTCTGAGGTCAGACCAAACTTCCTGATTAAGCACTTCTTCATACTAGGATAGGGATCTGCTTTCTTCTTCCCTAGGGTCAGGAGCCTATCCCTCCCAGAAATTAGGGTCGCCTCCCATAGGAGTGAACCCCAATATTGGGGCTTAACCCCTCTCATCTGGAGAGCCCTTTCAAAGGCTTCCAACCATTTGTCTATATCATCCCCTTCATGGTACACAGGGACCACCCCCTTGGATAACCTGGGACAAAACCTGCCACCCCTGGACATCTCAGAGTCTTCTTCGCTGCCACCATCTCTTTGTTCTGCTCTTGCCCACCTTTTTCGTCTGTGGGGCCAACTTTTCTGCCTCAAAAGCTATATAGCCCAGTTGGTTCTCTAGCTCTCTCTCTCTCTCTCTCTCTCTCTCTCTGAGAGACAGGTTCTCTCCTTCTGAAGGGACCCCCTCCGCCAACTAGGTTTGGGTATGGCTCTGGGGTCCCTGTGTAGTGAGTACCTGTGTTCTTCCTCCTTACTGAGGTTCAGATACCCTCCCTCCCCTGAGTGGCTGGAGCTGGCATCTTTCTCTACTTCTTCCTCCCCTAGGGCTTCTTCTGTGCCTAACTCTTGGGCCTCAGCCCACGCTGTCAGAGATTTGATCAACTCATTTTTTCTGAGAATAGTGGCTGCAGGCAGGCCCCTCTCAGTGCATACTCCCTAGGCTGGACTACTATTAATTGGGTAAGCTCCATGTTTCCCTAATTTTGTGTCACACAAAAAACATTTTGCAAGAATTTGAATCAGGAATTTACAAAAATCACAAAAATTCAATAATTGAAATTAGTCCAAATTAAAAATCAAAAACAATTTTTGCACTAAGACAATCTAGAGGATTTGTAATTTGTTTTACCTAAAACTGTAGTGTGATACTGAACACAAGTACTAGATCCCACCACTGTGCACCAAAAATGTAAGAACGTGGATTATTGGTAAGGGCAGGTAGTACCTACCCTTAGCAATGGTCCACAATTCCCCCACTTAGGTCCAGTCAGGGTTTCAATAAATTAATTCTGGCTCAACCCTTGGTAGCTTGGCAATGAGCAACAAGGCTTAACTTAAGAGACAAAGGGCCTGATTACGACCTTGGTGGATGGGATACTCTGTCACAAATGTGACGGATATCTCTTCCGCAATATTAAAAGTTCCATTATATTCTATGGAACTTGTAAAATGGCGGACAGGATATCCGTCATGTTTGTCATGGAGTATCCCATCTGCCAAGGTCGTAATCAGGCCCAAAGTGTGTAAAACATTCAAATATCAAAAACAGTAATTACATGAAACATCAGAAACCATTTAAAAATCCAAAACCACTTTATCAAATCTTTTTATTTTTAATTTGACTCCAAAACGATTAAAATCGGATAAGCGGAACCAGAGATATGAACTTTTAAAGAATAAGGGGATCATAACGACCCGGCGGTCGTCGGTAATATGGAGGAAGGAACTGCCAACAGCCTGTACTTTCCCCCATATTATGACATTGGTGGTTTGGCTGAAGCCAAACCGTTAATGTTCCACACCGACCACCATGGAGGTAATGGCCGCCGGCTGGAGACATCAATCTCCAGCCCGGCAGCCGTCGCTGTACCATCTGCGGGATCGTGACCCACCTACCGCCATGGTTTTCGTGGCCTCCTTACCAGCACGAAAGCCATGGTGGTAGGCACTATCAGTGACAGGGAATTCCTTCCCTGTCACTGATAGGGGTCTTCCCCACCCCCCTTCCACAGGTTCTCCCCACCCCCTCTTCCTCTCCAGAACCCCCCTTCATACATGACCTTCCCTTCATACACGCACACACGCATTCCCACATTCATCCACGCATGCATATATCCATTCACACACACATCAGCACACACTTACACACATAAACGCAGACACGCATTCACACAACTCAACATACACGCACTTTCACCCCAAACATGCACACACATACAACAAGCAACACACACCCACATACATGCACGCACAGACATACATACACAGACCCCACACACCCACACAACACCTACCACCCCCCTCCCCTGTTGGATCACCCACTTACCTGTGTCCAGGGGGTCCTCCAGCAGGAGACAGGACGGGGCGGGACACTGCTGCCAGCAGCAGCGTCTGCCAGAAGAACCGCCAGAACAGGCCATATTAATTCTCATAATATGGTTGGTGGCAGACTACTGGTGTGGCGCTGCTGCTGGCAGAAGCTCCACCATACCGCCATCTGCCGTCATGGCGACAGCCCGATTTCCGCCATCCTTCTGGTGGAAATCCGGCTGTGGTCAAATTAAGCAGGCCATGATGAAGACCTGCTCGGCTACAGTGAGCGGGAGGCTGTGGTTAAGGTTTCACCTTTGGACTTAGGCCCAGATTTAAGAGGGCCTAGCTCCATTCCCACGCCACAATAGCGTATTTTTTTTTTTTACACTAATGTGGTGTTGGAAGGCCAAAAACGCTGCACCATATTTACAAAGTGGTGCAATGCTTTCATTGCATCACTTTGTAACCCCTTGAGCCACATTATGCCAGGCAAAATGTATCCAAGTGGGTGTTCCAGCTTTAGGAGGGCTGGAAAAATGGCACAAAGAAATATAAGATATTTCTTTGTGTAATTTTTATCGACATTTTCAATGCCTGCTAAGAGCAGGGGTTGAAGGGAGGCTCTCATTGTTTTCAGTGGGCCTCTAGATGCTTTGCAGGATTAGCGCCAACATTTTTTATGCTAATCCTGCAAACACTAGTACCCCTGACCACCTCCATAGTGCGCTATATATTAAAATGGTGCACACATGGTGGCGTTAGGAGAGTGTCAAGGTGCGCTAGAAAAGTGGTGGTGCACTAGGTGCAGCGGCACTTTTCATCAATATATGCCCCTTACTCTTTTTTTCAGGACAAGTTTCTCACCAAAATCAAAATGAAGTTGCAGATTGGATGTGACCTCCCTGGAGCCCTCTTCGGATACGCGTCGCAGGAGACCTCAATGAAGAATTCTACCTTCAGATTTAGTACATTTTTCAGGATGAAAATGTTCATCCAGGCCGAATTTGAAACTGGATCTGACATCCCAGGAGCCCTCCTCGCAGATGCTGTGTGGGAAAACTTGGTCAACTTTTTACATTTGGACTTTGTCACGTTTTTGGAGCTTTTTCTTTCTGACATCAGACAACCCTCCAAAGCAAGTCGATTTGAGGCCAGATTGCCTTTCTAGGAGCCCAGGGTGAAATCCTGGAAGTCTGGAGCTCTGGAGCTTTTCAGCAGAATGAACCTGAAAGTCAGGTCAGGTCACATTCGACATAAGCCAGTTTGACTCGCAACGTCAGGTCTATCCCCTTCTGGAGCTTTTTTCCAAAATGTCTCCAATCTTCTCCAAACTTCTGGATCTTCTTCCAGAAAGTCTTTGGAGTTCCTTTTGGAGCCCTCAACTCACCCCAAGGTTCCTGAAGCTCTGAGTTGCTATGTGAGGGTTAGGACTCCAATTCCCCAAATAAACCATGCTCATAACCATTAATGACCATTGGACAGTGGTAAGCTGGTCAGTTTCTTTAGGGGTTGATGCATGCGGCTCTGGTCAGCTATTTACTACCTATAGCAAACAGGGAGTGCCTTCTTGAAGCAGTCGAAGACAGGCAAAGTCCTTTTAGTGGTGAAGCCCAAGCATGCAGCTGGTGCAGTCCTTCAGAGTGCAGTTTCCAGGTGCAGCTCAGGGGCCCATCAGGGCAGTCCTTCTTCTTCTTGTTCCTTGGAGGGATTGGAGATGTGACTGCAGCTCTGCCATATTTATTCTTGGGGTGGAAAGCAATGGGGCCTCTTGACCAATCACGTGCAGGCCTCCACCTTCTTGGATGACTGCTTCCTAGGAAGTGTGGCAAAAATCAATCCCAGGGAGCAACATTCCTCAAAAATCCAAATTGGCAGAATTTCCATCTTGGAGGGTAGATCTGGCTGAGCCCACCTACTGGTGTGGCTAAGTTCCCTTAACATCCCCCCCGTTCCAGTCCTGTTCGTATCTAATCAGGGGGGCACCTGGCTGTCTGGGTTTGAAGGAAATGGTGGAGGTCCAGAGCTGACCCAAATATCCTTCTCTCCTGTGGAGTCCAGTTTGGCTGCTCTCCCCCATCCTGTTTCACCATTGGCTGAGGCAGATCTCCTCCCCTAGGCCCTTCCTTTGTCCTCAGCCCAGGCTACTTAACACCTCATCAATGCAGCCTGGCCAGGCTGGGCAATAGGAGAAGGGTAGTACAGGGCTGAAGTTGGCAACTTTCAAGTAGAGTTCTAAAATTCTTTCCCTGAGTTAGTTATATTTAATTCAACAATGGCAAGATGTTGGATTTATTATAGCGAACAGTTTGATACCTAACTTGAAATATGTATCTCCTTTTGAGACTTTATTAATGAAAAATGAAGTATCCCCATGTACGTCTCTGTAGCCCATTCACTACTTGGAGGGAAAATTAATGTGGCTATTTTTCCTACTCCAGAGCTTATAAATCAACTTTTATAAAGTCCTGCTTATAGTTACACTGCAACCAACCCCGGGTTCATGTAGGGCATACCTTAGGGGTGACATATGTAAAAGTAGGGTAGTTTAAGACTTTGGAAGTACTTTTAATTCCAAAGTTGAATTTGAAGGTAACTTTAATTTAAAAACATTCAATACACTGTGTACCTCTGCGGCGCACTAATGGGTGCACTACTTATGCTGGGCTCCCTAAACCTATATGCCCTACCATATACTAGGACTTATAGGTAGGTTTATAGGACCTAATTTGCATATCCACTTTACACAGACGACTGGCCCTGGGGCTGGTTAGCAGTACCCAGGGCACAGCCAAAAGGTTAGTAACCACCAGCCAATACATTTGAGGGTGACCAAAGGAGGACTTTCAGACATCATCCATCTGAAAGATGGATGAAATTTCAACTGCTAGAACCTCTTCCTGCACATTCAGTTCTAGAACTTGGAGGACTTATGCATCATAAGATGTCACATGTATTAAGACACACTAGTACAAATTCCATGACTGGTGTTTGTAAGGAAATGATTCTCTGATTTCAGTTTATGACCATTATTCCAAGATCTGCAGAAGTTGGTAGAAGATCCTTAGATGCTGCAGACTGTGAAGTTTGCAAGGTACAAATTACAGCCATACCTTGTTATAGTTGTCTAATTTATTAATGTAAAGTTAGGAGCCCTGTCTTGATTCATTGTAATCACCAGAAGATAGAGTTTATTTCATTTGTCGAAGGGTAAAGGCCTATCCAATAGTTGATAACATTTGGTTTCTTTTTTGACAATTGGGGAGCCCTCCCCATAAAATTGTAAATGTAAGGCTCTGAAAAGAAGCACTGATGTAGATGTTCTCCCTACCCATGGAATGAGGCAGCCCATTATGTTGTAAAAGCCCTGAAGTGTAAGTTACTTCGCATACATATACTTTGTGTGTAGAGGCTAGGCCATTAAAACAAGTAAAAGAAAGAGGCTGAAAATGAAGTGAATTGGAATTGGAAAATAACAAGTAAAGGTAATTTTGAATTCTCCAAGTCTCTCTGCTTTTCTGACGCTGCACAACTTCATGATATGTATTCCAAATGCACTGTAAAATATAGTAGAATAATAAATGACCCACTTAAAGGGGCTGATATCACAGGGCAATGATACTGATAGTCTTTGAGTTCTTTCTTTTACATATATATTTATTCGTTTTTACATTATTTCAACATTTTACAAACATTCTTCACTGGCGTGCCTTCATATTTAAAAATATTTGGGCAAGCACATAACTATTAAGTTTATATTACAGATAATAATATTGTAATAAGAAGCTGAATGTGAATATCCAGATTAATGTTGCCCTAATGGGCTATGACTTTATTCATTCTGGGTGGTCTAATATAGGGGGAATACACAGGATTTCTGGCTAATTCCCTCCACTTGCCTAAGTCTCCTGGTGATTTGTCATCAGTTTTAGTCAAGTTCATTTTATTTATTCTGCCAGTGTTTACTCTCAAGTCTTCAAGTTTTGTTGCTTTGGACTTATGACAGTGTTATGCTAGACGCCCTTTGGCTAGAAGTACAAATTGAATATCTTTTTTTTATGTTGGGTTTAGAATTACTATCTTCTATGCCTAACAAACATGCCAATAGCTGCAGTATGATCGCAGTGTGTATATGTTCTGCATATCTGTGTCACTTGTCCAGCATTTTTTCAATTTTGAGCAATCTCAAACTAAACGCGAAAAAAACTAAGTAACCTCTGGTGATTTACAAATAACTAGGCCTGGGTGGAGTTCTCTTATGTGGAACTCTGGGAAGTGCTGAAAAAACTCTGCCATGCTACACAGATTTCCAGGAGCGGCAGGGAGTGAGTAAGTTGCGCTATCAGCGCTGATTTTCAGCATCAGGACTTTCTTCCAGTCTGTAAAATCAGCGCTGAAGGCATGATGCAGCCCACCAGAGGGTGCTAATTTCTTTCTGTCATTCAAGTAGATTTTCTACTCAAGCAGTAGCTTTCTCAATGTGAGCAGCAGCTTTCTAAACGTGGGCAGTTGCAACCTGCTGTTTCTCTCGCTCGCCAACTTACTGTTGGCAAGCCGCACAAGAGAAATACTTTGCTCCACATTGCAGAGTTTTCCGGAACTCCCACCTCCGTATGTAGTGAGCAAAACACCATGAACTCCACCGGCAAAGTGGAATTCTTCAACCACCCCTAAAAATAACACCTTTAATAACATTAATTTTGTGTGGTATCACCGAGGTAATGTGTGTCCTGTGTAAGTCATCAAAATGTAGGAGCCTGAATGTGGCATTGCAGGAAAAATAGGCAAACAGAGGAAAGGGCTTCTGCTCACCTTTTTTCTATGAATTAGAATTCACAACGATTTTCCTATTTTTGCCATTTTTTAGTTGTATATGTATCGATGGCTGTTTAGAGTCTTGTAAATATTCCTCTACTTTGACCTACTTTGGTCACCAGCTCAAATGTGTTTAATGTTCGTGAGGGAATATCTTTGTTCTCTCAGTATTTGAATCACCTTTCTACATATAGCCTAATAGTGTATTAGTTGTACAACATCAATTTGGAACGCTTCTATACAATTTTCCAGAACCATACTGGTCACCTATTGTTACACAACCTCCCATTTTCCACTTAGCTATAACTAATTGGTTGTGCAATTGTGTGAATTCGAGAAGAATCCAGAGTGGCAACTCCTGTGTATTTGAGGGCATTTTACCCCAATCTGTCAAAAACGTTTTTCCAGACCTGTGGCATCATGCTCATTAGAAAGGGACTATTATTTCTCATTTAGTGTATGTTCAATAGGTGTGCACAACCTCCTTGTTTTTTAATAGGTCTCCAACAAGGGTCCTGATTTAGAGTTTGTCAGAGGGGTTATTTTGTCACAAAGATGACAGATATCCCGTCCAGTTAAATATGAGTCCCATTATATTCTATGGGATTTATATTGCAGCGGACTGGATATTCGTCACTGTTGTGACAAGTAACCCCTCTGTCAAACTCTAAATCAGGCCCTTGCTATTTGAGAGAAATTGGATTGCTGGTTTAGGGGGGATGAAATTATGCTCATGCATCGGCTACATTCTTTGTCAGGGTGAACTCCAAAAAGTCACTAAATTGACCTGTGCTTAACCCTTTGGTAGCTTGGCACAAACGTAGTCAGGGTTTACTTAAAGGCACTAAGTTAAGTGTTTTTTCAGCACACAAACAGTAATTGTTGGAAATGGCCTTTCTGCAGGGTCACTCCCAAACTTTTTACCTTCCTCCTTCTCTTTTTCTGAACTCATTTTTGCTGGCTTTAGGACTCTGCGCACTTTACCACTGCTAACCAGTGCTAAAGTGCATAGTCTCTCTGCTTAAACATGGTGACATTGGCTCATACCCAATTGGCTTATTTAATTTACTTGTATGTCCCTAGTAAAGTGCACTACATGTGCCCAGGGCCTGTAAATTATATGCTACTAGAGGGCTGCAGCACTGGGCATGCCACCCACATAAGAAGCCTCCTACCCATGTCTCAGGCCTGCCTCTGCAGTGCCTGTGTGCGCAGTTTCACTGCCACTTCGACTTGGCATTTAAAAGTACTTGCCAAGCCTTAAACTCCCCTTTTTCTACATATAAGTCACCCTTAAGGTAGGTCATACGAAGCCCATAGGGCAGGGTGCTATGTAGATAAAAGGCAGGACATTAACATGTGTGTTCTATATGTCCTGGTAGTATAAAACTCCTAAATGTGTATTACACTGCTGTGAGGCCTGCTCATTTCACAGGATAGCATTAAGGCTACCCTCATATACTGTTTGAGTGGTAGATCCTGATCTGAAAGGAGTAGCCAGGTCATTTTGAGTATGGCCAGAATGGTGATACAAAATCCTGCTTATGGTGAAGTTTGAGTTTATATTACTATTTTAGAAATGCTACATTTAGAAAGTTAGCATTTCTCTATTTCTCCACACTTAAATCCTTCTGTGTCTTCCAATCCACGTCTGGCTAGGTGTAGTTGACAGCTCCCTTGTGCATTCACTCAGACAACCCCAAACACAGGATGTTCAGTAACACTTGCATACATCTGCATATTGAATGGGTCTTCCTGGGCTGGGAGGGTGGAGGGCCTGACACTTACATGTCAAAGGAAAGTAGCCTGCCCTCACACAAAGGACTGCCACACCCCCTACTGGGACCCTGGCAGACAGGATGTAACTGAAAGGGAACCTTGTGCACTTCTAAGCCACTCGTTGACGTCTCCCCCACTTCAAAGGCACATTTGGGTATTTAAACAGGGTCTCTGACCCTACCAACTCAGATACTTCTTGACAAGACACTCTAGTCAGAGACACTTCTTGAAGCCTGAACTAGAACCTGCACCCTGCCAAGAAGAACTGCCTGGCTGCCTTGCTGTTGCCCTGCTGCCTTGCTGCTCTCTGGCTGTGCTGAGAAGTGCTCTTCAAGGGCTTGGATAGAGCTTTCCTCCTGTTCCTGAAGTATCAGGACCAAAAAGACTTCATTTCTGCAGGAAGAACTCCCTGTGCAGTGAAAATTGACGCACAGCTTGCCAGAAACTACGCACAGCTTGTATTGCGGTGAAAAATTCACTGCGTGCAGAACCGGAACGATGCAGCTCTACTTCGCAATGAGAAGATCAACGCAGTGCCAGGGTAGCGACTGGAAATTCGACGCACGGCCCACTGGATCGACGCACAGCCAAACTGGAATGACACAGTCCGACTTCCAGGGAGGAAACGATGCAGTGCCTGCCGTGCGGTAGAATTTTCCACACAACGCCCACCGGATCGACGCAGCCCCTGTGACTTTGTTCTGTCAGCGCCGGATTTCAACGCATCATCCCCGGGGCATCCTAAAACCCCGCAACCCGATAGGATCCAAGACCGATCACCGGAAATCAATGCAAAGCCTTCCCTGAGTGAAAAAAATGACGCATCGCTGTGCGCGGCCCGAGAAATCGATGCACCCCCCCTGTTTTCCACGCATCTGCATTTCTTTGCTGAGATTTTAATTGAAACCAGGTACTTTGTGCTTGCAAGAGACATTTATTGATTTTGAGAGACTAAAGACACTTTAAATCATTTTTACAGTGATATCTAAAAAGATACTTGACCTTCATCAGATAAATATTATATAATTTTCTAAACACTGTGTGGTATATTTTTGTGGTGTTCTACTGTCTTATTGCATGGCTTATTGCAGAACAACTTTACACATTGCCTTATAAATTAAGACTGACTGCTCAGTGCCAAAATACCGGAGGGTGGGCATGGGATAATTTGGATTGTGTGTGACTTACCCTGACTAGAGCGAGGGTCCTTGCTTGGACAAGGGGTAACCTGACTGCCAACTAAAGACCCCATTTCTAACAGTAATAAAATGAAAGCACAGCACAAGATAAATCATACACCAATTTGGATAAATAGAGTCAATTTTAATAAATTGAAACCAAATTGACAAAAATCCAATAAGCAGAACCTGAGATAAGCACTTACATTTTTTTGGTAAAAATAGTGCTTAAAAGCACAAAGTGCCAACTATGGTTATCTGTTTGCACTGGACCACAACAAAGTCACAAGTTCAGGCCAACCATGATGGAGCACTGACCACAATTAGGGACCAGTGGCAGTTCTGTTGAGCGATACGAAGTCCTTCATTGAGATGTGTCAAGCAGTGTCAGTTTCGATGATTAACACAGAGTCATGCACCAAGTTGGATCATGCTACATTGTTTTAGATGAGGAGCTTAGAGGTTAGGTCTGTGTCAAACTGCATCATACTGTGTTGATCTGATGTGGACCTACGATGGCTGTAATCTAATGTCTGCACTGAGTTGCATTGTGCGGTGTCGGGGTGCGTTTGGTTGCGTCAGTTCTGATGAGAACAACACCTGTGCTGGCAGAGCATTTTTATTCCCACTTCCAAGGGTCCTAGACTGGGGCACACCACTTGTAGGGTTAGGACTCACAGCAGGCAGAGTCCAGGTGTAGGGTTCAGGGATGTTGGATCTTGTTGTGTTCTTTTAGGATAAGAGGCCAACTAACTAACCCTTGGAGTCAGTCTGTTTTTCCAGGGATCAAGGTGCAGGTCAAGACCTTCTTCCTCTCATAGCAGGGCAGCCGAGCAGTCCTTCTTGCTGCAGGGCCGCAGAGGAGTCCTTCTTCTGAGTCTTCCACAGGTCCAGAAGTGATATTAACAGTGGGTCTGAGGGTCTTATTTTTATACATAGTTCCTCCTTGAAAGTGAGAGAAGCTTTTGGAGCTTCCATCCACATGTGTTAGAATTTTCTTCTACCTGCATCAGTCCCAGTCTGTCAGGGGGCACAATATGCTAATATGAAGCCATTTGTGTAGTGGGCCAGTGCCCTTTAGATGCAAGTTTCATTGGTGACAGCTCGTCCACCCATTAATTCAGGAATGCCCATCCTGCATAGACCCAATACCTCTATCATTATACTGTCTGGGAGGAAGACACAATGGCCAGCTGCCAACTATAACTACTCATGTGACCCAGAAACGAGTTCCAGGCACAAATTGGTTAGAAAAAGAACATGCCAAATTCTTAAAAGAGGATTTTATATTAGAGTTCCCCAGACACCAAAAATGACCTCCCTACCTGCTCCTAATTGAATGTTAGCACTTATTAAATGTAATAAGGTAACCCAATGTTGTCCTATGTGATGTGTAGGCCTTGCACTACCAGGTCACATACAATTTAAAAGTACATGCCCTACTTTTTAAATACAGTGCACTCTGCCCTTTGGACTTCCATTGGGGGTAACATATGAATTTAAAGGGACGGCCATGCCTGGTAAAAGATTTATTTCACCAGGTTGAAATGGCAGTTTAAACTTGCACATACAAGCTGCAATGGTAGCCCTGAGACATGTTTAAAGGGCTTCTTGCACAGAGCTTGCCGAGCAACAAGACGGCCTGTGGATGAGGATGGCCGGCGGCTGCTTGCGACGGTGAGGAGGACCAGGCTGGTCGAGCTGGGATTGGCACTGCAAACACACCTGCGTAACTAGGAAGCAGTGTAGTCTGGGGGATCTCCCCGGCTGGTGAAGCGAGCAGAGAGCGGCTCCACGGAGGACTGATTGCACAGCCCCATGTTGGCGGTGCTGCGTGGCCACGGCTATCTCGGCCTGAGACGTGGATGTGAGCGGTGAGTGCTCTGTGGTCTGGCTGGCACTGGCCCCCGATCCAATGCTGGAGGAGCTGGAGGACGTGGGGCCATTTCTATTTGAATGCTTGTCTGGGGCGAAGGTTGGAGGCCTACCCTGGGATGGCGGCTGAACCTGCAGCCTAGTGGTGAGCGGGCCCTTCTGGATGGGAGAGTCAAGGGGGAGAGGCATCCATATCTTGTGTGCTGCCTTGATCCTGGGGACCCGGCTGTGTCTCCAATTTCTGGAGCCCATATCGGCATGATTAGCTCCAGGGTGTGTTTTACCCCTTGCTTCGCCTGTTGTTTGGTCTGCTGAGCACACTGGTGACGATTCCTCCATGGCTGCCTGTACTGAGGTGGCCCTTGTGACCCACAGGGTCGTGGACTGTGACTCACTATCCTACAGGATGGATAGGATGTCTGAACGGCTGAATAAGCAGGTGAAGCGTGTGGATGAGGCAGAAGGCACAATCTTGGTGGTGGAGGACGATTATAATGAGATGTCACGAGCACAAACAAAGATCAATAAGACAGTGGCTGCATTATGGGCCAAGGTTGAGGACCTCAAGGCTCCCTCCTGCAGAAGCAACATACAAGTGGTGGACATAGCAGAATCAGCGGCTATTGACAATACAGTACTATTTGTGGAATGACTCTTGATCATGATAATGGTCCGGGTGACTTTTTCTGACATTTTTGTAGTTGAGCAAGCTCACTGCTCGTTGGTGCCTAAACCACTGCTAGGATCAACGTCTCGCCAGGTGATAGCAAAACTACTGAAATATATGGATCATGATGCAGCCCTATGAAGAGCACGGAAACTTAAGACACTGCGGTATGAGGGGTTGGATATCTCTGCTTACCCGGACTGTACTCAGCAGGTACAAGAGGCTAGGAGGTCCTCATAGTAGTCCCTAAATCTGTTTATGACTCCTGAAGAGTCACTGATACATTGTCCTTCCGCTGTTTCTACTTCCCAAACCACCTCAAAGTCTCCATTAGGTCATAGGCTAGGGAGTTATAGTCTCTGGGACTCAGCTGAGTATCTGAGATGTGGAGCGGAGGAGGCTGACTTACTGCACATGGTGTAGACTTGCCCAGGTATCCGCGAATTCTAGTTGAAGGTGTTCGCTGAGTTGGAGCAGATAACAGGTACAGGGTTTAAGGCTACACCATGGCTGGCACGGTTGGCATACGATAGAGATGTGTCAAGGGGGGTAAGGAAGTTGACCGCCCTGGGTCTGCTTTTGGCAAAGCGCCTCATTGCGATGAGATGGAACCGGGGGACACCGTCCACACTGAGTGAGTGGCACTGGAATATGACCTACTGCAACACCCAGACTGATACATACAATAAACTGACGCAACCACAAATCCATCCTAAGAACTACTGGGGCCCATGTCAAACGTATTTGATTGGGAAGGAGACAGGGGAGGTTGAGGGTGGTAATTCTGAATAACAGGAATAGGCAACTGTTTGAGCCGTCAATGTCACATACTGTGGGGCTCAGGGAGGGGGTTGGGGGTTGTGGAAGATGACTGAGGATGTGGAATGTTAGATGGACATGTCACCTTGTAAAGCTGTAGATGTGTAATAACACAATACATGCTATTCCCCGTCTGTTTAGATACCTTGGTTGGGCCACACTGAATGTACTGTAATTAATGTACTTAATACTGATATATGTGTCATGTGTGGAAGTTTTGCTTCTTGTATCCTCTAATTGGAGGTTTGATGTTGGAATTATAAATAAATGTTTAAAAATTAAATAAATAAAGGGCTTCTTAAGTGGGTGGCACAATCAGTCCTGCAGACTCACTAGTAGCTTTGCTAGGGACTTAAAAGTAAATGAAATGTGCCAAATTGGTGTAAGTCAATTTTACCATGTTTAAAGGAGAGGGCACAAGCACTATAGCACTGGCGAGCAGTGGTAAAGTACAAAGAGTCCAAAAAGCTATCAAAAATGGATTCAGGAAACAGGAAGGGTGAGGACGAAAGGTTTGGAGTTGTTTTGTCTCATAATATGCTTCTAGATCTGCCACTCACAAATCTACTCCCTCATATGTGAGAAGTATAGTTTGATTTTGTCTCTACTCCTTTTCTTCCCCCAGATCAATTTAGTCAAAACCAATCTCATTTCCCCAAGACTTGTGCACACTTTTGGGAGGTTAAAGCACTTCGGAAGCACTATAATTTTGGTATAACTATTTACTCTGATAGAGACAAAAAGAGTGACACCAAAAGCATATGCAATTATTAGACTCTCATAATAATTACGTCTGCATTTAACTGTTGACATTTTTCGTTGGTGTGCAATATTATCCCCATGTATCTGAATGTTTCCAGTTCCCAAATGATTTCTGACTGTGTGTACTGCCATTTGATAAAGTTTGTTTTGACCAATGACTTTGTGTTTCACCACTGCGCATATTAGTTGCTCAATGTTCACCAGTAGCACATGGTATGTTTTGTTCAGTTTAGCCACCTATGGGCTTTGACATTGCATTAGTCTGTATTCTGCCTATTGGCTTTGACATGGCATTAGCCATTACTTTCTGTATTCTGCCTATTGGCTTTGAGATGGCATTAGCCATTACTTTCTGTATTCAGTTGAGCCGCCTATGGGCTTTGACATTGCATTAGCCATTACATTCTGTATTCTGCCTATTGGCTTTGACATGCTGTATCCAGTCTAGCCGCCTATTGGCTTTGACATTGCATTCCTATTGGCTTTGACATGATGTATTCAGTTTAGCTGCCTATTGACTTTGACATGCTATTAGATATTCTGCCTATTGGCTTTGACATGATATTATATATTGCATTTTATATTCAGCTTAACTGCCTATTGGCTTTGACATCATATTATACATTACACTTTGTATTCAGCTCCGCTGCCTATTGGCTTTGACATGATATTATACATTGCATTTTATATTCAGCTCAGCTGCCTATTGGCTTTGACATGATATTATACATTGCATTTTATATTCAGCTCAGCTGCCTATGGGCTTTGACATGACACTAGACATTGCATTTGATATTTAGGTTAGCTGCCTATTGCCTTTAACATGACATTGCATTTGATATTTAGGTTAGCTGCCCATTGCCTTTAACGTGGAGTTAGACATTGCAGTTGAGAATCCAAGCTGTATTTTTCCAAGCTGTGTTTTTGCACCAGAGAACCAAGATGTTTTTCTCACAGTAGACTAGACATGATAAGAGAGAGTACATGGGTGTTGTTTTTCCTTCGCTTGAGCTTGGGAACAGGAGTAGTCTTGGAGACCTGGCCAGTCTCCAAAAGGCTTGCTCAGTTTCCCGGGTCTGAGAGGAGGGGGCACACCTTTGTAACGAATGTAACAGGCTGCAGAGAGTCAGATTCGAATCTGCCGGACCTCGTGCTGGAGCTTGGCGCCAGCTGCCAGCATCCCGTGTGGGTAGATGAAACTCTTTCTCGCGGCTGACCGGGGCCATCAGCTTGCAGACCTTAGAAAGATGTAGCTGTAAATAGTTCCTACACTGTGAAGTATTTGTTTTGCTTTGCATTCAATATCTTATAAATATAACCTGCTGTGTATATTGCAAACTGATATATTTTGTTTGATTAACGCGGACTTGAAAGCTACTAATTCGTCATTCATATAACAACAATAAAAGTCTTCTTTGACCTCAGAAGTGCATTTCTGTTGTGTTATGTTAGTGCTTAGAAACTAGATAAGAGAAAAGCACTACAATTGGTACCTGGAGTCGTGGGGTCGGTCATTAAGAGGTGATTAAGAAGGGGTTTGACGAGTTAGTAGATTTCTAAGTGCACACTCTAAAAGTGTAATTGTTTTTTGTTGTTTGGAGAGTTACAGAAATTGTTTTTTGTTGTTTGGAGAATCACAGTAGCACGGCAGACCATGTCATGTGTTGTTAAACTGCCTGATGGTGCTACGAAAAACTGTGAATTGTTTGTTGTTTGGAGAATCACAGTAGCACGGCAGACCATGTCATGTGTTGTTAAACTGCCTGATGGTGCTAAGAAAAACTGTGAATTGTTTTCTGTTTGGGGAATTACAGAAGAAAATGCATGTGTAGAAAACGTGTCTTTTGGAAGTAATGATGACAGAAAGGTCTGGATACCTTTATCTGCTTACAGAGAAATGCAGGAGAAATGTAGGCAGTTGGAACATGAAAATAGGAATTTACGTGAGCAAATTAGCCCGACTGAAAGTTATAAAAAGGCTGTTTTTGAAGAATCTTTCTTGTCCCATTCCAGTAATGAGGGGGTTAAGATGCATTCCTTAACTGATAACACAGACGAGAGAGACCAGAATGTGATTTACGAGTTACCGTTGCAAAATGCACAAGTAAAACGAAGGATTTTAGAGCAAGACACCCCGAGTTTCATTAGCTTGTTTGATTTTTGGAAAAAGAATAGCTCTCATTTGAGTGAAATCCTAACACTTTTGTATATGGTCACTGTGAAAAATAATATGCAGCTGCGCGCTTGTGATTTGGCAAATGAAATAATGCAGACTTTAGGTTTCTGCGCAGTGCAAGAAGGAAATACTTATGTACATTTAAATCATGAACAAGGAAAGAAAATAGTGCCCCTAGCTAGAATCATACAATGGATCTGGCACTTGCAAGACAGGGCTAGAGTACCACAGATAAAAGAATTACCAATGAAGTTGTGTGCACCATTTGAATTCGTGTCTACTGAAGATAAAAAGCATGTTTGTTTTACTAATGATTCATTGACTGAAATGTTGTTTTCTGGCACAGGAGAAGGAATGGAGTTGTATAATGTGTGTCAGATTTTAAAGCAAGAGCTACGTGAGATGTGTCATTTTTACGCTGATTTTTGGTTCATTGCTAATGTTTTTGCACCTAACTGGTTCAATTACCTTGCAGATTTTAATGAGAAAAATTCAGAGAGAGAAGTGTACACCCAGAATTCTGCCTTAGTGGGGATGGCTAAGTGGGTGCCCCAGAAATGTGAACAGCTGAGAGAAAAAGCCACTTACAGGTGGGCAGAGATGAGAGAGATGCACATTCCCCTAGATTTGATAAAAACTGTGCAGCACGCACAAAAGCAATCTGTCATGCAAGCAGTCACAGAGCAGTTGGTGAGAGGAACGTTACCAGGACAGAAATGGCAAATTGATCAGGTTTTAGGGAAAGTGATTGTTGCAAATTACCAAGGAAAAATCGAAATTATGCTGATACCTAGAAAAGAATTTGATTCATTGATACAAATTGGAGACAGAATGGCCCAACTTGACAAAAATGCAGTGAATGGAGGTTTGGTAAAGAAGGAGTCTGCCCCAGCCCTTCTGACAGTGCAAGAAAAGGGAAGCTGTGGCGCAGCAGATAAAAACCTCAGTGCTGATGTGTGGGCTGAAGCCCCAAGTGATCCTCCAGAACCTGCAGAAAATATAACAAAGGGCCCCAAAAACGTCCTGCTGATTATAAAACAGGGAAAGAAAGAGGAAGGGTGCAGTTTAAATGAAAAATGTTATTTGCAAGAAAAGTCATACTTGTTTCTTTTGCAGATCCTACCACGTTTCGCCACTGTCCCTGAGTGTGCTGTGTGGTCCCCCTTCCGGTGTGTGCGTGTGGGGTCGGGGAAGGGACCAAATCCCCAACCTGAACCTGGCTGAGTAAAGTGCCAGCACCATGGATCTTCCACTGGAACTAAGCCCTTCTCGTATGGAACTCTGACTTTTGCTTATCTTCCAGCAAACCTTTCAGGTGGACCGTGCCCCTTTACATGAGCAGAACTCATGCCACATCAAATTGCTAACACTGTTGAATTAGAGACTCATTCAGAGTATAAAAATTGCCCAGTCTTTTCTATGTAGATGTATCTGATGTGAAAGGTTATGAAATCAATGTGTTAATTCACTTCTATTGCTTTACAGGGATTGTTTTGATCATTCAAATCTGATTGGCTGATAATGTTTTTTTTTTGTGCTGATGTTTTTTTTGTTTTTGTTTGAAACAAGAGATATGTGAAACAAAAATTCATTGGTCAAAGGGCGGAATGTACTGCCATTTGATAAAGTTTGTTTTGACCAATGACTTTGTGTTTCACCACTGCGCATATTAGTTGCTCAATGTTCACCAGTAGCACATGGTATGTTTTGTTCAGTTTAGCCACCTATGGGCTTTGACATTGCATTAGTCTGTATTCTGCCTATTGGCTTTGACATGGCATTAGCCATTACTTTCTGTATTCAGTTGAGCCGCCTATGGGCTTTGACATTGCATTAGTCATTACATTCTGTATTCTGCCTATTGGCTTTGACATGGCATTAGCCATTACTTTCTGTATTCAGTTGAGCCGCCTATGGGCTTTGACATTGCATTAGCCATTACATTCTGTATTCTGCCTATTGGCTTTGACATGTTGTATCCAGTCTAGCCGCCTATTGGCTTTGACATTGCATTCCTATTGGCTTTGACATGATGTATTCAGTTTAGCTGCCTATTGACTTTGACATGCTATTAGATATTCTGCCTATTGGCTTTGACATGATATTATATATTGCATTTTATATTCAGCTTAACTGCCTATTGGCTTTGACATCATATTATACATTACACTTTGTATTCAGCTCCGCTGCCTATTGGCTTTGACATGATATTATACATTGCATTTTATATTCAGCTCAGCTGCCTATTGGCTTTGACATGATATTATACATTGCATTTTATATTCAGCTCAGCTGCCTATGGGCTTTGACATGATATAAGACATTGCATTTTGTATTCAGCTTAGATGCTTATTGGCTTTGACATGACACTAGACATTGCATTTGATATTTAGGTTAGCTGCCTATTGCCTTTAACATGACATTGCATTTGATATTTAGGTTAGCTGCCCATTGCCTTTAACGTGGAGTTAGACATTGCAGTTGAGAATCCAAGCTGTATTTTTCCAAGCTGTGTTTTTGCACCAGAGAACCAAGATGTTTTTCTCACAGTAGACTAGACATGATAAGAGAGAGTACATGGGTGTTGTTTTTCCTTCGCTTGAGCTTGGGAACAGGAGTAGTCTTGGAGACCTGGCCAGTCTCCAAAAGGCTTGCTCAGTTTCCCGGGTCTGAGAGGAGGGGGCACACCTTTGTAACGAATGTAACAGGCTGCAGAGAGTCAGATTCGAATCTGCCGGACCTCGTGCTGGAGCTTGGCGCCAGCTGCCAGCATCCCGTGTGGGTAGATGAAACTCTTTCTCGCGGCTGACAGGGGTCATCAGCTTGCAGACCTTAGAAAGATGTAGCTGTAAATAGTTCCTACACGGTGAAGTATTTGTTTTGCTTTGCATTCAATATCTTATAAATATAACCTGCTGTGTATATTGCAAACTGATATATTTTGTTTGATTAACGCGGACTTGAAAGCTACTAATTCGTCATTCATATAACAACAATAAAAGTCTTCTTTGACCTCAGAAGTGCATTTCTGTTGTGTTATGTTAGTGCTTAGAAACTAGATAAGAGAAAAGCACTACACTGTGATAGCCTTCCTCTAGGAATTAGTTTAATTTACCCAATGTAAACAAGAATGTTTGTTTATTTGTTGTAGTACTCTCTGTCTGCCAAACTGTTGTAATATTTGCATTAATTGTGCTATAAAATCAATTGGTTTTGATAAATAAACCAACAAGTAATCTGCATATAGCAATACTATATATCTGTGATTGTACACCTCTACTGACAAGGTAGTTAGCAACTTTGGCAGATGACAAACCAATCTAATACCACTAGATCAAATATAGCAGAGACCGTGGACATCCCTGCCCAGTAGCTCCCTTCAGTTCCCACTCTTCTGATATTACTTTGTTTACTGACAACCTTGCCACCCATTTTGTATTTAACAATGTGGCCATTTTTATGAAAAAATACCTAAAATTCATGGTCTCAAATACTGCAAATAGCTATTTCCATGACACAGTGTCAAAGGCTTTTTCTTTCTTTAACACTAAATAAGAGTGCCATTTTCAAATCTATATTTGTAGTTTCTTCCATTACGTAGATCATGTGTCTAATATTCAATGTTGTTCTTCTTGTGAGTATGAATCTACATTTGTCTAGGTTTCTAGTTGATTGTATTTTGCCTAAAATGTTGTTATCTATGTTAAGTATGGGCAGGGGTCTGTATGCTTTGTAATCTAAATGTTTGTTTTTCCTGGTTTTAATAGAACTATCATCAGATCTTTTCTCATTGACCTTGCTTCCTGATAGGCTTATATTACTGTATTCACCACCAGGCTAGCGAAGGTTTGCTAAAATTCTTCTGGGCATCCATCTGTTCCCTGTGACTTACAAGTGTTCAGGTCGGCAATCTCCTCTGTCACTTCCATTAAAGTAGCAGAGCCATCTAATTGCTGTTTGATTGCAGTTTATTCTTCTCAATCTCTTTGTGGTACATATGTGGTTTACTTCATTTTCTTCTGATTGAACAGGGTGCATGTATAATTGATTTTTAGTATGTATACCAGACTGTTTGCTTGTTTATCTGATCTTGTATGTGTATCGTATGTCTCTATTCCCTTCTAATGGAGAGTACCTTGGTGAGACAGACTTCTTGTGTCAATAGCCAGGCTAGTAGTTTGCTCATTTAATATCCTTCCTCGTGTAGCACTTGTAGGATGTATTTGTTTTAAAGTTATTTGTTCTGTATTGTTTTTCCTGTGTTCCCAATTGTAATATCACTGTTTTATCTGTGTGGTCCTGCCTATGTCTTGTTTGCCCTTGTGTTTTGGATAATTCTTGCTCTTTGGTATACATTTCCTTATAGATTTTCCTCACGATGGATGTAATGTGTGGTATTGCTACATCTTTCATGATTACATTAAATGCACCCTTTCTATTTCTGTTAATCACTGTTTTCCCATAAACACCATACACATATATATTGCTGAATTTCTTCCCTCATTGCCAACCAGAAGCCAGTTTCTTTCAGTGGTGATATTGGCAACTTCTGTATTGTTATTTTGTTTCTCTATTTACCACTATAGTGTTTAAATCACAATGTTGAGATGTCTGACAGAATGCTTCCTAGTTATTGGATATCTGTGATGTGCATTTTATGTATTCACTAATACGAGATCTAATCTTGCATTATGTGGCATGTACTTGAGCATGGTGTGAGCATTTTTTGCCGAGGACCTGTATTCATTCAGACTGCCACATTATGACCGTGGCGGTTTGGCCACAGTCGGACCACCAGCACTGTCACTTTTGGGTGCCCCATGGCCTGGCAGTGCTGGTGGTCCCAATCTGCCAGGGCAGCGCTTCATGCGGCGCTGCCTGGGGATTACGACCCCTCTCTCTACCGCCGTTTACATGGCGTTTTCACTGCCATGTAAAGCCTGGTGGAAACGGGGTGCTGGGGGCCACAGCGGGGGCCCCCCACTCACTATGCACTTGGCATGGGCAGTGCAGGGGCCACCCTGGTCAGACCCGACACATAAATCGCTATCTGCTTTGCAGACAGTAATTTGCGCGACTGGTGCTGGTGCACCAGATGCACAATAGCATTGCCGCTGGCCATATTACGAGCCTGAGTAAATGTTGTTGTGCATTTCCTGCTGGGACAGCAGGCAGAAACTTTGTTTCCACCGGCTGACCCAGCGGGCAACTCATAATAGGACCGCACTGGCAGTCTCCTGAACACAGGAGTTTGGCAGGCAGCCTTTTCCGCCTGCCAAACTAGTAATGAGGCCCTAAGTCTTTTTCAGACTTGACTTGTTTAAGTGAGAAAGCTATCTTATGTTTATAGTTTGGGGACTGTGGCATCCTATCCCTATTAAAGTTTATGATGTTGTTAAAATCCTCCAACTGTATTATCACCAACCCAAGAAATGGAGCTGTCTTACAGTGCAGCGTCTGATAAAAATTGTGATCATCGAAATTTTGAGTTTCTATTCTTACTGTCATTTTTCCCTGCCATTTAGTTTCTTATTTAGTATTAGAAATCAGCTTTCTTTGTCTGTGTAAGAAATTTGGTTATTGGTTGACTGGGGTGTTAGCCCTGGTGAAGCAGCAAGCAAAGTCCTAGTCATGGTAAGACACAAACGCACCCTAAGTTAACCTCTGCTCACTCTCTGGTAGCTTAGCACAGAACCTGTCAGACTTAACTTAAGAGACAGTAGGGAAGATTTAAGAGCCCCTAACGCCTCCTTGCCCCACATTAGCGTAATTTTTTTAATGCTAATGTGGCCCAACAAGGCCAACATCGCAGTGCCAAATTTACAAATGCATGCATTGCACTACTTTGTAACCCTTTACGCTACTTTATACCTGCACCAGGCATAATAGCCCTCATTATGACATTGGCGATATGTCCCGCTTACCGCCTTGCCGACTGCCGCCAACATACTGCCGCCGTTGCGGTTTACCGATACCCATATTATGACCCACACATAGCAATCCGTCACTATACAGCCACAAGTCCGCCAGTCCAAAGGTCAGTGAGAAACTGGCGGTAGCAAAACCCACACCGTTACGGCAACAGAGCATTATGACCCACGAATCAGCACAGCCGACATTCAACCGCGGATAACGATTGGCGGTACATACCACCATGTTAAAATTGCACACACACATAAAAAACAACACTACACTGGACAATTCAAACTACACACACCTGACACACACACACACCACACCCACGCACCCACCCCAAAACACACTCACACATTACCCACAACCCTTAACGACTCAAAGAAATTTACAACTGAGAGAGAGAGACACCAAGAGCACTCACAGAACCAGAGCCACAGAACACCATCACCCATACACCATCCTCGCACCTTACAGCACACACCCCAACATCACCCCACACACCCTCACACACACCACACACACACTACACACATGCCACCACAAAGACACACCCAGGTTCTCCAAGGAGGTGCTACGGGTCATGGTGGAGGAAATCATCCAGGTAGGGCCACAGCTATTCGGCGCACAAGTGCAGCAGACATCCATTGCTAGGAAGATGGAGCTATGGCGGAGAATCGTGGACAGGGTCAATGCCGTGGGACAGCACCCTAGAACAAGGTATGTCATTAGGAAGAGGTGGAACGACCTACGGGGATGGTGTGTTACGTGGTTGCAAGACACCAGATAGCTGTACAGAGGACTGGCGGTGGACCCCCACCTCCTCCCCACAACTGACAACATGGGAGGAGCAAGTTTTGGCAATACTGCTTCCTGAGGGCCTGACAAGAGTAGCAGGAGGACTGGACTCTGGTAATTCAAATCTCTATTACTATCACCCCCCCACCTGCATGCCATCACATACCCCCTCCCCTCCCCTCACCCCATCACCCCGCCACCTCACATACACCCCACCATCACAACCCACCCATCCCAATACCAAGCCCTGCATGCACCACCAATGCATGGACATCACTCACAGCCCTGCATGGACACCCATCACTAAAGCATGCACATTAGAGACAATCAATCAGCCCACAAAATCACTACTCACACAAGGCAAAGCTGACAGGGCAATCACAACCATACAGGGCAACACACCCATGCACAAGATGTCACACACAGAAACAATAACACTGCGTTTACATCCCCACAGGTCTCCCACACAACGTCATCAAAGAGGAGGTGCCAGCAACATCCAGTCCCCCCACAGAAAAGGCCCACAGTAATGACAGCACCTCTGGTCGCCTGGATCAGGATGGCCAACCAGGTCCATCAGTGATCTCCGGACAGTCGGTTACCCAGGCACAGTCCCATACCTCCAAAGAGCCTCCCCTCTCAGGAAACACCACCACAGCACCCACCCAGTGGGCCCATACCTCTGTCCCCAGGACACATCAATCAGAAGTGTGCCCACCACTACAGGGACCCCAGGCAACCCCACAAACACAGGACTATCAGGTGACCTGGTGTCAGTGTCAGTGGGCACACAGTTCAGGGGACAGAGGCACAGGACAACAGGGAAGCTGGGAGGACTGGTGTGTGACAGGGGGAGGACAGACCCAGGGAACCGACTCTCCACGAGGCACAAACCAACATCCTGGGAGCATACCACCATTCCCAGGAGACGATGGGCCAGATACTAGACAAGTTGCAGGAGACCCAGCGGCTGCAGAAGGAACAGTACCTGGGGATCGGGGAGGACCTGAAGGACATCCACACCACCCTGGTCACCATTGCAAGGGTGCTGGCAGACATGGCCAACACCATGAGGGAGGCAGTGGCACACCACCGGGCCACTGACACTAGCCACACAAATGAACAGCCCTCCACCTCTACTGCCGCTAGTGGACAGGAGGCCCTGCCACAGGAACAACAGGTCACCAGCACCCCTCCCCCTGAAGAAGGAGAACCACCCCACAAGCAGTCCCTGCAATCCAGGCAAAAGCCAGAGAACATTGCCAAAACCCCCGCCAGGAAATAAGACTCTCCTGATTGTCACCCTTGTGTCCCACTCTGTCACTCTGTCCACCTTGAACTGCCATTGCTCCACCTTCCTATGCCCCCTTGGACAATGCACCTGTGATTCAAATAGACTGGGCTCTATCCCGGACATTCCTCCACCATCACCCCAGCCCATTTCACATGCCCCTCTACTTATTAGCACTTAAATAAACACTCTTTGAAAAAATACAAGTATGGAGTATGTCAAATTATTTAAGTGTGTATTCGTTTAAGAAGGTTTAAACACTGCAAAACAACTTTACAGTAATGTATACACAGGAAAAACCTGTAGTTGGCTGCAGTCACCACACCAGGTGCCAGAGTGGGGCACAGATATCTGAAAATAGAGATGCTAAAGGGTACAGTAAGTGGCCACAGAATTGGGAGAATATGCCTGCCATGTACAATGTCAAATACAAAACTGTCAATGCAAAGTGAAGTTACAGTGTCTTATCTGTGTGTCACTGGAAGTACTGTAGTATAATAGCTGTTCTGTCTTCCTCATCCTCATCCACTCCCTCATCTTCACTGTCCACAGGGTCCACTACTGCCACACGCCCATCTCCAGCCTCATCCTCTTTCAGAAAAGGCACCTGGCGTTTCAAGGCAAGGTTATGCAACATGCAGCATGCCACGATTATCTGGCAGAGCTTCTTGGATGAGTAGTAAAGGGATCCACCTGTTAGATGGAGGCAACAAAACCTGGCGTTCAGGAGGCCTAATGTCCTCTCTATTATTCTTCTTGTTCGCCCATGTGCCTCATTGTAACGTGCCTCTGCCTTTCTCCTGGGATTCCTCACAGGGGTCAGTAGCCATGAGAGGTTGGGGTAACCAGAGTCACCTGCAAATATCGAGGTACAACTTTTAGCCACACACTTACACTTATGGCCCACACCATACCCATACACCAACATCCACTGGGTGGGAATCAGGGCTCACCTATTAGCCACACCCGGTGCCTCTGGAGTATAGCCATCACATATGGGATGCTGCTATTCCTCAGGATATAGGCATCATGCACAGACCCAGGATACTTTGCATTGACATGGGAGATGTGTTGGTCCGCCAGGCACACTATCTGCACATTCATCGAGTGAAAGCTCTTTCAATTTCTGAAGACCTGTTAATTTCTCCGGGGGCGGGGACAAATGCAATATGTGTACCATCAATAGCCCCAATAATGTTGGGGATATGTCCCATTGCATAGAAGGCAGCTTTCACTGTGGCCAAATCCTCCACTTGGGGGAAAACAATGTAGCTGCACATGTGTTTAATCAGGGCAGACAACACTCTGGTCAGCACTATTGAGAACATTGGCCGAGACATTCCTGCTGTCAAGCCCACTGTCACTTGGAAGGAGCCAGTTGCCAAGAAATGGAGCACAGATAGGACTTGCACAAGAGGAGGGATCCCAGTGGGCTGACGGATAGCAGATATTAAGTCAGGCTCCATTTGGGCACACAGCTCTGTGATTGTGGACCTGTCTAGTCTATAGGTGAGGATAATGTGCCTGTCCTCCATTGTTGCCAAGCCCACCAGGGATCTGTACACGGGGGGATGTCTCCATCTCCTATTCATCCGCAGTGGTTGTAATATAGGGGGCAAAACGGTGAGCAGCTGGTCAGTATTCCATATTTCCAAACACTACACTGCATTGCATGTTGTGACTGTAACAGTATGTTGTTGGATAGGCCCAAATGGTGCCTATGTGTACTGTGACGCAGTTAGGTGCCATGGCCTGCCCCCCCCGAAATGCGTCTGCCTATCCTGTGTGTATTGACATGTGGAAATGAGGTAATGCTGCTGAAGTTGTTCGCCATTGCGGGAGGCGGTCGAGTACTGCCGTGCAAGTCCTCATTGGTTGTCATTGGGCCCTATGGGTTACAGTGGCCAATGGTGATGAATGCCGGCGGTGACGGTACACACCGCCGCGGACGTGACCAACATTTTCTATCTGTTCACTCACTTGCTACCTGACCTTCAAAAGGAGAGGACCTACACTGCAAGTGCTGCTGTGGGCCTCGTGTGGGGGGGGTTGGAGAAGGGTTCTGGGCAGCATGCTGCATGTATTGTGGGCAATGTCTGTGCGTAAGGGGATGGGAGGGATATGGTGGGACATGAGTGTAACAGGCCGGACTGTATGACTGATACCTTTTTCTTTGTTTCTTTTTCTGTAGGTCAGTGCCCATCAGAAAAAGGGTATATGGCGTGCCATCGCCAAGGACGTGGGGACCCTAAGGGTCTACGCAGGCAGAGCACCCACTGTTGCAAACGGTGGGAGGACCTGAGACACTGGGCAAGGAAGACGGCAGAGGCCCAGCTGGGGATGGCCTCCCAACAAGGAAGGGGTGCCCGTCGAACCCTGAACCCCCCTAATGGCCCGCATACTAGTGGTGGCCTATCCGAAGATAGATGGGCGCTTGAGGGCATCACAGCAGCCATAAGGGGGTGAGTACAGTTTCACAATATACTACTGTCGGGTGGTGGGGTGGTCTCCTGGAGGGGGCTGTGGGTGCCCCTAAGCCAGACCGGACATTGCAGGGTATGTCCCATGTTGGTCAGGGGCTGATGAACACTACCTCCTACCAAGCTACTAGGCATCCACTACTGGGCAGGGGTCTGTGGGTGTCAGGTATGCTGCTATTGGCATTAGGTATTCCTGTCCATGGGCTGGTGACTAGCATTGTGACTGGTAGTGCTTTGCCTGGTGCGTAGGGCTGTTCCCTGTGTGTGTGTTGTGTATGCCAACGATGGTGTTGTTGCTGCCACTGACCAAGTGTATCCTTTGTCTCTTTCCCTCCTGTTTTGTTTTGTCACCCTGTCCTTATGTGCATTAGCATCATCTGGCGGAGGAGCAGAGGCACTGGCGGCGGAGGGAGCTGCATCACACAGGGCCCAGGATGCTGAATCCACTTACTGTGAGGGCACCAGTGGGACCAAGGGTGAGGGGAGCACAACGGCGGAGACAGGAGGGGACAGTTCGGACAGTGATACCTCCTCTGTTGGAAGCTCCCTGCTGGTGGCAGAAACCTCTGTGCCCACCCCAACTACAGGTACAGCCGCCACCCCAAGTACCAGCACCACCCTCCAAGTAGCCCCTTAGTGAGTTTCACGGGCCCGCTCTCCCAGGCGGGTGAGCATCTCCTTCGCCCCAGGCACGTCAGGCCCTGCCCCAGTTAGCCCTGCTGCCCTGAGTGAGGAGGCTATTGACCTCCTGCAATCCATCTCTGTTGGGCAGTCAACCCTAGTGAATCAATCAATCAATCAATCAATCATTAGATTTATAAAGCGCGCTATGTACCCGTTAGGGTTTCGAGGTGCTGGGGGGAGGGGGGGGTAGCTGCTATCGTTCGAAGAGCCAAGTCTTGAGGAGTCTCCTGAAGGTGAGGAGGTCCTGGGTATGGCGTAGTGAGGTCGGGAGTGAGTTCCAGGTCTTGGCGGCAAGGTAGGAGAAGGATCTGCCGCCAGAGGTCTTGCGCTGGATTCGGGGGACGATGGCGAGGGCAAGGTTAGCAGAGCGTAGTTGGCGTGAGGGAACGTAGAAGTTGAGTCTGGTGTTCAGGTAGGTGGGTCCGGTGTCGTGTAGTGCCTTGTGTATGTGGGTGAGGAGTTTAAAGGTGATCCTCTTGTCCACGGGAGCCAGTGGAGGTCCTTCAGGTGGTGGGAGATGTGACATCGGCGGGGTATGTCGAGGATCAGGCGGGCGGATGCGTTCTGGATGCGTTGGAGTCGTTGGATGTCTTTAGTTGGGATGCCTGTGTAGAGTGCGTTGCCGTAGTCGAGTCTGCTACTGACGAGGGCTTGGGTCACCGTCTTTCTGGTTCCTGTTGGAATTCACTTGAAGATTCTGCGGAGCATGCAGAGGGTGTTGAAACAGGAGGAGGAGACTGCGTTGACCTGTTTGGACATGGTGAGAGCGGAGTCGAGGATGAAGCCGAGGTTTCGTGCGTGGCTGGCTGGGGTGGGTGGGTTGTGAGTCGTTCCAGGCCGAGGGGGAGTGGCCGAGGATGAGAACTTCCGTCTTGTCGGAGTTTAGTTTCAGGCGGCTGTTGCTCATCCACTCGGCGATGGATTTCAGTCCCTCGTGGAGGTTGGCTTTGGCGGTGTGAGGATCTTTGGTCAGGGAGAGGACGAGCTGGGTGTCGTCGGCGTAGGAGAGGATGCTGAGGTCGTGCTGACTGGCCAGTTGTGCGAGGGGGGCCATGTAGACGTTGAACAGCGTTGGGCTTAGCGAGGAGCCTTGGGGGACGCCGCAGATGAGGTTGGTGGCTTCGGAGCAGAAGGGTGAGAGTCGGACTCTCTGGGTTCTGCCGGAGAGAAAAAAGGAGATCCAGTTGAGGGCTTTGTCTTGGATACCGGCTTTGTGGAGGCGATTTAGTAGGGTGCGGTGGCAGACCGTGTCGAAGGCAGCGGAGAGGTCTAGGAGGATGAGGGCTGAAGTTTTGCCGTTGTCCATTTGTTGTCTGATGTCATCTGTGGTGGCGAGGAGTGCAGTCTCTGTGCTGTGGTTGCGTCTGAAACCGGATTGGGAGGGGTCTAGGATGGAGTTGTCTTCGAGGTAGTGAGAGAGCTGTGCGATGACGATCTTCTCGATGACTTTCGCTGGGAAAGGGAGGAGGGAGATCGGTCGGAAGTTTTTGAGATCGTTGAGGTCAGCCTTAGGTTTCTTGAGGAGGGGTTGGATTTCTGCGTGCTTCCAGCTGTCCAGGAAGGTAGCGGTGTTGAAGGAAAGGTTGATGATCTTGCGGAGTTTGGGGGCGATGGTGACGTCGGCTTTGTTGAAGACGTGATGTGGGCAGGGTTCAGAGGGAGATCCTGAGTGGATGGAGTTCATGGTCTTTAGTGTTTCTGCGTCGTCTACGTGGGTCCAGGTGGTGAGGCGGTCGGCGTGGGAGGAGTTGTTGGGGGTAGGGTCATCGCAGAGTTTCTGGGATGGTGGGACGTCGTTGACGTTGGCGTTGGGGTTGGAGAGCTCCTTCACGATGCAGAAGAGTTCCTTGCAGTCGTGTGCGTTGCTGTTAAGGCGTTCTGTGAAGTGGGAGCGTTTGGCGAGTCGGATCAGTTGGTGGTGTTCGCGGTTGGCTTCCAGGGGCTGGCAGCCCATTTGCAACAAACAAATGCATTCCTGGAGGGCATTCACTCTGGCATGGGGGCCCAAAAGAGATCAATCTAGGCTCTGGCCTCCTCCCTAATGGCATTGTCTAGCCTCCATCTCCAACTTCCTCTACCCAGTCCCATTCCCCTCAACCCCAACCTATCCCAAGCACACATTCTGTCAACATCAGGACAGTGCGTGCTCTACGGGCTACGTAAATGCAAAAACCAAGTCCTTATGCAGAGGCAAATTTCATGCATTACGTTTCTATGCAGTATGTTAACCTTTTGCATTGCAGAGCTTTTCCCTTGAAAAGTCACTAATGCTGTTGTTCATTGTTCATTTGCAAGGCTTGTTTGCAGGACTACAGGGTGTGGTCCTTTATTCTAAGACTTTCTAGAAGCCTTTCTTGCAGCATGGTTGGGTGTGGCTCATGGGCGGGGCTTGGCTCTATATAAGGGAGCCAGCCCAGCTCCACGTGCTCACTATTCAGAGGTCCTGGTGCAGAGCAGCAGCATTTTCCAGAGCTCCTGTCCCGGAAGCCTATCCAGTCATTTCCAGGCCTGCATTCGTGTATTTGGTGATCTTCAAGCAGGGAGGTAAGGCGGAGGTCGGGTTAGGCCCCCGACTCCGTTTTCCGGTGACACTCGAGTTTTGGGCCTACTCTTGAAATTGCGTGTGCGCGATCATTTCATGACATTTGTATTGTGAATTCCGAATCGGCAACAGTGTGCGTGATTCCTTCCAGGCATTTACTTCTTGGCATTCAGATTGGCAGTGTGCGCAATCACTTCATGGCATTTGTATCGTGAATTCCGAATTGGCAACAGTGTGCGCGATTCCTTCCAGGCATTTACTTCTTGGTATTCAGATCGGCAGTGTGCGCAATCACTTCATGGCATTTGTATCGTGAATTCTGAATTGGCAACAGTGTGCGCGATTCTTTCCTGACATTTACTTCTTGGCATTTAGATCGGCTGTACGAGCGATCATTTCATGGCATTTGTTTGGTGAATTCCGAATTGGCAACAGTGTGCGTGATTATTTCTGGGCATTTAACTCTTGAATCATAGATCGCCATTGTGCGCAATCGTTTCATTGTATGTGAATCTAGATGTTCGAATCGGCAACAGAGTGAACTTTTGAAATACAGATCTGCGGAGTGCGCGATCATTTCTAGACTTTGAAACCTAGATGTGCAGTTTTGATTTAAGCGCATAATATTCCCTGAACATTTGAGTCTTGAAAACTCTTAATCAGAGAGTGACGTAGCAATGTTATTCATGGTACTTGCCTAGTTCATTCATGTAGAGAAAAAACCATGTGCTCTTTGATTCTTGCTAACATGCAGATATTATTCTAAGAAGCTTTTTGAAAAGAGTTTATTGTTCAAAGTATAATATGTTAACTCCAGAATGTTTATGAGAAAACCTTGTATAACCTTTCTTGATTTCCAGGTACCTAGATTATTGAGGCCTAGTTATAGTGAAGCCTTAGGCCATTCATGTTTTCAATATAAGTGTTTATTTGAAACTAAGCTAATTGAAAGTCATTGTGATTAATCTTGCAATTGTGTTGTTTAACTCTTGCTTCCACAGGGTTTCTTCCCCGCTATTCCCGACCCAAAACCCATTCCCCCACTTGGCCATTCTCTAACTCTGTGCTATATAACTAGTGGAGTTTGGAGCTGCCAAGAGGTGGACATGTTGGGAACATGCGCAAGCCCAGAGGATCTGGTCTCCTTGACAAATTCAGACCAGCATGCACCCAAGACAACACACAGGAGTGGCTCAGGCAAACACAAGCATCACACATCATCCCACAGGACCTCACACAAACACCATCCAGAAGCAGACATACCAACATCCACTGCCTCCACTGTGTCCCCCTCCTCCTCATTGTCCACCACCCTCGCATTAGCGTCTCCACTCACACCTGCATGCACTACATCCTCATCCACTACCCCCATCACCATCATGCCTATCACTACACACCCCTCACTGGCAGTCACCACCACCACATCCATGCACATGTCCCCTGTGTCCTCTCCCTCTGTGTCTGTGCCCCTCCTCCCAAAGTACACAAACGCAAGCACTCAGACATCCAACAGCCATCCACCTCACAACAGCATCCTGCCCATGCGCATGCACCTAAACACAGCAGACAGACACCTCCTACAACCACTCCCTCTTCCTCCACTCCCAAACCTTCACCCTCTTCCTGCCCCAGTGTCCCTAAGAAGCTTTTCCTCTCCGCCGTTGACCTCTTCCCTACCCCTCACTCCCCCATCCTTCACGTCGGGCCAGGGTGGTCAGAACCCAGGCGAGCACCTCAGCCTGGGCCACAGTCCACGGCCACAGTAGTGTCAGCAGGTACTGCAGGAGGGAGAGGCTCCAGAGAACCAGCCATCAGCACTGACAGTGTGCCTGCACCAGCTGCCAATGGGAAGGGCAAGGAGGCATCAACAGCTGCCAAAGGGAAGGGCAATGAGGCACCACCAGCTGCCAAGGGGAAGGGCAAGGAGGCACCACCAGCTGCCAAAGGGAAGGGCAAGGAGGCACCAGCAGCAGCTGATAAGCGGAAGGGCAAGGAGGCATCAACAGCTGCCAAAGGGAAGGGCAATGAGGCACCACCAGCTGCCAAGGGGAAGGGCAAGGAGGCACCACCAGCTGCCAAGGGGAAGGGCAAAGGGCCTGCACCTGCAGGCAGGAAGGACAGGAGGACTGGTGCTGGGACTGATTCTGAGCCCCCACCACCCACCATCGGTTTTGACCCTACTTCATATGAGAACAGTCCTGCCTGTACTGCCTGGCCAGGTCCTCCCTGGACTGGAAACACGCATCCTGGAACTGGTCTTGGGTTATCATCCCTCATTAGCCAGGCTAGCTTTACTCTGGTAGCATGGTGAGCACTGGACCAACATTACTGCATACTCGTCCCACTTAGGGTGACAAATGCAAAAAGAGCAGGCAATGGATGGAATGCTGAGCAATGTCAAACATTCACGACCAGTCACAGATATGGGCCCAAATCTCTCCTATTTTTGCTCACCATGCCATTCCAGGTTGGAATGGAGGCTCTGCGGATCCTTGGTGCTTCAAAACACTTTTTGGGGCAATTTCTTGCCCATGAAGTTTCCCTCATGGATCCCTCCATCAGTCCCATGGAGTTAGGATTCCTTTATCCTGACCCCTTATATCCTATTTAATCTTTATTCCTCCCCGTGGAACATGTTGTGGATGACAAAATGGCAGCCGTAACTTTTTTCTCAGTGAATCTGCATCTTTACATATACATGAATATTTTATGTAGCAAGGTGAGTGAAATCCGCTACATAAATACATGTACAAAGTACACAAAATACAATATATTTAATGTAATAGTATTGATCTAATGCCAGACCAGAGCTTATTTGAAATTGAATCTAATGTGATTTGCAAAACGTTCCGCGTTATAAATTTGCAAAACCAATTAACTCCTCTTAGCGAGCATGGCTGTGAAATATTGGTATGGCTCTATCCTTCAACATACACCAACATTTTGCAATTTAAAATTTGCTAAAAACAATGTTGTTCAATTTCCCAGACCGGCTTTACATTATAACAATTGTAAGTGATTCGTGTGGTTTTCCACCCTGGTTTTGTGTTGACAATAGCATTACTTGCTATGATGTTGCATGTTTTTGTCGGCCCACTTTTGGTTTGTAATTGACCTTATGAAAACTCAAAAAGAAACTCATTTTTAAGGGGGTAAATGAAATGCACCAGTGTGTGCATAGATGCTGTACATGTCCATGTTTCTCGAAATAGCAGGAGAGTTACATTCGTAGGAAATGTTCTCCCTCGGTATGTTCAGAGCTACTGATATCAATTATTTATCTCTCCTAAATGGACTAAGGCTGTATGTCATTAAAGATTGATACTAGCCCTCCCTTCTGCACTTTCTGGCTATCGTGCGCAGCCGGGAGTAAGCCCGTTGTTGGTGTTAATTAACTGTAGTGGTAATTAGAAATATCTGGAGAACATTAATTTATCTAGGACAGAAACATTTTATCTGAATTCAAGAGCTAGAAAAAGTGGCTCAATTGCATGTGTTTTCCTTCAATGGGCCCAGCTTCTTATTCGCATCACGAGCACAGTTTGCTTATCAATTGATTTGTAGCTAAAGTAATGCCCCTCATGTGATCTATAATGTAGTTAAAATATGTGCCATTTGTTTCGATGTCCACCCATGCACTTTCACGAGAAATCTGTTTGGATACGGTATGTGCACTTATTTCACTTATTTGGAAATAAAAAACTGGAGCTCAGTTTGATGATTTATTTTTTCTGCCCTTATAGGTCCAACAAACCTCTTTCCTATCCCCTGCACTGGTGCACAAGTGGCTGCCTAGCACCAACACAGGCATCCGTGCTCCATGGTGCAAGGGTGCTTGCATTGCATGCAGGATTGTTTTTATGCAGGAAGGGACACCTTCCTGCACAAAATCAATCCCGAGAGGCGTTTTACTTTTTCTATGTGTGCTGAAGAATGCAGCACACATAAAAAGAAGAAAAAATGAGGAGAAATGAAAATATTTTTCGTTGTTACACCTGCTTAGGGGACGCATACGATTTTGGCTCTGCCCCTGGGTTATGTGATTAAGTAAGTTTGGGGTAGCATCAAAATCCATTGGTGTTGTGTGTGCGCAAGTCTTTCATAAATATGCCCCTTGGTGCAAACAGGCGCCATTATGTCACCATGGGTGACCAGATTTGGGGATGAGACCAAAGGTCATGTGCCCTTAGAAGGTCAACTCACAACAGCATCATTATGTATATTTATATTGAATTACATGCAATGCATGTGTAAGGAAATGCCTCTTTTTGCATGTTCACACTGACATTTTTAGACTGACGCTGCTGGTTTCTCAACTCTGAAAGTGCGCTGAGGTCTGCCAACCAGACCTCAGTGCCAGAGTTCTGACCTTATTCTAATTGCAAATCAAATTGGCAATACCTAATTGGCAAGGCCTTACTTACATAACAGTCCCCAGTTTATGGTACCCTAGGCACCCAGGGCATTTAAGGCAGTGTCCACTCAGGGTTGCAGCACTGTTTGTGCCACCCTTCAAACAACAAAGTACAAAATGGCCACTGCAGACTAGAAGGATTGTGTCTACACTGCCAACTCGACTTTGCCATTCACACAAATGACAAAGCCACCCTTTCCCTTAACAATACATATGTCTCCCCTAAGGAAGGCCTATTGAGCCCTAAGGCAGGGAGCTGTATATTGTTAAGTAGGACATATTTTTTTCATGCATTAAAAGCAAAACTTCTAAATTGTTGTTTTACTGTGGATATGTTAGTAGTCCTATTGGCTAACACAGGGTTGCTGGTTGGCACTCCAACTCGACCAACTCCTGAATGGGACTGCCTAGCTGATTCATGTCTCTGAATAATCATTACATTAAACCCAAACTGATGCCCAGGTTGGATTTAATACTACAATTAAAGTTTAGCAACTTTTAGAAAGTTGCCACTTTGTGCTCCAGCTAGCCCAGTGGCCTCACAAAGTCCCAGTCACACAGACAACCTTCTGACCACCTGAGGAGACATGTGAACAACTCCAGTACTCAGGAACAAAGGCAGTTGCCGTAGAGTGAGATGTTACCTCCTCCCTTAGAATGGCCACTCAGGGTGATAGCTCAAAAGGTAAGCTTCAAATGGGAAGCTGCCTTTGTGTGGGAAGTAGCAACTACACCCCTGAACAGAATGGCTTTTGTTTCTGCAGAAAATGTGGAGACAGGGAAGAGAGGGAAAACTCACCCCAAACTGGTTTTACAGAGGTCGTGTAGCCCTCTTGTGGTACAACCTCTAGAGTGGGCTACCAAGCTCCTGACAACCGAGGAAGGGTCAAGAATGTTGCACTCTGTGATAGCCAGATGCCACACATCACAGGAACTTCATCACTATGTAGGAGTGGACCCAGTACCCTATTGGCTAGAGACCACGTTGTCCCCTCAGAGCGCTTTCCTGGGATAAATATAGCACCACTGGAACTTGCCCCTCAGAACACACTGAATTTGGCACAAGAACTGAAGAAGAACTGCCAAGCTGTCCTTGGAAGCGCACAACGAGAGGCTGCACTGTTGGAAGGATGGCACATGCTGCACTTTGGGATAGTCAAGTTTGGACTGCTCCTTCGATTCCTGGTTTGGGGAAAAGTTGATTCCCGGCCCCAGATCAAAGCAGTGACTCAAAGTACTCAAAGGATCAGTCAGCTGGTCTCCTGGAACCAGTTCCAGAGACACAAGAGCAGAAGAAAACCAAATAGACAAGTTGGTAGCTACCGCTGATGTTTTGCCACTAACAGTTGTAGGGCATCTATACTCCGGATTCATCACACCCAAGGGACACTAGCCACCCCCAAGGTTTTCTCCTCAACTGTGGTGCACAGCGACCAGTAGCCTAGCATCCACTAACATGCTAATGTAACATAGCAGACATTAAGGGACCCTGATCTCTGTGGCCAAGTTCCCCCCCCACTTTATTTGTGGACTGAGGAGCAACCACATGGACATGCCTATCATCCAAACCACAACTGAAGCATACTTGAGCATCTTTTAACCTGCATTGACAGCATCAGGATCACTCCATTAATGCCTTTGGCGGTCATCTTGTAAAGTTTGAAACTTGCCCTTAAATGCTTGGGTGGTCAGGTTCTTGTCCAGTGTGCCCTCTCTGGTCCCCCTAGACCTCTGTCCAGCCAGAATCGGCTGCCCAAACCGAGCTGGATTAGTTGCACTAACTTTTCTAAACTTTTCAAATGTTCACAAAGTTTGTGTTGACCAGTGCTTGTTTGTGGTTGCATTTAAAAGTGATAATATCTTCTAAAATCTGTATCTCCGGAACCCTCAGGTGTATTTTCTTCAGTAAGGTCTCTAAAGATTCATAAGAATAAAATCTATTTTTATAAATCAGTGGGCGATTTCTCGTGAATTGTGTAACTTCCTTTTTTCGTGGTTTGATGCTGTTAAATGCTTTAAACCTTGGACCAGATTTTCGATCACTTTGCTGCATTGCACTGCATTACCTGGAAAGGGCAGGAATGTGCGCTATTTAAGGAATACAGCACATTCATATCCTTTCCTCCTGCACTGGTACACAATGGGCTACTTAGCACCAATGCTGACACCCTTGCATCATGGAGCAAGGGTATCTGCTTTGCATGCATGATTGTTTTTGTCCAAGAAGGGTCATCTTCCTGCTCAACAACAATCCTGGGAGGTTTTTTCCTCTTTCTATATGTGCTGCAGGATGCAGCACACATAGGACGAGGAAACAATTAGGCATCACCTGGGGACAACGAGGTCTCACCGTTGCTTCTCATCTTGGGAGGTGTAAGCTTTTGATGCATCCTCAGGTGTACCAGGGTTGGTAAATCTGGGGATGCGTCGAAATGCATGGGAACATCCACCACAACGCCTATGGTAAGCCTTCCTTACACAGAGTAAAGCAATTAATTGATTTGCACTGCTTTGCCTTACTCCATATCAATGAGGCCATTCAAAGCCAAGCAAAGTGGCTTTGCATGGTCTCCTAGGTATGGCTGCAAGGAATGCGCCACTGTTGCCTTACTGCTCACAGCCACAACTACCCAGGGTTGAGTTTGAGGTTAAGTAAACAAGCCTGACTGGAACCAAGATGGTATTTGTGAGTGTTCTGCACGACAAGGCCCAGCAGCCATATCAAGTAGTATAGCCAAATCCTCACAGCATGTTTACACTTATTCAGTATATGTGGATAAAGATATTTAAAATCGGAATAAGCCACCTTTTAGAAGTAGTATGATTCGCTGATACAAATATTCTGAACTATGAAGTCTAGCATTTTGTAAAATACTTGCTAGAATATAATTGATGTTACTGTAATTCATAGTTTATAGTTTCTGATAAACTGCTTTAAAAATGAAGAAATAAGATGTTTTTGTCTGTGAAATGATACCATTCTTTGTGTATGTTTAAACATCATGCATCAGCACACACACATTTTCAGTAGGACCCAGCTTTGTAAGAGAGGTTTCATATGAAAATAGATTTAGAATACATGGAAGGCAGTTAGCTCAAACTGCTAAGCGATTTTGCAGCAAAGGTTGTTTCATTTAAATACAAGCATTGGCAAAGTCATTAGGACCTGCATTTCATGGAAGGTTCATGGATGCTTTGATTCATATTGCCATAAATTCTGTTTAACTCACCCTTGTCTTCAGACATATATATAGCAACCCACTAACTCATTCTTGCATGCACCAGAGTGTCTATTTACAACACCACACATACAAATTCACCAAACTGTGACACAGCACCTTCAGTTATAAAGAATAGTTGTATTGTTGCTCATCTGCAAGGGAACGGACAGTGCATTAAGTAGTGTGTGACTGCTAGCCTATGAGGAATGTAAGAGTGCTGTTATCACTACTTGACTGCTAGTCCATGAGTGATGTAAGAGCAGTTACTCATTGTGTGCGATTGCTAGTCTGTGAGAGATTCATAGTGCTGTTGGTATTACATGACTGTTAATCATTGAATGATGTAAGAGTGCCTCCGGTACAGGGCAACTGCTAGCCAATGAGGGGTATTTAAAGTAGAATGTGAGTGCTACTCTGAAGCAGTTTAGGGTGCTCGCTGTAGTGTAACTGCCACTCTTTGAGAGTGGGGAGCATGCTGTCAATAGAGTATGACTATTACTTTGTGAAGGGTATGGACTGGTAGTTTGTGAAGGGTATGAAAGTGCAGTTTATGGTGTGTGATTGCTAGATTTGGGTGCGGTATTGGAGTACTTTTGATAGTGTGTTACTCTTTGCCTGTAAGAGGTGTAAAATGATTTCTGATTGATTGTGACTGCCACTCTTGAGCAATGTACAAATGCTGTTATTAGTATATGACTGCCATTCTGTGGGGAGTGTGAGAGTGCTGTTGGTAATGTGAAACTGTTATCGTGTGAAGGAGGTGGTATTACTCTTGGTAGTTTGAACTCTGATGCTGAATCCTGATGCCTTGCTGATCGACTTATGTCCTGAGGACGAAGATTGATTCTGCTTTGTTGATCTACCCTCAGGATAAGTATATCCAAAACTGCGATTATCAGGCATATTTGCTTTTCTTTCTAGGTACAAACTGTGCTGTTTTGATAGAACCATAGTTAGATATTTTTCCACATTTGTGTCACTAAATTGTTTTGCATGAAGCCCAACATGCTGATGCTAATCTGATGTTAGTTAAGGATTCTCAGTAATGACTTGGAACTAATACTTGATGAATTTCTGTGCTGATCTTCATGTATGTTATCACATTGACGCAGTTGATTTCGCTATTGATTTGCACCATAACTTTAGAATGTGCTGTTCAAGCTTTTATTAGGTTACATTTCTTCCGCCGCCATGGACAGCCAATGTTATTTTTGTATGTGTTTCATCTGATTTTGAGATTAATCTACATGGCCTTAGCATTGTTAATATAGGGAAATAAACACTCTAAACTTTTACTAAAGGTGTGGTTATTCATGACTGAAAGGTCATTGTGGGTGACACTTACTGACCCCATTGATTATTGATTCCTAATGATTATGGATTATTGTGTATTGATTATTGATTATGTACTAGATCTATGGTAAGAACATGCTAATTGCGAGTCAAAAGGTTCATCGACCCATCCGCGTCCCCTTGTAAGTTTACTTATTAAGGTCAGACGCACTAACAGAGGGCCATAGAACAAAGCACAGAATGATGCTAGAATGGCACAATGACATTTTTTAGATTTCACTGCGCCCTTCCTAAGGGCCTCCTCGCGGGGAACCCCTCCCTTGCAAACATTATACCTGGTGCAGTTATAATGTGGCGCAAGGGCTTACAAACTGGTGCAGTGGTCCCACTGCACCAGTTTGTAAATTTGGCGCGGGGGACTGTTCTCTGCCGCTGTATGTACACTATGGTGACACAAAGAGTGTGGAAATGAGCCCCTAAAAGTGTCATCAACAACAAGAGGCAGGGCCCCTATGGTACTTCATCAATAGACAGTGGTATGAGTGTAGCCTGCTCTGTGTTATGTGATGCAGTGCTCCTGAAATGCCACTTTTGCACAGAGTGGAATAAATCCTTCTAAAAGTTACCCAACCTTTGCCTGGGCAAAGGGAGCATGAAATGTATGTTTATTTGCCGAATTTTGCGAAATTCCATTAACAGTGACCGAAATTAGCAAAATGATATTTTCAGGATGAGGTTTGCTGGCATCTCGTGTAATTTTTTGTAAGAAAGTGCACACCTTTCATGTGATGTCGGCAACAGACTCGTTCAAGCAGGAAATATCTCTTGTTGATACATTTTCCTTTGCTTCCACTTGTACCTTGGAAGGCCTTTAGTTTAGGAGGCAAGCCTTGGTTTAAAAAAAAATGTTCTGCAAAATTTCGATACAGTTAGGGGATATTAAATAACATTAAATTTGGGAATTTCATGATGTTCAGTGGCATAATTAAACATTTTCCCAGTCGTAGCAAGGGACATGCTGCGGTGCTAGTGCCGAATGAGGCTTTCATGGTGGCAATAACAACACTGCAAATACGGCCAGATGTAGGAGGCGCCCAAAGCAGTGGCAAGGAAAAGAGGATAGTCAAAAAGCATATGCTAATATGTTTAGACTCTGATCAGCAGTGGTAGTGATTCTGTTTTCACGAATGCATCCACAGGGGATTGAACCATCTGTAATAGTTCTCGGCACTAGTGTGTGCCTCAGAAGATGCTCCCACGCGGAACACCATCAATAATGCAATTAATCTCCATGTTGGAAGGAGAAAAAAATGCATTGTCTCCATTGTCACTATACAAAAATAGCTGCGTGTATGGCCGTCGTGCAATTTAACTGTAAAGATAAACCCCTTTCGCTATGTGCATTTGCCTCTTTCGAGGTATATGGATAAAGTAAACAGGAAAAATTCATCCACTCACAATGTTTGATCTTCCAAACACCTAATGACTGCCCTGAGGGGTGACCCAAGATGTGCCTACTCATACTAAGAAGTACACTAACTGATCGTGGAGGTTGATCCTGTGCTGAGTAAATGATCAAACATTTGAACTCCATTGCAACTGAGCAATATCTGCTGAAAGTTGAAAAAAATCACAATATGTATGGTATATTATCATTATAGTATTTTTTAAACTATGGTAAATAGATGTGGCTGACAGACAGGCGCAGCTGTCTGTGCCAAGGCTGAAAAAATATGGTGCTACTAGACCTGGCATCCTTGGCGTGGTTCTCCCCTAACTTTTTGCCTTTAGACTTCCTGTTTTGCTGAATTCTTTTTCGCTGGCCATAGGATTCTGCACACTTCTGCTCATGCCTTAAAACGTGCCTAATTGATTTACACCCAACTGTCACTTAATTTGCTTGCAAGTCCCTAATAAAGTGCCCTATATGTGCCAAAGGCCTGTAAATTAAATACTGCTAGTGGGTTTGCAGCACTGATTGTCTCACCCACTAAAGTAGTCCTTTAAACATGTCTCAGGCCTGCCATTGCAAAGCCTGTGGAACCACCAGCCGACCTGGCAAAGCAACCCTCTTCTCAGGCCCAAACCTTCCCTTTCAGTGCATATGCGTTACCCCTAGGGTAGGCCCTGGACAACCTGGAGGACAGGGTGCAGTGTATTTAAAAAATAGAATATGTACTTTTTAGTTTTACATGTCTTTGTAGTGAAAAATACTTAAATTCATTTTTCACTACTGCAAGGCCTATTTCTCTTTGGGATAACATTGGAGTTACCTTATTACATTTTATAAGTGTAATTTACAAATGGGAAGAAATAAACCCAGATAAAATTTGGTGCCTCTGAAATCACCATTTAAAATCATAACGTATGGTGAAGTCAGATTTTAAACTGCAATTCTGAAAATATCACTTTTAGAAAGGTGGCATTTTCTTGCTGTAACCATTTGGTGCCTGCAGCCTGCCTCTGGTCATATGACAGGTTGTAGTTGGGTTTTGTGTATTTGCCTTAGACAGCCACAAGTGATAGGAGCTTAGGTGTGACTTAATGAGCCATCTGTGCCTTGATAGGTCATCCTGGGCAGGATGGGAGGGAGGATCTGGACAATGCCTCACTTACACCTCACTTACACCTGAATAAGCTGTAACCTGTTCCCTCACAAAGAGCTGCATAAACCCTGTAATTAGTCTGGAGGTATGGCAGGAAGGGCAGGACATTGTGCACGTGAAAGACACGTCTTTGAAGTCTCCTCCACATGAAAGGAACCACTTGGTATAAGAACTAGACCTCAGACACTACCACTTCAATAGAGTTCTTGACCTGTGGATACTCTGACAGAAGGACTGCTGTGCTGCTGAAAGACTGCAACTCTTCTGAACTGCACTCTGCTGGACTCCTGCTTTGCTGTGTTGACCTGTTGCCTGCTGCCATCTTGCCTAGGGGTGAGATGACCTGGGCCCGCATCTCTCCAACCCAGAACCCAGAGTGATTTCAAAGGCTAGTTGTCTGGCCTCTTGATCTGAAGTCTCAGGGGCACAAAAGACTTCAAACAACCTTGCTTGTGCACCTGTTCTCCCATCTTTAAGTCTATCCTGTCACCCCAGTCCTGGACCATTGGAAGTGGGCTTAAGGTGCTTGTCAGTGGAACCAACCTATCCTCTCTGCTGAGGGACGCATCCCTGTGCAGAATTAATGCATCTCCTTGGCTGAGTAGAGTGGGCCCGCCACAGATGGCTCTCATCACCACCACATCCCACATCTTGGGTTTAATGCATCACCTTAGGAAACTGCCTCTTCCCCAGAGCAGGTCCTCACATTCCTTGTCGATGGCAGCCTTAATGATGATGTCAAAGCTGCATATCTCAGCTTCCTCGCTCATTGGAACTGATGGATCGCCTTGAATACGCGTCGCTTTCTCTCGACGGAACAGGACATCACACTGCAACCCCACCACATCTTGGAACCTACGCATCGCTTCGGCAGTGATACACATCTTTGGCTCAGATCCATGCAACGTTTCGCAACCAGGATTTAAGGTACTTCATTCAGCGTGCCTAACTGGATCCCTGTAGTTTGCCACACTCCACAGCAGTCAACATGAACTTGTGACTTTATCCCAGTCTGGCTCAACCAGCTAGCCCCTGTTGGTGCTTTCTGTGTCTAAGTAATACTTTACGGTTTATTATTTAGAATTTCATAACTCAAGTCCTACTGATTGGATCTTTGTTGTTTTTGTCTTGTTTTTTTAATTAAATTAAGTTATATTTTTCCAGCCTGGTGTGGGATCCATTTTTGTGTAGTGTTATCACTTTTTTACTGTTTGAAATAGTTAGAAATGGGGTCTCCAGCTGGCAGTCAGTTTACACCGTGTCCAAGTAGGGACCATCACTCTAGTCAGCATAATGAAATCGCACACCTAAGATAACCCCTGCTCACCCCCTTGGTAGCTTGGCACAAGCAGTCAGAGGTATCTCAGAGGCAATTTGTAAAGTATTTGTACACACCCACACACACACACACACACACACAGTAACCCAGTGCAAACACCACAAAAGTACTCAACACCAGTTTAGAAAAATAGCCAATATTTATCTGACTAACACAAGACCAAAACAAGAAAAATCCAACATACATAAATAAAATTACCACTTTTTAAAGATTTAAAAAAGACTTAGGCCCTCATTATGAACTTGCGGTAATCACCGCAATGCAGACGGTGAACAGAAGAGTGCCAGTGGCAGTGGACTACACACTGCCGAATAATGATGCCAAAAAGACAAACCTCCAAAAATCCTGCAACCTCCACCCACCGCCAGGGCCAACGACAGCGGAAAGGCAGTACACCCCACTCCGCCATGCAGACAAATCCTCCGCCCACCAAATAATGATGCATAAATCAGCTTGGCGGACAGTGACTGCCGAACGACCATTGGCAGTACGGACCACTACGGCCAGTAATGGGACCCACCAACAACAAATGCACACATTGGCAAGTTTGGAACCCACACACCTGACACACATCCACAACACTATAAAACACACACACATACACACCCCACAATCCTTTGCAATGCCAATAGCACTACAGATATTGACAATACAACACGTATACACCGAACTCAACATCACACAAGTCACACCCACAAATATACCACCAAAACCCATACATACCCCAAACACCATCACAAGCCACACACACACAACCACACAACAGCACCCTCACAATACACCTACAAAACACCACCTACAACACACACCAGGGCACCCCCACTTCACAGACAGGGAGCTAAGGACCATTGTGGACGAAATACTCAAGGTCGAGCCACAACTATTCGGGGTACAGGTGCAGCAGACACCCGCGGCCAGGAAGATGGAGCTATGGCAGCAGATAGTCAACAAAGTCAACACAGTGGGAAACCATCCACGCACAAGGGACAAAATTCAGAAGAGATGGAACAACCTGTGCGGGAAGGTTCAGTCAATGGCATCCAGGCACAACATCACCGTACTGAAGACTGGTGGTGGTCCCCCACCTACTCCCCCCGAATACACCGACTGGGAAGGAGAAGGTGCTGGCTATCCTGCACCCCGAGGGGCTCACCGGAGGACTGGACTCGGATACGTCAACTACAATTTCTTCATATCCACCACATCTGTAATGCATGTACCACTCCATCCCTTCATTACCACCAGGACCCCATCCGCTACCCAGTCCACAACACCCACATCCAAGTTTCCTGCATGCCCACAATCCCATAAACAAATCTCCATCCAGCCCCCTGTGCACCCCTGCATGGAATCCCAGTGTCACTACAGCACCCACAATGCACCTCCACCCCCACATAAAATGCAACAAAATGTACACAAAGGGACCTTGCAGGCCACTACAGGTGAATAGAAGCATCAAATACTGTAGACCAGTGCAGCAATTGCTGAAAAAGAACCTGACACCCAAGTCTATTCCCCACACAGAGGCACCACCACCCATGCCACCCGGATGGAGACGTCAAGTAGTGCCAGCCCTACACCTGAAGACGGATGCCCCACCCAGGAGAGTGCAGAGGGATGTCTGGACACAGAGGAACTCCCTGGCCCATCACACAGTCCTGGACTGTCATGCTCCAGAAGCCCCACCTAGGATACACCCTACCACTCAGTCACCATCATCAGCTCTGGCCAAACCAACCCACACCAGTGTCTCCAGGCCATGGACTGGCTGCCCACATGCACAGAGGCCAGAGTCTCCACCCACCAACAGGCAGGATGATGAAGGGCCAACTGCAAGTGGGACTGCCAGACCTGTGCAGGGGACACAGGCACAGGGTGCTAGGGCCAGTGGGAGGGCATCAGTGGCCCAGGGAGGTGGCCAAATGATGGATGCAGCAGCCCAAAAGGTAATATCTGAGGTCCTGGGAACCACCATACCCAGGACAGGGTGGGCCATATCCTGCCCACACTGGAGCAGATTCAGAGGCTGCAGATAGCACACCACCAGGAGGTCATGGAGCAATAGAAACAGCTTGATGCCACCATGGCCTCCATTGCAGGGGTGCTGCAGCACCAGTACCACAGCCAGCCTGAGTCCTCCACCCACGTGCAAGCCCCTACCACTAGCCAGGACACTGCCCTGCCTTCTACATCAGTAGCAACCACTGGAGTGGTGGCACTGCCAGAGGACACACATGAAACCAGCACCCCTACCCATGCAGCCCAGCTGCACCTTCGTAAACATGCCCTCTGACCCAGATATGCCACTGAAACACCAGCCAAGACCAAGCCCAGCACCAGGAAGTGACTCTGCCCTGAACTGTTTCCCTTGTGTGCCACTGAGATACCTTGTTGACATGCCACTGCCATCAAACCATCTTCCAATGGCCACATGGACCAAAACCCAGTGCTACCAACAGCTGAGCATATGTACCTGAGCATGTTTTTTCACCATGTGCCCACTCCCTTTCACAGTCCCAACACTTATGTATATATTGCCATTACAAAACATACACCTATGCACTCAAGTCGTATGTCCCTTGTCAATATGAGATATCAATTGTGATTGTGTATGCATTAGCCAGTTACTATCATAATCAAGGGTTTATTGCAGGAGGGGATCCAACGCACTGTAGTGTCTGAGGTTTGTCACACTGTACCTAATATTGAGTTCCCTGGCACATGCCACTTCATTCAACAGTTAGCATTGTCACTGACAAAAGACACCACAGTACTTATTACATGAGTCAGACTGTAACTATACAGTGAAGACATCAGCATCATTGAACAGTACCTTAGAGTCACTGGAAGTATAGCCTGATTACCTGGGTCATGGAGTTAAGATCTTCCCTCTCTTCTTCCTCACCATCACTATCATCCCCTCTCTGAGGGTGCAGGGCTGGTTGAATAGCACCCTCCTCTTCCAGAAGTGGGATAGCTTTGCTCACAGCCAATTTGTGGCCACCACTATTTTATACACCTGTTCAGGGACATAGCACAGGGATCCCCCAGAGAGATGTATACAAAGAAATCTTGCCTTCAGGAGACCTATAGTGCGCTCTATCACCCTCCTAGTACATACATGGGCCTCATTATAATTCCTCTCTGCATCTGTCCTTAGATTCCTCACAGATGTCAGGAGCCATTGCAAGTTGGGGTAGCCAGAATCACCTGCAAAAGTGGGTGAAAGAGGACTTGAACAAACTGCCTTTACTTGCATACAGCCTGGCTGTCAGCTATGTAACTGATCCAGTGTCATACACACTCACCTATGAGCCAACCTCTGTCCCCCTGTAGTTGTCCCATCATGTGTGGCACACTGCTGTTTCTCAGGACAAATGAATCATGGACTGATCCAGGGAACCTGGCATTGACATGTGATATGTACTGATCAGCAGTACACACCAATTGTACATTCAAGGATTGATAGTTCTTATGATTCATATACACCGGCTCATTCACCCTAGGGGGTATCAGAGCTATGTGGGTTCCATCAATGGCACCTATCACATGGGTAATATTAGCGAAGGCACAGAATCCAGATTTGATGGTGGGGAGTTCAGTCCTTTGGGGAAACTGGACAAAAGTTTGCAAGTGTTAAACGAAGGCATGGAGGAATTTGGAAAGGATGTGGCTCAACATTGGCTGTGAGACCCCTGCAGCCATGCCCACTGTCACCTGAAATGAGCCAGTAGCCAAGAAATGGAGCACAGATAGCACTTGCACAGTTGTAGGGATGGCATGATGATTTTGATTAGCCGGCTTCAGTACAGGATCCATTAATGCACAAAGGTCATGGATTGTAGCTCAATTAAGTCTGTAGGTAATAGTGGTGTGACGTTCCTCCATAGTGTCTAGATCTACCAGGGGTCTGTATACAGATAGGGCCCTCCCTCGTCACATGGGTCTGTACCTATGGGGGAAGAAAGAACATATTCTGAGTGTCAACATACATTTGCATTCCATGATGTCACTGTACTTTTCAAAATGCGTCACGTAGGTAATGCACACAAACAGAAAGAATGAGGTATACCGTCAGGCAAATGTGTGCTGAGGTTACTCTGTCATAATGACATCACAGTGTGGACACACTTCCAAAGATGGGTACATATAAGGATTATGGAATCATGTCAGCAAGCGACGAAGGGGAGTGAGAATGGGGCCCTGGATGAGGCCCCTGGCCAGGCAATGGAGACGAGGTGATAGCGAAATGGCATCCTCCTGCCATCCAGGTATGATAGAGTGGAAGTGACTTAATTCCGCTGGCGTTAGTTTTCATGACGGAAGGCGGTTTTCACCGGAGTGCACCTGATAATTGGATTACATGGCTGTCAATGGGGAACCTTGGCCAATCATTATCGCCGCTACAGTGCCTACACCATTTTGACAGACCCTTGATCCTTGACTCATGAGTTACATGAAGGGTAGTACTCCACTGCGTGTGCTACTGTGTCCTGACTCTGGTCCCTGAGATGGCGCATGTTACAGGGGAACGGGCCCTGACCTTCACCGTGGACAAGCTGGAGAAGCTGGTGAACCGTGTCCTACCCCTGTATGCGAAGTTGTATGGGTGACCAGAGGAGCAGGTGAGTTGCCATCTGTCATCCGTAGATGTGTGTAATTATGGTGGATGCCTGTATGCATGTGTGTTCATTGTGTGACTGCCCAGCCGTAGTTTGTCTGGCACTTTCTGCCTTTAAGTTGATCAAATGCATGACAACAATGGCCGTTCCATATGGAATGGCATGGCATTTGTATACAGTGCACCCATACTGAGGTCTGTTTCTTTGCTCTGTGTGTCCCATGCAGGTCACCACCCATCAAAAGAAAGGCCTGTGGCAAGCCATCGCCAAGGAAGTGTGGACCCTGGGTGTCTACAACCAGTGGAGCACCCACTGCAGGAAGCGGTGGGAGGACCTGAGACGCTGGGCCAGGAAGACCGGAGAGGCCTAGCTGGGCAAGGCCTCCCAACGAGGAAGGGGGGCCCGTCGGACCCTAACCCCCCTAATGACTGCATACTGGTGGTGGGCTATCCAGATTTGGATGGGCGCTTGAAGGCAGCACAGCAGCCACAAGGGGGTGAGTAGCAACACTGTTGTGATACCATTTTGATGGTTGCATTTGGGTGCTGTGGGATGTATGCATTATAGTGCCAGGCACTTAGTGTGTCCCTGCAGTCCTGCCCCCTCCAAGTCCTTGGGATGGTGTAAGAGCTAGTTTTGGCAGGCTCTATATTCTTATGAGGGGTCCCCTTTCTGTCATCTGGTATTCACTGTGGTCTTATGAACTTGTAAGTGCATTGGCTGGGCATGGTCTCTCAAGGGTGGAATTCACACCGTGTATAAGGGTCATGTTTCATGACGGTCATTTGGTGTATTCTGGGGTCATGCTCACTAGTCAGGGGCACATTCATTACGTATGTTGTTTCTGCTGAGGTTACGTGCGTGACCTGGGTGGGAGTGTGTGTGAGACAAAATTTACACATATTCATGATTTGACATAGTTCTTTCTTGTTTTGTTTCCCCACCCCTGTGCTCTTGTGTCCCTGTGTACATTAGCATCATCTGGTGAGGGAACTGAGGCACTGGCGAGTGGGGATGCAGCAGTCCATGGTTCCAAGGAGGCAGAGTCGGCCAAGGGGAGCATTGGGTTGGAGGGCGAGGGGAGTACCACCTTGGAGGCAACTACCACTGGAGGTAGTGACTCTGATACCTCCTCTGATGGCAACTCCCTGGTGGTGGCGGACCCTACTGGGCCCACCCATTCTTTGTCATCTTCAACCACCCCCATACCATCACTGCCCTCCCAGTTGCTCCGCACCAAATTCCCCATGCCCGCTTAACCAGGAGCGTGGGCATCTCCTTTGCCCCAGGCACCTCATCCCCTGCCCCAGTCAGCCCTGCTGCCCTCACGGAGGAGGCTATTGACCTACTGAGAACTATCTCTGTAGGACAGGCAACCATCGTGAATGCCATCCAGGGGCTAGCATCCCAGATGCAGCGATGCAATGCATACCTGGAAGGCATTCATGGTGCAATGTCTGGACTACAGGGATCTTTTCAGGCTCTGGCCTCCTCTTTGGCGGCAGCCAGTGTCCCTGGTCTCTCCATCCCCCCTCCCACCACCTCTACCCCTTCCAGCACCCCACTCCCTTCACCCATCCCAAGCACACATACAGACAGCTATGCACACAGATCAACACACAAGAAGCACACTGAGAAACACAAGCACCACACTTCCCACCACAGGCATGCACACATCCAACGTACCAAAGCAAACACAACAACATCCACTTCCCCCATTGTGTCAACCACCCCACCACCCTGTCTGTCACCTCACCATGCACATCCACACACACTGCACCCTCAGTAACTGCTGCTGCCCCATTCATGCAGTCACCACAACATCTGACATCCAAACATGCACCCCTGACTCCACACCTGCACTCACCACGACCACATTTACAGACACTTGCAGCACACTCACCAGACCTGCAGACACCCAGACAACATCCATCTACACTGGCAGCCTGTCTTGTCCGACTGTGTCCACCCCCCCCAAAACACTCAAACATTCGCAGACATCCACACCACACACATCCACCACACATAAGTATACTATACAGGCACCTGCATCCATGTCTGTCACACCTACACCTGATACAAGCACTCCCACAACCTCCTCTCCTAGACCTGCCTCCAAATCCCCCCCAACTGCACCTAAGAAGCTTTTCCTATCCCGTGTTGACCTGTTTGAACCTACTGACCCACCCCGTCTTGTCCCTAAACGTTCCCATGTCCTTGCCCAGTGTACTCCTTCCTCGTCCAAGTCTGCCCAAGTCCACCCTTCCCATTCCCGTGCCCCTTCCCCAGGGAGGAAGGAGCACTGTGTTGCCCCAGGTCCCTCTGCCACCCCCTTGTCCAGGCCCACTCCCCCTCCTTCAAAGGGCAAACCCAAACCCCCTCCACCTCCCAAAACTAAGCCCAAGAACCCTGCTTCGAGACCTAAGTCCCCACACCTTCCGCGCCTTGCCCCTGTTCCCTGAGGTGCCTGGCTGCCCCATTGATGTCCCTTTCCAGTGGAGTACCCTTTGCACATGTGGTAGTCAAGTTCGGCCTTAATTGGCCCTTCAGGGACTTTAAAATGGACTGGCCAATGGCCTTATTTGGACATTACTTTTTTTCATTATAATAAAATTTAAGTGCCCAGTACTGCTGTTGGCACAATATTGTGATGTTCTTCAGCGTTTCACTGTGGGGGTGTGGTGTGCACATGTGTATACGTTGCTGCAGGTCTTTGTTGCCTTGTGTCTGGTAAGTACATCTTGTTATGGTTTGTATGGCTTGGGATGTGGGAGGGGTTAGGAGTGCGTTGCAGGGTGGGTGGGGTGGGTGTGAAACTGTGCCCTTTCTTCCCATGTGTACAAGGCTGCCGTACTTACTGTCATCGTCTTCGTCGTCAGTCACAGTCCTGAGGGAACATGGCAAGGAGTAGCAGTGGCATTATTTCCAACTCTCGCTCCATGTGTGCGTCAGCGTGTTCTGTGTACCTCCGGTGAGTGCTTCTTTTTATATTGTTTGTTTCTGCCATGCTTTGCCTGGCGGTGGTTCCCAGCCGGGAACTGCTGGCAGGGTGGTCTTTCATTATTTGGTGGGCGGCCTCCTCCATCCTCGTCAGGACTACAAAGATGGCGGTGTGTGGATGGACCGCTACTTGTTTCTTATGTGCTTCATTATTTGGCGGTCCGGACCACCAGCCTGTTGGCGGTAGTTACCGCCACCGCTGGCGGTGTGGTGTTTACCGGCATGTTCATAATGACCACCTTAATCCTGAAAAATCAGTGACTGTATCCTTATAACACACACTACCTTAGATGCGTCAAAAACAAAGATGATGCAGGCCGCAAAGAAGGAGATGCATTGGAAACTTAGGACATGTAAGACACACTAGTACATGTCCTACCTTTTAAATACACTGCACCCTGCCTATGGGGTTGACTTGGACCTACCTTAGTGTGGCTTACATGTAGTAAAAGCGAAGGTTTGGGCCTGGCAATGTGTGCACTAGGCAGGTCGAACTGGCAGTTTAAAACTGTACACACAGACACTGAAGTGGCAGGTTTGAGACAGTTTACAGGGCCTCTAATGAAGGTGGCTCAAATAGTGCTGCAGGCCTACTAGTAACATTTGATTTACAGGCCCTGTGCACCTCTAGTGCACTTTACTAGGGGCTTACTAGTAAATCAAAAATGCCAATCATGGAGAAACCAATCACCAACCCAATTTAGACAGAGAGCACTTGCACTGGTCCACAGTGGTGAAGTGCCCAGAGTCCTGAAGCCAACAAAAGCAGGTCAGAAAAAATAAAAGGAAGGGGGCAAAAGTTTGGGGATGGCACTGCAAATGGGCCAAGTCCAACAGAAGTGTTGCAAAAATACTTTACAGATTGCCTGCAGGTTAAGCCTAACTACTCTGTGCCAAGCTACTAGACGGTAAGCACGGGTTAATTTGGGATTTGTTTGTGCCTTATCCTGATGAGAACTGTGGTTATTGCTTGACCAGGGCTAACAACCCAGTCAATCAACCACACAATTTCTTGCAGGTGAATTTATGCTAGAGCTACACACATGTGAATTTGATGTTAACTTTGAAACATTGGAAATGAAGAAATATTTACACACAAGCAACACTCAAGAAACGGGCCAATGTAGTAAGACATATATAAGTAAATAAAGAGCTTATTTTCTTCTTTTGCTTTAATATCACACTGGGATTTGGTGTGATCTAACCCGTGGTAGGGGATCTCTAATTTACAAAGGGAAGATGTCTTTGAATCAATTAAGTATATGGTTGTCAGTACTGAGTTGTGCTCAATGCAGATGAGACAGAATGGATCCCTATGTAGTATGCACCTCATTCTCTACAGAGGAGCATTCGTCTTGCACATCATGAGTACATGAATGCATCTCACAGATATTCATTGGGTTAAAGGGATGCTATAGATAGGTTCTGAACTTCCTCAAACAAAACCATAGAGATTCAGCAGTTATAGTTATGGTTAACTCTAGTAACTCTAACTCGCGCCCTGAGGTAACTATAACTCGCCCCCGCCATGCACAGTTTTATTATCAAAAATGTTTGTGCAAATATTACATTGATATTATCAGTGATGTTATCAAAGGTGTCATGAGTGCCATAATTTGTGGGGTAATTAGCAGTGCACAGTGAGTGTGTGAGTTATAGTTACCTTAGGGCAGCAGTTATAGTAACTTGAGATAACTCTAATTATAACAGGAGAATTTCTATGGTTTTACACATTTAAAATGTTAGCCTAACTATACCATCCCTGTAACCTTTGTTTTTTTAAGTGAATTTCAATGAATTCCTAAAGTTCTATTCCTTAACTATAACGTCCCTGTAATCTTTGTTTTTTCCTATGATTTTTCTCATGTAAAGTAATTTTTATTACTATATGTTAATTCATCCACCGCCGCACATGGCCAGAGCCTGTGGCAAATCCCTCTAACCACCCAAACGCCCACACTGCGAATGGCCAAAGGTCGTGTGCAGTGGTAGTTGGCCACGACCTTTATCTCTGGGTGTGAGAACAGGTATGAGAGGGTGTATATGAGTGTGAGAGTGGCTCTGAAAGTGTCTGTTTGGGTGTGAGAGTGGGGCCTGAATTCCCCCACAGTCCTAGTCGGCTCTCCATGAACTACAGGAGCTGGCATTGCTCCCACAAGCAGGGAGCTGCTTTAAATAGCAGCTCCCTGCTTGCAGGAGCAATGTTTTCATCTGTTTCCCTACAGGCATATTTGCATACAGGGAAACAGATGAAGACTCTGCTTTCTGCCAGCGGAAGCTGTTTGACAGCTCCCGCTGTCAGAAAGTGGACTTTGTTTACTTTTGCTTGGTGGGAGCTGTGGGCACACTGGGACAAAGCAGGAGCCAGTCCTCTGGGGTTGCAGTCCCCAGGGGCCATCATTGGCTCCTGGAGGGGGGCATGCAGCCACCCTCCAATGAGTATTGCCCTGGAAAGGGGGTGATCCCCAGGCCTGGGGGGTCCAAATCTGACCCCACTTATTATTGTATTTTAGCCAAGGGGATTTAGTGGTCCCTGGGGCTTGGGGGGGGGGGCACAGGACCCCCCACATAACATATGACATTGGCCCCAGGGATGTCTCAGTCCCCAGGCCGGGGTCTGGTGCTGACCCCTTTTATTATTGTATTTTAGCCCCAGGGATGTGGAGATCCCTGGGGATTGGGGGAGACTGCGCAGCCCTCTGCACACATCTACATTTTTGCTCAGGAAGGTTGTAGTCCCCAGGGCCGAGGGGCCATAAATGACCCCCTTTACTATTTAAAGTGAGCCACCCGCATTTGATTTCAAATTGTGCCCCAGAAAGGTGTCGGTCCCCTGGCCTGCGAGGGGGGGTAGCCCACTTACATTGGATTTCAAGTTGTGGCATGGAAGGTGGTGGTCCCTTGGGCTGTGGAAGCGTTGGGTGGCCCCCCTTTAAATTTTAATCCCCTCAGGACTTGGCCCATCCAGGGCTTCACTGAAAGAAGTGCAAGTGCCAGCGCTCGTTTTGTTTTTTTGGTGAATTTTCAGAAGATGCACAGATCCGCTGCAACTCCTGCCCAAACTGTTAAAAAAATGTTTTTTTTTGGCTCTGGTGAGGGGGGGGAGGTCCTCTGGGACCCCAGCACCTGAGCTAAGGGGGCAGGGTGTCCCTACCTTGGCCCCTTTTTTTAAATCTTTTTTTCAGCGGCTCAGCTGAAGCTGAGTCCCAACATGACTGCCAACACTTCCTGGTTGAAGTGTTGGCAGCCAATCAGATCTCAGCACAAGATTGGGAGGGTTAGCTGAGTCTTTGTGTTCCGATACATACAAATTTATTCTCAAAAACTACCAAACAGATGTCCACCAAATCACAAAAAGGACGGTTTTCTGGACCAAAAGCTACCTTTCTGCCAAACTTAAATAATTCCGTTCAGTGGTTCGAGCTGTAGATCTGTTCAAAATCCCGATGGGAATTAACATTGGAAATCCACCTTTTTTGATAACCCCTTTTTCTCGGCTCCCGCTTGAGGGATCAGCCCAAAGCTTTGCAGACAGCAGCTAAATTTTTTCGGAAAAGTTTATGAAGATTCGTCAAGCGGCACCAAAGATATAGGCAAGTCAAAAACCCTATATATATACACACATATATATGTCCTGTTGAAGGCTTCTGCCGAAACGCGTTGACATCTGGTTGGGACAGCGTGTGTTTGTTCATGGTGGGCACATTATTGATTTCCTTTTTGTGCTTTTTTATCATTTTATGCGGGTCGAATTTACCTGCATTTAAACCTTTTTCAATAAATAGCAGCCGATGAAATTATTCATAAGTGGTTTTTGACTCTACTATTTTACGAGCTCATTTTGGATGATGTGCAGCCCTTGGTGTGCGATTATAATGCACCAGTTTTCTTGAATACATATATATATATATATATATATATATATATATATATATATATATATATATATATTGTTAGAAATGGGGTTTCTGGTTGGCTAGGGTATGAACCTCAGCCAGGCAGAACTTACCCACTCTAGTCAGGGCAAGGGAGTTACACGTCCAAGATAACCCCTGCTCACCCCCTTGGTAGCTTGGCACGAGCAGTCAGGCTTAACCCGGAGGCAATGCGTAAAGCGTTTGCACAACACACACATACATGTGACGCAATATCCCCACCACAAAGGAAACACAACACCAGATTATATGAAAATACACTGTATTGTACACAACGTAATTATTAGACCAACATCACATAACAGTACTATCCTGCTACCTTAGCAGTTGTCAGAACACGTTACACATTAATTACTCTGCAAACTAGCAGTAGTCACACATAACACACAGGTTACTCAGTATTCTGCAACATAAGCAGTAGTCAGGAAACACGTAATTACATTAGAACACTTGTCATAAGGATATCATAAAACGCCCATAGTAGGAACATTAGAAAACCTATGGCAAGTTAAGCAAACATATTAGCAAGTCATGCCCATAAAAGGAACATGTGCACACATATGTAAACACATCATAGGACAGGCAGGCAATATAACATAATTACCAAGTCTGTAAAAAGAACTTTAAATCAACGTTACATTAGTACCTGAAAATGATGAAAAGGCACCTCCAGTGCCTAAAACGAATAATGGGGCCCCCGGCGCTCCTCTGCGCAAAACGGGGGCCTCCCTAAACTTGGCAAATAGAGAGGGGCGGCACGCACCCTCTCTGTTTCCTTGGCGGGCCCCTTCTGGGACCCGTGTTCATTGGAGGGCCCCCCGGGCCTCCACCGGCCCTCTCCAAGGGGGGCCCAAGACAGGGAAATCCTCGGGTTAAGGAGGGGGGCGCCACGCACCCCCTCCGATCTGCGAGCGGGCCCCTCTGGGGGCCCGCAACTTCCTGGGGTCTCCCGGGGCCTCCGTCGGCCCTTTCAGCAGGGGAGACCCCTTTGTGCTGGCCTTGGGCCCACGAGGGGGCCCACCAGAGAGCTGGCGGCGGGGGCGAGCCTCCGATGAGGCTGCCTCCCTGCCCGCACACGTCGGGGAGAGCCCTTCGGGGCTGGAGCAGGAGAGGGAGAGGCGTCCTCCTCTCCCTCCGGCTCCAACAACAAACGCCGGCACCAGGTTGGGCCGGCCGGTGCCCCGGGGGCGCTCCTCGGAGCGATCCCTACCCCGGGGGCACCGCTAGGAGCAGGCTTGCTCCTCGTTATTTCCGAAGTGGTTTCCTCGTGCCCCGGGGGCACGGAGCGGAGCGCGATCCTCGCGCTTCACAGCATTTATCTCCCCGGGCTGCGGCGGTGATTTTTTTACCCACGAAGCGCTTTTCACAGCGCTTAGGCAAAATATGCAGCCTGGGCTGCGGCGGTGATTTTCATCAACGAAGAAGCGCTTCACAAAGCGCTAGGGCACAGTTTAAAGCCCGGGCTGCGGCGGTGATTTCTTTTTGGAAAAGAAAAGCGCTTTCCAAGCGCTATAGTGCATCAACAGCCCAGCAACTGAAGGAATGCCTTGTTCTCCTTCAAAGCATTCTGGGCAAAGGTTTAAACGAGCGTTGCAGGGATCAGGGGCCACAGCACCCTGCCCCTGGGAACAACCAAACCAGAAAAAGCACAAAGCTGGTGGGTCCAGCTACAGGCCAGCACAGGGGGTGCAGATGGTGGCAGTTCCTCCTAGTGACCAGGCAGGTCACAGGTCAGCACAGCAGCAGCAGTCCATGGCGGTTTCCTGGTGAGTCCATTCATCAGCGTTCTGTGTCCAGTTTCAAGTTCCAAGAATGTTCAAATTGTGGGGAAAATTCCCCTGTACTTATAGTCCTGTTTTACAGTGTTTTACAATGCCAGGGAGAGGAGGTTCCAGCCAGTTACAACTGGTTCTGGGAGTGCCCCCTCTCTCCTTTCAGCACAGGCTCCAAACATCAGTGGGGGGTTAACGACCCTATTGTGTGAGGCCAGGGCACAGCCTTTACAAATGTAGGTGTGCCCCGCCTCTCCCTTCTCTCAGCCCAGGAAGACTATTCAGTATGTAGATGCACCTCAGTGACACCTCCACCCTCCCTGTGTACAGGCTGTCTGAAAAGTATGCACAAAGCCCCAACTGTCACTCTGCCCAGACGTGGATTGGAGTCAAGCTGCAAAACACCAGAATCATAAGCACAGATAAATGCGCACTTTCTAGAAGTGGCATTTCTGTGATAGTAATAAAAAATACACCCACACCAGTAAGCAGTATTTATTATCACCATCACAACCATACCAAACACGCCTACGCTAGCCCTCATAAATCAGACAATACCCCTACACATAAGGCAGGGCATTTCTAATGCAATCCTATGAGAAGGCAGCACTCACAGCAGTGAGACACCAAGTTAGGCTGTTTGTCACTACCAGGACAGGCCATGCAATATGGCACATGTCCTGCCTTTCTACATACATGGCACCCTGCCCACAGGGCGTACTTTAGGGGTGACTTACATGTAGTAAAAGGGGAGTCCTGGGCCTGGCAAGTAATTTTAGATGCCAGGTCCCTGTGGCAGAAAACTGCGCACACAGGCCCTGCGCTAGCAGGCCTGAGACAGGTTTGAAAGTCTACTTTAGTGGGTGGCGCAAGCAGCGCTGCAGGCCCACTAGTAGTATTTAATTTACAGGCCCTGGGTATAGAGATACCACTGTACAAGGGACTTATAGGTAAATTAAATATGCCAATCAGGTATAAGCCAATCATACCAACTTTAGATGGGAGAGCACCTGCACTTTAACACTGGTCAGCAGTGATAAAGTGCTCAGAGTCCTAGAGCCAACAGCGAGAGGTCAGAAAAAACAGGAGGAAGGAGGCAAAAAGACTAGGGATGACCATGCGTATGGCCAAAAGTCCAACACAACCCCCTACCAGCCAAAATCCAGGGGAGAACAATCAATACCTTGATGTACTTTCCTGATTGGGGCGATAGAACAAGGACCCAGGCCCACAACAGCAGGGGCATGTTCCAGTTCTACGCCTTCCTGACTCCACTGGGATCTCTCTGTCAATGCGTCCCAGGCAGCCTAGACCAACCCACGGGGATTCTCTAGCTGCCAATGGCCAGAACCAGGCCCCAGGCCATCTAGGAGCCTCTGGTCTCTGAAACCATAATGAGTGGGGGGCAGTAGCCCCAGGTGCAAAGCAACCTGTCTCCACTCCATTTCCGATCAGTTCAGGGGCTCTACCCTGCCACTGATCCACCAACCTAGGGTCCGCACCCATAGGTTCTACAGGGGCTAGAGGCGAGGCTCTCCTCCCTCTACCCCTCCTTCTAGGATCCCGCCCTCCTCTCCTAGGAGGGGTATCACCAGAATCCACACTTGCCAGGGTGCTGGGTACAGCAGCCCTGCACAACTTTCTCGCCAGCCCAGGATCACTACCTGGCGACTGACCACCCAACCTAGGGACGACACCCTTGGGTTGCACCGGGGTCCGGGGCGGGCTTCCCCCTCCCTGAACCCCACTTCCAGAGTCCTGCGTCTCCCCACCTTGGGAGAAGCCACCAGAAGTTTCACACAGGGGGGTGAGCACACTAACCGCCCCCCCAACCAGGTCAGAGTTTACCCCCTGAACCTGTCTATCTAGTCCAGGGACGACACCCTTAGACTGGACCATTGCCCAGCGAACCAGGACTTCCTTGGGAGCACACCTACCCCCTACCAGATCAGAGTTTACCCCCTGAATCTGGCAATCCAACCCAGAGTCACTACCCTGCGGTTGAACCACTGCCTGGCGCACCAGGACTTCCTTGGGAGCACACCTACTCCCCATCAGGTCAGAGTTTACCCCCTGAACCTGATCATCCAACCCAGAGTCACCACCCTGCGGTTGAATCCCTGCCTGGCGCACCAGGACTTCCTGGGGGGCACACCTACCCCCCACCAGGGAAACACTTTCCCCAAGGGCCACACAAGAGTCTGGCTGGCGCAGGTCTCCTGACCTCTGCCCATCGGACAGAGTCTGGATTCCCCCCAGCCCAGAAATGGTCTCACCAAGGTCATTCCTGGGGGGCTCTGCTCTCAGAGCTGACCCCTGACCCTCCAGGTTCTCCACTGGGGCCCGCAGCCCCCTCTCAACCCTATGCCTGGATTTCCACCTCCTCCGCTGTAGAGCGAGACTACCAGACACCAGGACCGGCGGAACGCTATCACCAGCCACCCACCTAAGTCCTAATGACAAAATGGGATCCTTCTGAACAGCTGGCCCTACGGCACAGGTTAGGCTCACCTCCTGGCGTTCACTCATGGAACCTTCAGGGGCCTGGGACGGTATCTTGGGCACCTTGGGCCTCAGCCCAGCCCCATTCCCTCTCCTCAGAGACGGGACATGGGGTCCCTCACCCATCCCAGTCCACTGGGACCTACCTGGGACACTCCATTCCTTTCCCACCACACCTTGTTGGGAAACACCTAGACCACTCTCATTAGGAACACCCCCTAATGTCACACCAGACCCTCTGGTACGCAACCAGAAGTCTGCCTCCTTTGCAAGCTCCCTGGGGTCAGAGAGCTCACACACTGACAAGTGTTGGCGTAACTCTGAAAAACAACAACGAAACAGGTGCTCTCTGAGAATCAGATTAAACAGCCCTTCAAAATTGTTTACTGTGCTACCCTTCACCCATCCATCTAGTGCAATGCAGCAAGCCTCCACAAACTCCTCCCAAGACTGGTGGGACAGTTTCTTACCACCCCTAAACCTTTTTCTGTATTCCTCAGGGGAAAAACCATACTTCACAATCAGTGCGTTCTTCACAGCGGAGTACCCCTCCCTGTCACTCTCTTCTAGAGTCAGTAGGGCATCCCTCCCCTCCTCAGGAATAAAACTCCCTAGGCCAGTTCCCCAATCCTTCTCAGGGATCCTGCGCTCTACCAGAGCCCTCTCATATTCCTTTAACCACTGACGTATGTCACCCCCCTCTTGGAACCTAGGTACCAGATCTATGGGTATGTGAGGAACATCTTTGCTACAGCACTGTACATTGCTGCCACCACTGGACTCCACCTGCAGCGCTGGTGAGTCCAGAACCTTCAGACTGCGCTCTAGAGCGAGTCTTTCTCTGGCAAAGGCCCTCTCTGCCTCTGCCATTCTCTCCTGTACTAAGGCCTTCTCTACCTCAGCCCTTCTCTCCTCAACAGCTAGGCGCGCTAACTGCAACTTCAGGTCCCTCTCTTCCCGCCTATCTCTTAGCTCATCAGGCGTCAAGGAATGAGAGGTAGCCCTGCTTCTTACACTGGACCCAGCAAGGGACTCCCTATCACTGGGGCCTTCCCTGTCAACTGGCGTCCCCAACCGGTCATTCTCACCCTCCTGATCAGTCTCTCTACCACTCTCTAGGGATGAGGTCTGGGAGCCCTCCCATTGGGAACCCTCGCTACACTCAGGATCCTCTGGGTACCCCCTACGCACACTCCCTCCCTGGGTAAATGTCACAAACCTTTCAAAGAAATTCAGAGATCTCCTGAGGTCCCCTTCTACAGGCAGCCCTCTCTCTCTACAGAACCCCTCTAATTCCCCCTGCGTGTAAAACGGCAGGTCCTCTAAATCAAAGGTAAGCCCCATCTTGAAAAGGTACAAATAACTCAACTGTGACAACCACAATACCCAAGCGTGAGAACTGAAAACAGGTAAAATGACCAAAGAGAGAAAGTTAAGAGAAGCCAAACATGTGATGGTCTAAACGAAATCCTTATAGTGAAATAATGAGTCACAATGGTATTGTGCAAGCGCAAGTCCTATCCTCACCGCTGACTTCCAATGTTAGAAATGGGGTTTCTGGTTGGCTAGGGTATGCACCTCAGCCAGGCAGAACTTACCCACTCTAGTCAGGGCAAGGGAGTTACACGTCCAAGATAACCCCTGCTCACCCCCTTGGTAGCTTGGCACGAGCAGTCAGGCTTAACCCGGAGGCAATGCGTAAAGCGTTTGCACAACACACACATACATGTGACGCAATATCCCCACCACAAAGGAAACACAACACCAGATTATATGAAAATACACTGTATTGTACACAACGTAATTATTAGACCAACATCACATAACAGTACTATCCTGCTACCTTAGCAGTTGTCAGAACACGTTACACATTAATTACTCTGCAAACTAGCAGTAGTCACACATAACACACAGGTTACTCAGTATTCTGCAACATAAGCAGTAGTCAGGAAACACGTAATTACATTAGAACACTTGTCATAAGGATATCATAAAACGCCCATAGTAGGAACATTAGAAAACCTATGGCAAGTTAAGCAAACATATTAGCAAGTCATGCCCATAAAAGGAACATGTGCACACATATGTAAACACATCATAGGACAGGCAGGCAATATAACATAATTACCAAGTCTGTAAAAAGAACTTTAAATCAACGTTACATTAGTCCCTTTTAAAGTACCTGAAAATGATGAAAAGGCACCTCCAGTGCCTAAAACGAATAATGGGGCCCCCGGCGCTCCTCTGCGCAAAACGGGGGCCTCCCTAAACTTGGCAAATAGAGAGGGGCGGCACGCACCCTCTCTGTTTCCTTGGCGGGCCCCTTCTGGGACCCGTGTTCATTGGAGGGCCCCCCGGGCCTCCACCGGCCCTCTCCAAGGGGGGCCCAAGTCAGGGAAATCCTCGGGTTAAGGAGGGGGGCGCCACGCACCCCCTCCGATCTGCGAGCGGGCCCCTCTGGGGGCCCGCAACTTCCTGGGGTCTCCCGGGGCCTCCGTCGGCCCTTTCAGCAGGGGAGACCCCTTTGTGCTGGCCTTGGGCCCACGAGGGGGCCCACCAGAGAGCTGGCGGCGGGGGCGAGCCTCCGATGAGGCTGCCTCCCTGCCCGCACACGTCGGGGAGAGCCCTTCGGGGCTGGAGCAGGAGAGGGAGAGGCGTCCTCCTCTCCCTCCGGCTCCAACAACAAACGCCGGCACCAGGTTGGGCCGGCCGGTGCCCCGGGGGCGCTCCTCGGAGCGATCCCTACCCCGGGGGCACCGCTAGGAGCAGGCTTGCTCCTCGTTATTTCCGAAGTGGTTTCCTCGTGCCCCGGGGGCACGGAGCGGAGCGCGATCCTCGCGCTTCACAGCATTTATCTCCCCGGGCTGCGGCGGTGATTTTTTTACCCACGAAGCGCTTTTCACAGCGCTTAGGCAAAATATGCAGCCTGGGCTGCGGCGGTGATTTTCATCAACGAAGAAGCGCTTCACAAAGCGCTAGGGCACAGTTTAAAGCCCGGGCTGCGGCGGTGATTTCTTTTTGGAAAAGAAAAGCGCTTTCCAAGCGCTATAGTGCATCAACAGCCCAGCAACTGAAGGAATGCCTTGTTCTCCTTCAAAGCATTCTGGGCAAAGGTTTAAACGAGCGTTGCAGGGATCAGGGGCCACAGCACCCTGCCCCTGGGAACAACCAAACCAGAAAAAGCACAAAGCTGGTGGGTCCAGCTACAGGCCAGCACAGGGGGTGCAGATGGTGGCAGTTCCTCCTAGTGACCAGGCAGGTCACAGGTCAGCACAGCAGCAGCAGTCCATGGCGGTTTCCTGGTGAGTCCATTCATCAGCGTTCTGTGTCCAGTTTCAAGTTCCAAGAATGTTCAAATTGTGGGGAAAATTCCCCTGTACTTATAGTCCTGTTTTACAGTGTTTTACAATGCCAGGGAGAGGAGGTTCCAGCCAGTTACAACTGGTTCTGGGAGTGCCCCCTCTCTCCTTTCAGCACAGGCTCCAAACATCAGTGGGGGGTTAACGACCCTATTGTGTGAGGCCAGGGCACAGCCTTTACAAATGTAGGTGTGCCCCGCCTCTCCCTTCTCTCAGCCCAGGAAGACTATTCAGTATGTAGATGCACCTCAGTGACACCTCCACCCTCCCTGTGTACAGGCTGTCTGAAAAGTATGCACAAAGCCCCAACTGTCACTCTGCCCAGACGTGGATTGGAGTCAAGCTGCAAAACACCAGAATCATAAGCACAGATAAATGCGCACTTTCTAGAAGTGGCATTTCTGTGATAGTAATAAAAAATACACCCACACCAGTAAGCAGTATTTATTATCACCATCACAACCATACCAAACACGCCTACGCTAGCCCTCATAAATCAGACAATACCCCTACACATAAGGCAGGGCATTTCTAATGCAATCCTATGAGAAGGCAGCACTCACAGCAGTGAGACACCAAGTTAGGCTGTTTGTCACTACCAGGACAGGCCATGCAATATGGCACATGTCCTGCCTTTCTACATACATGGCACCCTGCCCACAGGGCGTACTTTAGGGGTGACTTACATGTAGTAAAAGGGGAGTCCTGGGCCTGGCAAGTAATTTTAGATGCCAGGTCCCTGTGGCAGAAAACTGCGCACACAGGCCCTGCGCTAGCAGGCCTGAGACAGGTTTGAAAGTCTACTTTAGTGGGTGGCGCAAGCAGCGCTGCAGGCCCACTAGTAGTATTTAATTTACAGGCCCTGGGTATAGAGATACCACTGTACAAGGGACTTATAGGTAAATTAAATATGCCAATCAGGTATAAGCCAATCATACCAACTTTAGATGGGAGAGCACCTGCACTTTAACACTGGTCAGCAGTGATAAAGTGCTCAGAGTCCTAGAGCCAACAGCGAGAGGTCAGAAAAAACAGGAGGAAGGAGGCAAAAAGACTAGGGATGACCATGCGTATGGCCAAAAGTCCAACATATATATATATATTTCACCTACTCACTACCAAACTCCAAGTGTCTACCCTCTTGGAATGGTAAATTAAGAAAATTACCTCCACATCATGGTATAAGTGAGCAGAAGCATTGTGACAAGTGTGCATATACAGCAGCCACCATAGTGTCAAGAAGCAAATGTATGCATGTGTGATGACACATGCACATGTATGCATCATACTGACTTTTTTTTAGCATCATACTGACATTTTTTTGTTCCTGATGCTTTTTAGCATTGCCAATAAATATGCTACTCCTTTAGCTGATGCTGAACTGCATCAGCAAAAACTGTTGGCAAAGCCAATAGGTCAGCATTGCAAGATCAAAAGGTGAAACCAACTGGTTTGGTACCGCTTGTTTAAGAACTGGGTTCAGGATCTCACCCTACTTGCCTCACTGTGGAGGTTTTCTCTCTATGGAAGGACACAGCCCAAACTGGCTCATAAATGTTAAGAAGAGAACCTGATTCTCTGATGTGCTCCTGGAACTGCTCCCACCTACAAATTGCGTAAATAAATGTATTAAATTAACTAAGTGCTTGCACAATTTGCAAGGTATTTGTGAAGGTATGCGACTCAAGATACGATTGCAGATTTCGATTTGTCATATAAAATCTGTTGTCAAGAACTGTGGTGATGTAATTGTCATGCATGCCCCTTATTATGCCTAAAAGACTCCTAATTCCAATAGTAAAGTGGTGCTTTTTATATTCTGTCAAGACAGTGCAGGTGTCGCAAGACAATTATGTGTGCAGCTCTTGAGAAGGACTTCGGCTTCTTCAGCATGTTGGAAATCGGGAGTACGTTTTGATCAGACAGACGTTGTGTGCTTCCACAAAAAAGTGCTTGCCCTCCACGCAGCTGTGATCATTTTGTTAATTTATCTTGCTGCCTACATCTGAACTTTTAGGGGGCACACACATAACACAGGTGACACTGCACTGCTATTAACGGGTCTTAGATAAGGAAATAATTTATTTTGTTTTTCTCCGCAGCAGCACATATAGGAGGAGAGTCATTAACCTACATGGAGTTTTAGGTTAGGTTTGACAGTGCAACATGACCTTTAAACCTGATAATAGTCTACATTTCTTTGGTTCCACACAAATGCGTATCCATTCGTACTCTATTTAACTGTAATGCTTTACATTGTCATATAAATTTCCTTTAAAGTTAGACATATTGGCATTGCCAATACTTGCTGGAGGTGTTGCCTTGTATTGTTTCTGTAATGGATGGTAACACGTTCACTGCGATGGATATCCGTTTCACCAACCCAAATCCCTGGGAATCTTTTCACTTTAACACATGCAATAACTTTTTAACTTTCTCTCTGTCACACGTTTGGGAGATATGTGTGTTTATGGTGTCACAGTCAGTGCGAGAGTGGAACGTTTGCAATATGTGAAGAAATCCTTGTTTTTAAGCCGCATTTATAGCTACAAGAAATGAGAACGAGATTAACGCTCTCTACCAACCCAGGAATTTTGTTACCTGCTCTTTGCGGAACAATTTACATACAGATATGCCGGAAAGATGGAATGGTTTCTGTGAGCGCACATAGGATATTCATATTGAAGTAGGCATGGCACCCAATAGCATCATATTGAGACTACGACATTCATGTCACAAATGTACATGGAACAATCAGTGGCCATGTTTGGCATCTAGCTTGTGTGTCAGCAGGTAAAGTGCTCCTGAAGCCTCTCGAATCTACGTGTTCCACAGTGATTCATCTCCCTCACTACTTTTGGCAAATATCTAGAGGCGTTTCTTCTTTCCAATGTGGGATGTGAAGACATAAATAGACGGATTGCGTTTTTCTTCTGGCTCTTTTTCAAGTAAATGACAATTACGATTGCTGAAAAAGAATTATGAAAAAAGTTGTGAAACTGTTTTGTTTTTGTTCATAAAGCCGAGTACATGCTTGACATTTGTAAATGTGATATTTTAATAGCTAACAAAACAGGTAGAAAAAAGAATCTAGAACAAGTAATTTTAATATCATCGCTTGAATAACAGATGGATCATCTCTCAATAGTTTATTTGAACTTGGTATTAAAATGCCCAGAATAATATATATATAAAGTCAATCTACATTCCACTCTCCAAGGAATGGATGTGGACACAGCATTACCAATGGCAGCTGGTAAAAGTGGTGGGGCATAATCCTTGCCTTAAATTCCAGTGATTGAGACTGGCTCACTTACTTGGAGAGTTTGGGGGGGTTTGCTCACACTTGCTGCAGACAGTCTTAATCTCTCCCTTATTCTCTCTCAGATTTAGTCACTCTCATTTGCATTTGCAGTCACTTTTACTCGCTCTGACTCAGTTTCAGTGACTCATGCAGTCTTACCCATTCTCACTCTGATCCACTGAGTCCCACTCATTCTAAGTCATTCTGATTTACTTAATCTTACTCTGACTCAGCGTCAATTAATTTCACTCAGATTCACTCAGTCTCACTCTTACTCACTCATTCTCACTCAGTCTCCCTTATTCTTACTCATTATCACAGTTTCCCTGAGTCTCTCCGTGACTTGCTTATTCTTCCTGATTCACTGAGTCCCACTTCCTCTGATTCACTCCATTTCACTGTGACTCACTCATACTCAATCAAGGTAATTCAAGGGCGACACAAAATCTAGGTGAGACTTACCAAGCCACGCACGGCCACCTTGCATGGCCCTGCATAGCTTGGTAGATCTAGAGTAATGTGAGACAGTGCAAGCCGCTGCCTTGCATTACCCTATCCCATGGAGGTGTTCCATGGATGGAGCATGGGTGTTCCCACATATCTACCCAAGGACGTTTGTACATTCCCAGATTCACCATGAGTGGTAGACATGCAATTTCATCAAAATGCTGCACCTTCCCAGGAGAGGTGTAACAGGAGGAAATATCTTTATTTCTTCTCATGTTTATTTCCTTCTACTTGGGCTGCATTCAGCAACACGTGGAAAGAAGAAAAAGCATTAACGTTTTTTTTTGCAGGAAAGTGTCCCTTCCTCCACAAAAAATATCTTGCCTGTAAAGCACACACCATTGCATCATGGTGCAAGGGTGCCTGCATTTATGCTAGGCAGCAAAAAGTTTCCCAGCACAAGGAAAGAGCAATTATGTGCCATATCTTGATAGATGTGGTGCATGCCTACCCTTTCATGCAGTGCAAAAAGGTGTCTTGCTGCGTTGCATGAAGAAATGATAAGTAAGGCCCTAAATCTATAAGGTAAAGCTGGATTGGCTTGCTGCTATTATGCCTTTGGATCTGATTTCCTGCTGTTTCGGGTCGAGCCTTTTCTGCAAGTGTCAGAATTCTTCCTTGTAAACATCTCTAAATGTAAATGCGCTTTTAAACTTCATGGTTATGGGCACCTTCTCTGCTGCATCTCCTTCCCCTCAATTGGCTCATATGTAGTTACCTCTTGCAGACTCCCCCAACCTACAGCTTCTAATGTATTTCATTTATTTTTCCAGTCTGCTTTTGTTTCTCTTGACCTTCTGGGAGGTCAATATACAAATGAATCTTATCACAACTATGGATTAACACACAACGGACGTGATGACTCTAAAAATACAGAAAAACACACTATTGTATTGCTGATTTCTCAATAAAAGTCCGTTCCATTTCGCTAAATATAGACTGTTTGCAGACTTGCAAAAAACAAATACGCCTAACTTGAAAATGGATTATTAAATGGATTATGAAAATATTAGAATGAGTGGTCCGACATGGAATGCGAGATACATTTGTGGTAACTACTAATAATCCAGTAGTAAAACAAAGTAAAATTTGCCACATTTTGAAAAGCCTACACTCGTTTTACCTACATGACAAAATGACATAAAACGATCAACCATTTGCACTAGGATTATTTTCTCTGTTATCCACTCGTGAAAGGACACATTGCTATCCGTATAAATTGAACATAGTGAATCCTTCCTATAGTCTTGAACCCCTTTCTCATACTCCTTACACACACACGCGTATACTGCGCTCACTATAAGCACGGACACCTACACCTATACCTAAAAAGGTCTAATTTCTCAGTTGTGTCAGCAAACTCTCCAACATGTGCACAACTGCAGAATTTTAATTATCGCAAGTTATTTGTTCCAGAAACCCCAGGATCAACAATTTCACTGTTTCTATGAAAAGAAGGTACTTACGTGTAAAGGGAGAGTTACTGCAGATTAATATTAAAGGACATAAAACCAGAATGTACTTGCTTATTGGCTTGTTCTTTTGCTGCGCTGCATCTTTTCTCCATGTCTCGCTGCTTAAGAGCCTCTTTACCTTCCGCCTTCAGGTGTAAAAGAAAAAAGAAAACTATTATAGACTGCGCAAAACAACTGGGTATGCAAATAGTTTAAAGAGTACTAACCGAAAACCATCTGAATTTTAAATACTGATGTCTCTATCTTTTGTGAAATAAAAAGATTCTTTGTGGTTTAGAAAGGGATTTTAACAGGAGTGGCATAACGGGCCCTGGTCAGAATGAATTTTGTATGCAAGCAATTGGGTAATTATAAAGCTGGTGCATGCAAAATGCAGGCAGCTACGTGAGAATTTATATTACTGGAGCCCCGTGTTCCTAGGTGTTTCCAAATTCGGGGTAACCGTCACTCAGCCATTGGTCTTTGATATTTTTGCAGGCGTCAGCCTAAATGAAATAGAAGGGATAATCTGGGAGAGAGCATTCATTTTCTTTCACCACAGAGGTGTTCAGGCTTCTCCTAATTTCACCATACTCCAGTTTCGTATTGTTCATGGCTCTCCATTCGCATTTTGAAAGACCTTCTGCTCTGACAACGAACATTCAGTGTTTCAGTCTGAAAGCTAGTTTTCGCATGGATAGGCTTTCGACCGGAGACAGAAGAAAAGTTTGAATTACCCCTGAGTTAGGTGGTTCTCAGGAGTCGCCCTTCTGGGTCCAGTATTAAAATTAGTTGTGTAGAAGCACAGCTTTGGACGCATGTTTATCTTTAGTGATTCCAATAGGTAGGATTATGATCACATGAAGTGGAGTGGCTCCTAGCTAGCAGTGGACAGACCCTAAGGCTTTGCCAGCTGACTGGTCCTTACCAACATTAAGGTTATGGAAGCCTGCTCAGGAGAAACTTGGATATATTTACTATTTCCCGTGCAGTTAAGAAGAACCTTTGAAAATTAGGAATCTAAGGCCTTCCTTCCCAAAGAGGCTACTTCATTCAGAACTCCTGTACCTATACTGAGACTGCAACATTTAGATGTGTGGATAAAAGCTAGTAAAACAATATGATATCTATTAGATATACGTTGTGGGATTGTTTATGTAGAGAGAGGAAAACAGTAACGAGATTATGTACAGCTACATGGCAAACGAGGTAGAGCATTTTGTGGAGCACCGTCAGTGACCTAGATGGATTCAAGATGTTGGCAACTCCCAAGACAAGATGGATTCAAAACAATGGCCATTTCCAAGACTTCAGTAACACCCACAAGGGGGTTTTAAAATGCGTTATGGTGACTACATTTTGATTTGGATTTGGCATTGTGAAAATCCACAATTAGTAGGCACTTCAGACAGATCTGAACTGAACTCTTTTCACCAACGGAAGCTTGTGCAAGGTGGTGGTGGAAAGAGATGAGGTTATATTAATTCTGTAGTCCTCCCTCTTAAGGCAGCCAGCTGAGTTTAGTTCTAGAGGTAATTATCAAGCATCCGTGGGAACAATGGTAGTAGAAATGGGAGCACGCCACCCTAGGGACACGGGCAGAGCAGAAAATTAGAAAGGCAAGCCAGGCAATAAGAGCAGACTTCTCCACCGTGCACCATTTTGCAGGCTATGTATTTTCGCCAAGAATCAATGAAACGTTAAGCAGATTTTAACGAATAGAATCGCTGGGGCGAACCTGTCAACGACATCACTCAAACTGAAAGAAAACAAAAACATTTTCAAGACACAAAATACAGTTCTTCCACGGATTTTTCCGAAACTGAAAATATGAAAACCACACTGCAGTAAAACCAAATCAATAAAACGCCCTTGAAGGTCTGTTTCTATTGTAGTCGAGCTGTGGGGAATAATATCAAGTTATAAGGGGAGACAAATGCTGTGGAGTGACACCATCTCTTTTTAAGTGGTTTTCCGAATCTCATTTATCATCCCTTGTTCCCTTCAGTCTCTTTTCAGTGCTTCCCAGTACTTCCCAATTCTATCCGTTAAAACGTTCCAGTTTTTTCATTCGCGGCTTCCTGTAGAATATCAATCGGCATTAGGCCGACTGCACGCAAGGAAATCCCCCTCGCATCGCAGTTGGACAGTAAAACACAGAAATGAAGGTGGTGCATTGGACCCTCGTAATGCCACTAGCCTAATGCTCTGATAGACATAATAGCTACATCCCTGAAAGCTCCTTATTAACCCTCTTCAGACATTTGTTGTTGTCACTTTTTATAAGTTTCCATTGGCTTGTTGGGCTGTCCCTAAAGCCATCACATGGTAGAGTGGTGAGTTATAGTTAGCGAGCTGAAACGTGGGTAACAAAGTCCACTACTCATAATAATTTGAAGATCGTGTATATATGTATATATGTATATATATATATATATATATATATATATATATATATATATATATATATATATATATATATTCACTGAAAAAACATAGGTTACAGGGACATTATAGTTTGGAAATAGATTTAAAAAACCATAGAAATTCACTTAAAAAGTAAAGGTTACAGGAACATTATAGTTTGGTTCACATTTAACGTACAAAACCATAGAAATTCACCAGTTATACATAGAGTTACCTCAACTAACTGCTTTTAACAGAAGCTGCCTGGTTGCTGGAGCAATGCTTTCATTTCTGTTCCCTACACGCATACCTGCGTGCAGGGAACAGAGATGAAAACTCTGCTTTTTGACAGCAGGACTTGTCAAACAGGTCCAGCTACCAAAAAAAGCGGAGTGTTTGCTGTGACTCGGCTGCAGCTGTCAAAGCTGCAGCCAAGCCACAGCAAACAGGTATGTCCTGTGGGTAGGCACAGCAGGACATAGCAGGAGCTGGCCTTGTGGCATGGTGGTCCCCAAGACCATCTGTGGCTCCAGCAGGGGGGCCACGCGACGGCCCTCCAACGTGTTAAAAGCTCTGGGGAGGTGATGATCCCCAGGGGAACAGGGATCCAAAATGGACCACTTTTCAATTTTTCCAGTTTGCCACGGGGAGGTGGTGGTCCCTGGGGCTGTGGGGTAGGCCAACAAGCCTCCCCCACTTTGATTTAAATATAGCCCTGGGGAGGTGGTGGTCCCTGGAGCTGCGGGTGGAGGTGGTGGTCCCTGCGTATTGCTTCTGAAAAGCCCTGAAGAGGTGGTGGTCCCCAGGGCTGTGGGGGGAGGGAGCTGGGCAACACACCCCCATTAGAAATCAACACTGCGCTCAGGACTTTGCCCCCCTTGGGGCTTGAAAAAAATATAGCTCAGGAGCCACACTTAATTTCTTTTTACATTTTCATCGGATCCATGGATCTGCTGTGAATCGGGGCAATTTAAAAAAAAAATATATGCTTTTTATCCCTTGGGGACCCCAGCATCAGAGCTAAGGGATCAGAGTGTTCAGACCCTTGCCCCTTTTGTATTCTTTTTTTTCTGGGACTTGGCTTCAGCCGAGTCCCAAGATGGATGACAGCACTTCAACAGTTTCCTTGTTAAAGTGCTGTCCACCAATCAGATCTCAGCTCAAGATCGGGAGGGGTTGTGAATCCTGCGAATCCCTAGATATACACATTTGGATATTCTTTAATTTCCCTAAAATACACCCAAACAAAAAAAGATCACTTTCTGGACCAGGACATACCTTTCTGCCAAATTTGGTGTAATTCTGTCTATTAGTTTCAGCGCTATTGCTGTTCAAAATCCGTATGAAAAAATAAATGTGAAAAAAGTATTTTGGGACCCTCTGTGTTTTCGCCCTCCCCAGACGGAGCACCCCAAACTTTCCAGACAGCAGCTCAAGTGAGTGTCGTATTTTCTTGGAAAAGTTTGTGAAGATTCATCAACTGGCGCCGAATTTATTAGCAAAACAAAAAACACTCTTTTCATAGAAACTTTTTCCTACCTATAACTAGTTAGTGGAGACCACCAATGTATAATTTTAAAAGTTTCTTTAGTTTAAACGTGGTTCGTATATGGAAAATAAGTGTTCCTAACTATAACTAAGCTTTAAACTTTGTTTTTTTCATTGAATTTCAATGTTCTTTTTACATTTTTTACTAAAAATGTGTTTCAAATCCTAGAGTCCAGTGTCACAAGTGGAGAGATGCTATGTGGAGTGTCATACACTGCAGTGCAGGAATATTGTAAATTCTATTATCATAGATTGGAATGTTGTAAAATGGAATCCAGTGGAATAGGAGTAGAGTAGATTGTAGTAGTGTATCATGCAGTGTAGTAAAATGTTATATAATGTAAGGCATGGTGTCTTATAGTGGAGTCAAGTATCAAAGACTGGAGCAGCGAGGTGTACAGTGGAATGGTGTGTCGATCAGTACAGAAGTGTGTTGTAGACTGTCATAGAGTGTAGTAGAGTGTTTTAGAGTGGAGTACGGTGAAGTAGAGTGCCACAGAATGTAGTATCTTGAACTGTAGTATCGTAGAGTACAGCAGAGGAGACTGTCACAGAGAAGTTGACTGGTATGTCGTTGAGTGTCATACATTGTAATCCACTGGCATAGAGTGGCTGGGCATTGAGTGAAGTAGAGAGCCATAGAGTTGCATAGAGTGTAGTACATTGTTGTAGTGCTGGAGTTGCATACAGTGGAGTAGAGTGTCAGATTGTGGAGGGGTGTTGAGTGGAGTATATGACAGTGGCATAGAGTGGGATGAAGTGCAGTAGAGTAGAGTGGAGCGGAATGGAGTACACTGAAGCGGGGTAGTGTAGAGTGGACTGTAGTGTCATAGTGTGGAGGGACATGTTGTAGACTATAGTGGTGTGGAGTGCAGTAGAGTGGGGTGCCATGGCATACAGTTGAGTATAGGGTCATAAACTGCAGTACCCTGTTGTACTGTAGAGTGTAGTGGGGTGTCGTAACGTATTGGAAAGTGATGTAGACTACAGTGGAGTAGGGTGGCAAACAGTCTAGTTAATTTTGCTACAGTGGAGTGGAATACAGTACAGTACAGTGGTGTAGAGTGGAGTACAGTGGACTTGCATGCAGTGTTGTAGAGTAGAAACGCATTGAATGGTGTAGAGAGGTGTGACATACAGAGAAGCAGAATAGAGTACTGTGTCAAAGTACAGTGGAGCAAAGTGGGGTACAAGTGGCATACAAGAGTTACGTACAGTGTCTCATAGTGGACTAGAGTATCATGAAGTAGAGTGCTGTACAGTGGCATACAGTAAAGTACAGTGTTGTACAGTGGAGTGAATGGATATAGACAGGATTAAAGTGTTGGAGAGTGGCATGCATTGTAGTAGAATGTTTTGAAGTGAAGTTGCATAGAGTACAGTACTGGGTGAAACAGTAAAACTGCTTAGAGTGAATTGTTGTATAGTAACGTACAGTGAGGTAAAGTCTTGTACAGTGGAGTAGTGTCAAGTGGAGTAGTGTAACATAGTGTGGAGTAAACTACAATAGAGTGACTTGGTGTGTCATAGAGTAGAGTGGCATGGAATGGCATGCGCTGGCATAGCATAGGTATAAACCATTAAAAATTGGAGTGGGGTATCATACAGTAGACTGGAGTGCTGTGGCATACAGAAAAGTGATGTATAGTGAAATAGAGTGTCGTACATTGCAGTGTACTGGCATAGAGTGGAGTACAGAGTTGAACAGTGGAGCGCACGGGGAAAGAGTGGAGTATAATGTTGTAGAGTGCCATGAAGTATGGTAGACTTTTATTGAGTGAAGTTATATAGAGTGGAAGGGAGTGTCATACAATGGAGCGGCATTGAGTAGAGTGGCATACACTGTAGTGGCATTGATTGGATTACAATAAAGTGGAGTAGCATACAGAGGGACAGTGTACAGTGGAATACTGCACAGTGGAGTGTAGAAGAGCATAGTGATGTAGTGTGGAATAACATACAGTCATACAGTATGGGAAACTGTTTTAGAGTGGAATGGAGTGTTGTACAATAGAGTGTATGGGCACAGAGTTGACTACAAATTTGGACAGTGAAGTGTACATTGATATAGTGGAGTAAAGTCTAGTAGAGTGGCATCGAACGTAGTAGAGTTTTATAGAGTGGAATTATATGTAGTGAAGTAGGAGTAGTGTAGAGTGGAGTACTGTACCGTGCCACAAAGTGGAATAGGATATAATGGAGTAGCATAGACTGAGTAGTATACTGTGGAGTGGTGTAGAGGGTAATAGCGTATAGTGAAGCAGCATACAGTGGAATGGCATACTGTGAAGTCGTTTAGACTGGAGTGGTGTTGTCAGGGTGACAAGATCCTCGGGCCTGCGCATGTTCCCAACATGTCCACCACTAAACAGCTCCAAAGCTCCGATAGAAATAGCACAAAGCCTCAGAGAGTCCAAGTGGGGGAAAAGGGGATTAGGTAGGGAACAGATGGGAAGGAGACCTGAAAGAAGCAAAAGGATAAACAACACAATATCAAGATATAATCACATTGATTTTCGTAAAAAACTCTTTTTTGAATCTAGGGTCCAATGATACTCGGAACATGAAATAACACTCTGTTGAATCTAGGGTTCAATGATGCTCGGAACATGAAATAACACTCTGTACTGAAGAAACATGAATGGCCTGGAACTAGACTCCAACTATGCCTCAAAAAATCTAGATACCTGGAAAAATCAGGAATGGGTTAATACAATGTTTCATATGAGCTTTTCATGAACTATCACATACTGTCTAGAAATACAAGAACCTACTAGTATAATGTATTAGAACAAACATTGCATTTTTACATGAGGACAAAAGGCTATCTGAAACATTCCCTGGAAAACAATAGGAATTGTACAAGGGAATTAATGTTAATAAAGAATGTCACATTTAGAATTTTTGCATCTTCACAAAAAATCCCAAAAGCTCAGGATAAATGTGTGCACCTCATCAAACACAATACACCAAAGTTTTAATTGCCATGAAATGATCGCGCACACTGGTGCCAATCTGAACGTCAAGTTTTACATGCTGGTAATGAATCGCACACACTGCTGATTCGAACAAGAATATGCAAATGCCATGAAATTGATCGCGCAAGCTGTTGCCGATCTGAACACCAAGTTTTACATGTGGGAAATGAATCACGCACACTGCTGGTTCGAACAGAATATGCAAATGCCATGAAAAATCGCGCAAGCTGTTGCCGATCTGAGAACCAAGTTTTACATGCAGTAAATGAATTGCGTACACTGCTGATTCTAACAAGAACATGCAAATACCATGAAATGATCATGCAAGCTGTTGCCGATCTGAACACCAAGATTTACATTAGAGCCATGATTTGCGTACTCTGAAAGTTTCACGAGTAGGCCCAAAATTCAAGAGTCTTTTAGAACGGGGGTCGGGGGCCCAGCCCGACCTCCGCCTTACCATCCTGCTCAAGGATCACCAAGATAATGCGGGGCTGGCCTGGAACATCAAGGTAGGCCTCCGGAACAGGAGCACAGGAAATTGCTGCTGCTCTGCACCAGGACCTCTGAATAGTGAGCACGTGGAGCTGGGCTGGCTCCCTTATATAGAGTCTGGCCCAGCCCACAAACCACACCCAGTCATGCTGCAGGGAAAGCTTCTAGAAGGTCCTAGAAAGGAGCCACACCCTAACACACTCAGTAAGCCTGCAGCAATACCTTGCAAATGAACAGTCATTGCAAGCATCATTAATAGTGTTTTTCAAGGTTAAAGTCTGCAATGCAAAAGGTTAACATACTGCATATAAACACAATGCATGAATTATGCTCTTGCATAAAGGCTGGGTTTTTGCATTTTAGTTGCCCGTAGATCGCGCACTGTCCTGATGTTGACAGTACTCCCCTCTCCCAAACGCGCTCTAGGGTCTGATTTGTCTGGGTTTAGGCGATAAAAATGCTTCACTAGTCGTGGAACGTGAATGTCAGAAGTGGAGACCCATGAGTTGCTCTCAGGACCGTAACTTTTCCAAGAGAGCAGCAGTTTATAGGTTATTGGATTGCCTTGCCGAAATACAGTGTACTTTCTGTGAACTTGGGACTAAACAAGTGTCTTTTCTTGAAGTCAATATGTCGTGTAGAAAGCCACATTCTATCACCTGGTTTATCTTGAGGTCCTTCACAGTGTTTCTTGTCGTGGTGCTCTGTATGCTTTTGTCTGTCTTTTTCTTGATGCTGTTGGATCCATTTCTGGGGTTGATGGAGTTGTTGAATAGTCTCCAACACTGCTGATGTAAGAGAACTTTCTTGTGGAATCGTGATAGGCAGGGTATCAGGATAATAGCCTAACAAACCAAAAAAGGGTGTAACACCCATGGATGTGTGAGACGAGTTATTGTAGTTTAGTTCAGCTAACCAAAGCATTGATGTCCAAGAATTAAGTGCTTTCTCAGCGTAAGCACGCAGATATTGTTTTGTCACGTAGGCTCTCATTATCCTAATGAGACTACTGGATTTTGAGCGGCAAGATCGTTCACAGGGTAGGGGACTGAGTCTGACCCGTGGTGAAGGACCCTTGTCACTCTAAATCCGGGTTTTGCTCCAGCTAACTAGCAGTGCCTCATCTCTCCCGAAGGGAAGAGGCAATTGGGCAGCCGAGCACATGACATCTTAGCACTTCCCAGGGAAGTCGTGGTCACTCAGGTCACAACCAGTTCTCTCATACACAGTGCGGTCTCAAATAGGAATGACAAAGGCAGCTTAAGTTTTAAAGATTAGTTTAATAAAACGACTGCATTTTAGATAGCAAAGCATGAGCTGCAATAACCAGAACTACACAACACAGTAGGATTAAAATAGTAACGATGAGAGGGAAGCACAAGAATAAGGCTATCATAGTGCCATTAGATTATGTTCTCTCTAAGTTATATTCTGAGCACAGTATGTGAAGCTCTAAGCCTGCCTTTCAGGTTCCCCCAGAAGGACATCAACCCTCATACCTGAGCAAAGGCCTGTAATCTGCATCTGCATCTGCAACGGGGCAGTCAGCATCTAGTTGTTGGTTCCTGGCCGGAATCTCCCTCTGACCTGTACTAGGACTAGGAAGTGTTTTTATAACTAACACGCAGATCTTTTAAGAAAATGTCCCTCCGTAAGGATGTGTATTTTCTACGAATACTGGAGACTAAACTTCTACCACGTTTACCAGCAATGTACCAGACTGTAGCCTTGACTGAAGCACAGGGCGATCAAGAATGCATTATTTGAGAACAGAGTGCTGAACTAAGCTAAACAGTGTGATAGAAGGAAATAAAAACAAGACTGTTAAACTGGTTATTGTAAAATAACAGTGCGAGGCTGAATAAAATGTATCTAGGGCAAAGTGCACAGCGGCCTAGTATGTTAAACTAATGTGCATGAAGCTATATTAAAAATGGCTACACTACACCCTCCCCTTGTTGGTAGAAAGTGGTTTAAGCCGAAGCTAAAAATGCCCTAAGCTAAAATATATTTAAAACCCTATTCAACTTTAACAAGTTAAGAGGACACATAAGCATAACATGTTTCAATTTTAAAGTGAGCATGCGGGCCAATGCCGAATTCAAAGGAAAAGGTCAATTTAGGATAGTTCCAAATCAAGCAGTAGTCATGGAAAGCAGAAGATTCTCCATCTCGGCCGATGACAGAACCGGTAAATCCACGCCAAAAACTTCCAAGGAGCAGGTGTGTTCCAGAGCCCCAGTGTCAACCAAAGTGGCATCCCTTGCAGTGCCTATGAATGAGTTAACATTAACTTCCTCCAGGAAGGGTAGCTCGTAATCAGCTTCTCTGAGCAAACGCAGCCGCAGTGCGCATGTCTTGTAATGAACCCTCAACAAGAACATCAACAGATCAGCATCAATCACTGAGGGGCGTTGCTGTGAGAGTCAGACGTCCAGTGCATGTTCAAAAGAGCACCAACGGCACCGAAACACGGGCTGCACAAAATCCAAAACCGGTCTGAATGACAGAGACCAGTCACACTCCAAATATTCCAGGAGTGTTGCCCCAAAGTGCTGCATCATGCGTTCACGACACAGCTGCGCTGATGGGAGCGCCCACATTCGTCCTTGTTGCGGCGGGACAGCCATTGCGGAAAAAATGCCGGCTAATAAAGCCAAAGTTATCGGAAATCCCCCAAAAATGCTTCTGAAAATTGAATGATCTATCTGCCTTAACCGGGCTGCAGCCTCTTGTTGGGAAAGTTTCCATATTTCATTATATACCACATACAAGAAACGCTTCCTACGTGGTATCTTTGGGCCTGACAAAAAATCTTGTAAGTCAGTGTTGTTAGCCAGGAGACTGAGATGTGTCTTGACCACATCTAGTGAGGATGATTTCAGCCACGGTTGGCACAATTTTCCTACACTATATGTTGTAATTATTTCAGCATGTTCTGGTGATATATAGCGAGGGTCTGACCTACTCGTTCGGAAACTCCCCGAGGAGGTGACAAAACGTTGATGACACCCGTTGGTATCTACTGGCCACAATAACAACCCACCTAGAAGTGACAGTGAAGTATTAAATGTACCATTCTGGACCCACTCATTAAGCTCCTTAAAGGTTGCATTCGTGTACTTTTGCCAGTTATTAAGTTTTGCAGGGGCAGGTATGCTGGGCATGTTTAATTCTCTGATTGTAGCTAAGCCTAAGCAACTAGTCTGTTGTACTGTTTCATTTAAAAAAATCATTTGAATGGGGACGAGACATGCTCTAAACAATGTTTCTCTACCCTTGGTTTGCCAATTTTTTGTTCCGCAAACACTTTTCAAATCAACATATTTTGACCAATATTCATAACCTTCAATTGATAACCGGGAAACAAAGGAGTCCGAATATATTAATTTTGTGTTGGTCAACAACATTTGGGTATCCCTAGTCGAAGTCGAAATAATATGACTTGCATTTTTTTGATGATGCCCAGAAAAATATGTAAAATTTTCAAAATAAGTTTTTGAACTCCCTGGCGGGGGAGTTTGGACAATGTTCCCATTGTAAATACTCAAATATTGTTTTTGGACTGCTCGCTTTATGTATGAAGTGGTGCCCATAATAATTATAGCAAAACATGTCACCATAATTGTCCTTAAACTGGTAAACATCCTAATTTTCATAGACAGTATAATATTGCAATTCTGTCATCATTGAGTCAACTGTTTTCACATCCCAATCATCAGATACAATGCCTGGTATGACTATGTCATTCATGGATAACTTTAGCACATACGGTATTTGAATTATTTCAGTGGGACTATATATATCAAACATTACTTTATCCCACACAATCCCATCTGGAATTGGTACTGCAGAAATGTTCACAAAGGACAAGTCTCTTCGAACCTTATGTGATGAAAAATGTGGTTTCAATACCTCCTCCACCTGTTCAACCGCTGATCTCTCGGGAAGAAAATTACCATGTATTAACAGAAAAAAGGTAATGACAAAAATGCTAGGACAGTCAATAAAAGCCACAGATAATTCCATGGAAAACTAAAATATGTATCTTTAAGCCAATGTGGAGTAAACTACAATAGAGTGACTTGGTGTGTCATAGAGTAGAGTGGCATGGAATGGCATGCGCTGGCATAGCATCGGTATAAACCATTAAAAATTGGAGTGGGGTATCATACAGTAGACTGGAGTGCTGTGACATATAGAAAAGTGATGTATAGTGAAATAGAGTGTCGTACATTGCATTGTACTGGCATAGAGTGGAGTACAGAGTTGAACAGTGGAGCGCACGGGGAAAGAGTGGAGTATGATGTTGTAGAGTGCCATGAAGTATGGTAGACTTTTATTGAGTGAAGTTATATAGAGTGGAAGGGAGTGTCATACAATGGAGCGGCATTGAGTAGAGTGGCATACACTGTAGTGGCATTGATTGGATTACCATAAAGTGGAGTAGCATACAGAAGGACAGTGTACAGTGGAATACTGCTCAGTGGAGTGTAGAAGAGCATAGTGATGTAGTGTGGAATAACATACAGTCACACAGTATGGGAAACTGTTTTAGAGTGGAAAAGAGTGTTGTACAATAGAGTGTATGGGCACAGAGTTGACTACAAATTTGGACAGTGAAGTGTACATTGATATAGTGGAGTAAAGTCTAGTAGAGTGGCATTGAACGTAGTAGAGTTTTGTAGAGTGGAATTATATATAGTGAAGTAGGAGTAGTGTAGAGTGGAGTACTGTACCGTGCCAAAAAGTGGAATAGGATATAATGGAGTAGCATAGACTGAGTAGTATACTGTGGAGTGGTGTAGAGGGTAATAGCGTATAGTGTAGCAGCATACAGTGGAGTGGCATACTGTGAAGTGGTTTAGACTGGAGTGGTGTTGTCAGGGAGACAAGATCCTCGGGCCTGCGCACGTTCCCAACATGTCCACCACTAGAGAGCTCCAAAGCTCCGTTAGAAATAGCAGAGAGCCTCAGAGAGTCCAAGTGGGGGAAAAGGGGATTAGGTAGGGAACAGATGGGAAGGAGACCTGAAGGAAGCAAAAGAATAAACAACACAATATCAAGATATAATCACATTAATTTTCGTAAAAAACTCTTTTTTGAATCTAGGGTCCAATGATACTCGGAACATGAAATAACACTCTGTTGAAACTAGGGTTCAATGATGCTCGGAACATGAAATAACACTCTGTACTGAAGAAACATGAATGGCCTGGAACTAGACTCCAACTAGGCCTCAAAAAATCTAGATGACTGGAAAAATCAGGAATGGGTTAATACAATGTTTCATATGAGCTTTTCATGAACTGTCACATACTGTCTAGAAATACAAGAACCTACTAGTATAATGTTTTAGAACAAACATTGCATTTTTGCATGAGGACAAAAGGCTATCTGAAACATTCCCTGGAAAACAATAGGAATTGTACAAGGGAGTTGTGGTAGGCTGTGGTGGTGCACGAGCGCAGAAAGACTGAGTCGATAAGTAAGGTTCGTGGGTATTATCGTATGCTTTTATTATTTTTTAAATGTCTATAAAGAAAGTATAGTGTTCCGTATTTCTGACGTGGATGTAATTGATTCTTCCTTTCGCTCTTTGTTACTATTCTTCTTTCTTCTTATGTCCTTTCGTAGGGTTGCTGTGACGGTGTCGGATGGTGGACCACTCGGGCAGTTTCCGGGACCATAGAAGAGCAGGGAGAGAAAGAGCTGGTAAGTCTTTCTGTGGGATCTGGGTACTGCTATTTCTATTCAAAGGGGGAAGGGAGCAAGCAGGGTGGGTTGGTGAGGATATTCCACTGTGAAGGGTTTTATTGCTGGTGCCCGTTCGGTTTCTCGCCCCCCCTTAGTGGTTTAGTGTTCCTCTCCTTCCCCTCTCCTGCCTCCCTGGTTCCCTTCCCCGGTGCCCGTGGTTCCCTGTGACCCCCTGGCCCCTGGGAGGGACTGTACCTTCGAGAGCCACGACCCTCCGGGGTCGTGATGGGCGTCTCGCGTCCTCGTCATTTCCTTGTCCGCTGTAATCGGCGTCTTTTCGTTAGCTCCGCGGGAGGACTCGTCCGTATTCGGCACCGCTGTCTCCGACACTGCAACTCCACCGGCCGAGTTCTTCTCTGTGGCGTTCGACTCCCCAGGAATGTAGTCCGTCTTCTCTTGTACTTCTGAAACCAGGAAGTTGTTGCTGGTGACGCGACGTAGCGTTCTCTCGTTGTCATGAGAACGCAAAACCGTATCGAGGGAACTTGTGGAATGATGTCGGCTACGAGGGAGAGAAGACGCGGTCGCAGAGACCCGTCTACAGTCCCCTTTCCATGATCGGGACTGCTCGAGGACCGAGGAGGAGGAAGGAGGAAACCGAGACAGGTAATCGGGGGGACCCTGTTGTGCGCCAGGAATGTGGCGGACCTGGAAAGTAAAAGGTTGGAGTTCTAGGAACCAGCGCAACACTCTAGCATTAGAGTCCTTGTGAGAGGCGAGCCATGTAAGAGGGGCATGGTCAGTGTACAGGATAAAGGACCTGCCCAAAAGGTAATATTGCAGAGATTCAATTGCCCATTTAATGGCTAAACACTCTTTTTCAATAGTAGGGTAGTGGGTTTCCCTTGGAAGAAGTTTCCTGCTTATAAAGACAACCGGGTGATCGAATCCTTCATCATCGGGTTGGGTGAGGACGGCACCGAGACCGACGCTAGAAGCATCAGTATACAGGTGGAAAGGTTTGGAAAAATCAGGACACTTCAGTATCGGATCAGTGGTCAAGGAATATTTTAACTGTTCAAAACTACGATTCTGGGCTTCGGAAAATGGTGCGAGTATCGTGGGACGGTGTTTAGTCAGCAGGTCAGTCAGAGGGGCAGCGATGGCCGAATAGTTGGGGATAAACCGCAGATAGTACCCTACCAACCCTAAGAATGACCGTAAATCCCTCTTAGTTTTAGGTTTAGTAGCTTGTAGTATGGCCTCGATTTTGTTTCTTTGTGGTTGAAGGACGCCATTACCTATCACATAACCTAGGTATGAAATTTCTGTGTTCCCCAATACACATTTCTTGGGATTGGCTATTAGTCCGGCCTCTGTTAGAGCAGTAAAGACCTCATTAAGATGTAGTAAGTGATTGTGCCAAGTGTCACTATAAATGACAATGTCGTCTAGATAAGCTGCAGTAAAGTCCTGAAATGGTTTTAGCACTTGATCCATCAGGCGCTGGAATGTAGCAGGGGCGCCGTGAAGACCGAAGGGTAAAACCGTGAACTGATAGAGGCCGGACGGGGTTGAAAACGCTGTCTTTTCCTTGGCGTCTAGGGCGAGGCGGATTTGCCAATACCCCTTTGTCAAATCAAGGGTGGATAAGTAGTTGGCTTTCCCTAATTTTTCCAAGATGTCATCGACTCGAGGAATGGGGTACGTATCAAACAGGGAGATATCATTAAGTTTGCGAAAATCGATGCAAAACCTAACAGATCCGTCGGGTTTCGGAACAAGCACTATGGGGGAATTCCATGGACTATTAGAGGGTTCAATTACACCCAGGGCTAACATTTTCTTAATTTCTTCCTCAATTACAAGTTTCTGTGCCTCGGGTATACGATAAGGGCGAAGGCGGACAATCTGTCCTGTGGGTGTTTTTATATTATGGTAGATTAAAGGAGTTTTACCCGGTTTCTCTGAAAAGAAATTCGGATGTTGTTTTAAAAGTGTGTACAGCTGGTGTTTCTCAGTTTCAGTTAGAGCCATATTGATACAGGGGTTCCCTTCTGGGTTTGTTTTTATTAAAGGACATAATTCTACATCTAAATCTTTGGATGGCGAGATAAAGTAGCCAGTGGCTGTTTGATTTTCTGACTCTTCTACTGGTCTCCATTGTTTTAGTAAGTTGATATGGTAGAACTAGGTTCTTCTTGAGTGAGTATTTAACTCTATGAGGTAGGTAACGGGAGTGTCTGCTCTAATGACTCTATAGGGCCCTTGCCATTTAGCGATTAATTTATGTTCAGACGTGGGCCTCATTATGAGGACCTGTTCATTCGGGAGAAAAGAGCGTAATTTGCTTCCTCTATCATAATAGGTTTTTTGATTAGTTTGGGCTGTCTCTAAATGTCTATGAACGTCCTCCCATATGTTCTGTAACTGAGTTTTTAGTTGATGGACATAGTCAAGCAAGGGTTTCCCCTCTTCTTGTTCCTCTTCCCATGTTTCTGCTGCCATATCCAGGAGACAACAGGGTTGTCTCCCAAATACCAATTCAAATGGACTGTGACCCGTAGAGGACTGTTCGTGTGTTCGTATGGCATAAAGGACCAAGGGTAACTTCTGATCCCAATCTAGACTGGAGTCGTTTACGGTTTTTCTTAACAATGTCTTTATAGTGCGGTTATAGCGCTCCACCAAACCGTCTGTTTGGGGGTGGTATACAGAGGTCTTTAATTGTGTAATTCCTAATATCTGACATATCTGCTTCATGAGTTTTGACATAAAAGACGTACCCTGATCTGTCAGTATCTCCTGTGGAAAACCTGTTCGAGAGAAAACCGTTATCATGGCTTGGGCCACTGTTTTTGTCGTCATACTGGACAAGGGGATTGCTTCGGGGTATCTGGTCGCATAGTCCACTATAACCAAGATATAGGTGTGTCCTTTGGAGGAGGGGAGTAGTGGACCGACCAGGTCCATACCCACCCGGCTAAAGGGGACCTCAATAATAGGTAAAGGGTATAAGGGTCCTTTCCTAGGCATTCCTGGTTCGGTAAGTTGGCATCTAGGACATTGCAAGCAATATCTCCTGATCTGGGCATAGATCCCTGGCCAATAGAATCTCCGCATGAGATATTCTTCTGTTTTTTCTCTGCCGTAATGGCCCCCTCCTGGTTGGTTATGGGCTAAGAACAGTACTTGGGTTCGATATGGTTCAGGAACAACTAGCTGTTGTTTAGTTTCCCCTGTGACAGTCGTGGTTATTCTATAGAGGAGATTTTTCTGAATCAGAAAATAAGGACCCACCTCATTCGTGACCTCTGTTTTGGCCGAGTTCCAGGCGTGTGCTAGAGTAGGGTCTTCCCTATGGCTGGTTCGGAAGGATATGTGTGCGTTGCTAATTTCCGCCACTATCTTATTGTCCCCCATATTTTCTCGGGCTTTCTGATATCGTAATTTCCCTCGTCTTTTTTCTTTTCGAGTGAGTTTCTTACGGTTGGGAGGGCATTCAATATTACAATTGGAAAATGGTGCTTTCATCCACCACTCTGGAACCGCTGTTTGGAGACGGGTGTGATCTAAGAGATTATAGAACCGGACATAGTCAGTTCCTATAATACAGTCCTCTATCAATCGATCCATAACCCCTATTGGGATAAGATCTTGAAATTGTCCCCATTCAACCTTAACCAGTGCTACTGGGTAATTTCCTTTATCTCCATGTATACAACAGATAGAGACCCATTGATCTGTGGCCAGGTTATTAAGGTCTATTATGTCTTTCCGGATTACTGACTGACTGCAACCCGAGTCTATTAATGCAGAGATGGGCTGTCCGTTTATTTTGACAACGTGTTTAAATTTTGCATTTCCTTTTCCGGTACATAGGACTCTACGACGAGTGACCCTGATCTCCATGGGTTCAACCCCATCTGTTTTCCTAGGACATACCCTTGCAATATGACCCCATTCTCCACAGTTGAAACATTGTGGTGATTGCATAGGGTGATGTTCCACTGGTTTAGGGGACCAGGATTCTTCTGGAAGGTATCTGGGAATTGGTTTTGGCTGAGGTGTTGTGGTCTTTAGGACAGTTCTTGGTTGTAGTAGTTTGACATCCGTAGATCGATGGTATGCACAGGCCAAATCTATAGCGACCTCAGTGCCTACCTTTGGGTGTTGTCTAATCCAATTCTTGGTGCTAGGAGGTAAGGAATCCAAGTATTGTTCCAGAATAATAGTTTTTATCATGTCTTCTCTGGTTGTTCCTATAGGACCCAACCACTTCAAGGCTAAGTCCTTCACCCGGAAGTAGAAAGTGTGAGGGTCTTCGTTCGTACCCCACTTTACTTTCCGGAACTTCAATCGATAATACTCCGTATCATGACCTACTCGTTCAAGGATACTCCTTTTTATGTCTTTGTAGGGAGTGGTGCCGTCAGGGTTGGCGGCTTGGTATGCCGTTTGTAGGAAACCGGTGAGTAAGGGCGCAATGTACTGTCCCCACCGATCTTTCGGCCATTGAGCGGAGGAGGCAACCTGCTCAAAGTTTGTGAAAAAGGAGTCTGGGTCCTCGCCTTCCTGGAATTTTTGTAAGACCGAGCTAGGCACGTTTGGATGAACTTTACTGGCTGCTATGGTGTCTGTTAATTTTTGTAATGCTGTTTCATGCACAAGTTGATTATTGGCCAAAATCGTAGCTTGACTCTTTAAGGCAGATTGTAAAGCTTCCCTGTCCTCCTTGGCCTCTCTTTGATGTGCTTCCCACACTAGTTGCAAATGTCGTTGGCCTTCCGCTAGCTGTTTAATCATGTCCTCAAGGGTCGGGGTTTCGCTCATGATGTATACCGCCCGTTAGCCTACAAGAGAGTACAAGATCCCACTTCTGACACCACTGTGGTAGGCTGTGGTGGTGCACAAGCGCAGAAAGACTGAGTCGGATAAGTAAGGTTCGTGGGTATTATCGTATGCTTTTATTATTTGTTAAATGTCTATAAAGAAAGTATAGTGTTCCGTATTTCTGACGTGGATGTAATTGATTCTTCCTTTCGCTCTTTGTTACTATTCTTCTTTCTTCTTATGTCCTTTCGTAGGGTTGCTGTGACGGTGTCGGATGGTGGACCACTCGGGCAGTTTCCGGGACCATAGAAGAGCAGGGAGAGAAAGAGCAGGTAAGTCTTTCTGTGGGATCTGGGTACTGCTATTTCTATTCAAAGGGGGAAGGGAGCAAGCAGGGTGGGTTGATGAGGATATTCCACTGTGAACGGTTTTATTGCTGGTGCCCTTTCGGTTTCTCGCCCCCCCTTAGTGGTTTAGTGTCCCTCTCCTTCCCCTCTCCTGCCTCCCTGGTTCCCTTCCCCAGTGCCCGTGGTTCCCTGTGACCACCTTGCCCCTAGGAGGGACCGTACCTTCAAGAGCCACAACCCTCCGGGGTCGTGGCGGGCGTCTCGCGTCCTCGTCGTTTCCTTGTCCGCTGTAATCGGCGTCTTTTCGTTAGCTCCGCGGGAGGACTCGTCCGTATTCTGCACCGCTGTCTCCGACACTGCAACTCCACCGGCCGGGTTCTTCTCCGTGGCGTTCAACTCCCCAGGAATGTAGTCCATCTTCTCTTGTACTTCTGAAACCAGGAAGTTGTTGCTGGTGACGCGACGTAGCGTTCTCTCGTTGTCATGAGAACGCAAAACCGTATCGAGGGAACTTGTGGAATGATGTCGGCTACGAGGGAGAGAAGATGCGGTCGCAGAGACCCATCTACAGGAGATAATGTTCACAAAGAATGTCACATTTTGAATGTTTGCATCTTCACAAAAAATCCCAAAAGCTCAGGATAAATGTGTGCACCTCATCAAACACAATACACCAAAGTTTTAATTGCCATGAAATGATCGCGCACACTGGTGCCAATCTGAACGTCAAGTTTTACATGCTGGTAATGAATCGCACACACTGCTGATTCGAACAAGAATATGCAAATGCCATGAAATGATCGCGCAAGCTGTTGCCAATCTGAACACCAAGTTTTACATGTGGGAAATGAATCACGTACACTGCTGGTTTGAACAGAATATGCAAATGCCATAAAGAATCGCGCAAGCTGTTGCCGATCTGAGATCCAAGTTTTACATGCAGTAAATGAATTGCGCACACTGCTGATTCTAACAAGAACATGCAAATACCATGAAATGATCATGCAAGCTGTTGCCGATCTGAACACCAAGATTTACATTACAGCAATGATTTGCGTACTCTGAAAGTTTCACGAGTAGGCCCAAAACTCAAGAGTCTTTTAGAATGGGGGTCGGGGATCCAGCCCGACCTCCGCCTTACCATCCTGCTGAAGGATCACCAAGATAATGCGGGGCAGGCCTGGAACGTCAAGGTAGGCCTCCGGAACAGGAGCACAGGAAATTGCTGTTGCTCTGCACCAGGACCTCTGAATAGTGAGCATGTGGAGCTGGGCTGGCTCCCTTATATAGAGTCTGGCCCAGCCCACAAACCACACCCAGTCATGCTGCAGGGAAAGCTTCAAGAAGGTCCTAGAAAGGGGCCACACCCTAACACACTCAGTAAGCCTGCAGCAATACCTTGCAAATGAACAGTCATTGCAAACATCATTAATAGTGTTTTTCAAGGTTAAAATCTGCAATGCAAAAGGTTAACATACTGCATATAAACACAATGCATGAATTATGCTCTTGCATAAAGGCTGGGTTTTTGCATTTTAGTTGCCCATAGATCGCGCACTGTCCTGATGTTGACAGTACTCCCCTCTCCCAAACGCGCTCTAAGGTCTGAATTGTCTGGGTTTAGGCGATAAAAATGCTTCACTAGTCGTGGAATGTGAATGTCAGAAGTGGAGACCCATGAGTTGCTCTTAGGACCGTAACTTTTCCAAGAGAGCTGCAGTTTATAGGTTATTGGATTGCCTTGCCGAAATACAGTGTACTTTCTGTGAACTTGGGACTAAACAAGTGTCTTTTCTTGAAGTCAATATGTCGTGTAGAAAACCACATTCTATCACCTGGTTTATCTTGAGGTCCTTCACAGTGTTTCTTGTCGTGGTGCTCTGTATGCTTTTGTCTGTCTTTTTCTAGATGCTGTTGGAACAGTTTCTGGGGTTGATGGAGTTGTTGAATAGTCTCCAACACTGCTGATGTAAGAGAACTTTCTTGTGGAATCGTGATAGGCAGGGTATCAGGATAATAGCCAAACAAACCAAAAAAGGGTGTAACACCCATGGATGTGTGAGACGAGTTATTGTAGTTTAGTTCAGCTAACCAAAGCATTGATGCCCAAGAATTAAGTGCTTTCTCAGCGTAAGCACGCAGATATTGTTTTGTCACGTAGGCTCTCATTATCCTAATGACTCTACTGGATTTTGAGCGGTAAGATCGTTCACAGGGTAGGGGACTGAGTCTGACCCATGGTGAAGGACCCTTGTCACTCTAAATCCGGGTTTTGCTCCAGCTAACTAGCAGTGCCTCATCTCTCCCGAAGGGAAGAGACAATTGGGCAGCCGAGCACATGACATCTTAGCACTTCCCAGGGAAGTCGTGGTCACTCAGGTCACAACCAGTTCTCTCATACACAGTGCCGTCTCAAATAGGAATGACAAAGGCAGCTTAAGTTTTAAAGATTAGTTTAATAAAACGACTGCATTTTAGATAGCAAAGCATGAGCTGCAATAACCAGAACTACACAACACAGTAGGATTAAAATAGTAACGATGAGAGTGAAGCACAAGAATAAGGCTATCATAGTGCCACTACATTATGTTCTCTCTAAGTTATATTCTGAGCACAGTATGTGAAGCTCTAAGCCTGCCTTTCAGGTTCCCCCAGAAGGACATCAACCCTCATACCTGAGCAAAGGCCTGTAATCTGCATCAGCATCTGCAACGGGGCAGTCAGCATCTAGTTGTTGGTTCCTGGCTGAAATCTCCCTCTGACCTGTACTAGGACTAGGAAGTGTTTTTATAACTACCACGCAGATCTTTTAAGAAAATGCCCCTCCGTAAGGATGTGTATTTTCTACGAATACTTCTACCACGTTTACCGGCAATGTACCAGACTGTAGCCTTGACTGAAGCACAGGGCGATCAAGAATGAATTATTTGAGAACACAGTGCTGAACTAAGCTAAACAGTGTGATAGAAGGAAATAAAAACAAGACTGTAAAACTGGTTATTGTAAAATAACAGTGCGAGGCTGAATAAAATGTATATAGGGCAAAGTGCACAGGGGCCTAGTATGTTAAACTAATGTGCATGAAGCTATATTAAAAATGGCTACACTATACCCTCCCCTTGTTGGTAGAAAGTGGTTTAAGCCGAAGCTAAAAATGCCCTAAGCTAAAATATATTTAAAACCCTATTCAACTTTAACAAGTTAAGAGGACACATAAGCATAACATGTTTCAATTTTAAAGTGAGCATGCGGCCCAATGCCGAATTCAAAGGAAAAGGTCAATTTAGGATAGTTCCAAATCAAGCAGTAGTCATGGAAAGCAGAAGATTCTCCATCTCGGCCGATGACAGAACCGGTAAATCCACAGCAAAAACTTCCAAGGAGCAGGTGTGTTCCAGAGCCCCAGTGTCAACCAAAGCGGCATCCCGTGCAGTGCCTATGAACGAGTTAACATTAACTTCCTCCAGGAAGGGTAGCTCGTAATCAGCTTTTCTGAGCAAACGCAGCCGCAGGGCGCATATCTTGTAATGAACCCTCAACGAGAACATCAACAGATCAGCATCAATCACTGAGGGGCGTTGCTGTGAGAGTCAGACGTCCAGTGCATGTTCAAAAGAGCACCAACGGCACCGAAACACTGGCTGCACACAATCCAAAACCGGTCTGAATGACAGAGACCAGTCACACTCCAAATATTCCAGGAGTGTTGCCCCAAAGTGCTGCATTATGCGTTCACGACACAGCTGCGCTGATGGGAGCGCCCACATTAGTCCTTGTTTCGGCGGGACAGCCATTGCGGAAAAAAACAGCAACAGCAAAATGCCGGCTAATAAAGCCAAAGTTATCGGAAATCCCCCAAAAATGCTTCCGAAAATTGAATGATCTATCTGCCTTAACCGGGCTGCAGCCTCTTGTTGGGAAAGTTTCCATATTTCATTATATACCACATACAAGAAACGCTTCCTACGTGGTATCTTTGGGCCTGACAAAAAATCTTGTAAGTCAGTGTTGTTAGACAGGAGACTGAGATGTGTCTTAACCGCATCTAGTGAGGATGATTTCAGCCACTGTTGGCACAATTTTCCTACACTATATGTTGTAATTATTTCAGCATGTTCTGGTGATATATAGCGAGGGTCTGACCTACTCGTTCGGAAACTTCCCGAGGAGGTGACGAAACGTTGATGACACCCGTTGGTATCTACTGGCCACAATAACCACCCACCTAGAAGTAACAGTGAAGTATTAAATGTACCATTCTGGACCCACTCATTAAGCTCCTTAAAGGTTGCATTCGTGTACTTTTGCCAGTTATTAAATTTTGCAGGGGCAGGTATGCTGGGCATGTTTAATTCTCTGTTTGTGGCTAAGCCTAAGCAACTAGTCTGTTGTACTGTTTCATTTAAAAAAATCATTTGAATGGGGACGAGACATGCTCTAAATAATATTTCTCTACCCTTGGCTTGCCAATTTTTTGTTCCCCGAACACTTTTCAAATCAACATATTTTGACCAATATTCATAACCTTCAATTGAGAACTGGGAAACAAAGGAGTCCGAATATATTAATTTTGTGTTGGTCAACAACATTTGTGTATCCCTAGTCGAAGTCATCTTAAAATAATATGACTTAGCATTTTTTTGATGATGCCCAGAAAAATATGTACATTTTTCAAAATAAGTTTTTGAACTCCCTTGCGGGGGAGTTTGGACAATGTTCCCATTGTATATACTCAAATATTGTTTTTGGACTGCTTGCTTTGTGTATGAAGTGGTGCCCATACTAATTATAGCAAAACATGTCACCATAACTGTCTTTAAACTGGTAAACATCCTCATTTTCATAGACAGTATAATATTGCAAATCTGTCATCGAGTCAACTGTTTTCACATCCCAATCATCAGATACAATGCCTGGTATGACTATGTCATTCATGAATAACTTTAGCACATACGGTATTTGAATTATTTCAGTGGGACCATATATATCAAACATTACTTTATCCCACACAATCCCATCTGGAATTGGTACTGCAAAAATGTTCACAAAGGACAAGTCTCTTCGAACCTTATGTGATGAAAAATGTGGTTTCAATACCTCCTCCACCTGTTCAACCGCTGATCTCTCGGGAAGAAAATTACCATGTATTAACAGAAAAAAGGTAATGACAAACTCAATCCCCCAAAAAATGCTAGGACAGTCAATAAAAGCCACAGATAATTCCATGGAAAAATAAAATATGTATCTTTAAGCCAATGTATCAGCTTACGTGGACCCGAAAGGTCAGCAGTCGAAGAGGCAAACGAGTCCCATAGACCATCGTTGTTGTCGGCAAAGTAACCAGAGGCAGTTCGTGCAAAAGGCGTTGCCGTAGTCAATGGAGGAGTCAGTGTTTCCCGTGGTGGTACACTGTAGACAGCACCATCTGTCACGTTGTAGTCATGTTGACTTGATCAAATGTTTCTAAGTTGCTCATTGTTAGTAGAACCAATGGGAGATCATCATCATCCACCCTTCCCAAACTCGGAGAGGCATCAGTATTAGTATAGATAACTTGAAGCGGAACTTCTTCTCCAGTAGTGAGAGGGATTCGGGAACTACTGGACGTTCCTCTTGGTTGGCTGTGTAGAATCGGCCACATGTTGTAACTTGACATTGTCAATAGAAACAAAGCGATTTTCTTTGGCACCTGGCAACGGGGTAGAATAACAGTTCTGGTTCCGTGCATCCCCAACACAGGGACTGGTGCACGATAAGAAGGGCCAAATTATTTTTTGACTGTGACCTTTTCACGCACAAGATACCCAACCCTGGGAATCCAGCCAGTAGGTGTTACTGGCACATCCTTAATTCCTGTGGAGGCAGCACTTTTAGAAGAGTTATCTTCACGGAACTGCTGTAATTCCTGTAAAACAGTGACATGATCATTTATGTCAAACGGTGTTTCCGCCGCCTCCACACCAGGACCATCAAGATCCAGAACAAACATTTGTGCTCCAAACAGGCACTCATATGAAGTACAACCCCCCAGGGACCCTCTAGGCAGGTTATTTAGTGCTATCTGAACTCCATATAGGTGGGTTAGCCAACTACGACCCGTACCTAAGAATCTGGCTGTTAAGGATTGCTTTAAATCGCGGTTTAATCGATCCACAACAGAATTTCCTTCAGGATGAAATGGAGACGAGTACTGGAGCTGGACCCCCAACAAAGCCATTGTGTCCCTGAATGCCCTTGAGGCAAAAGCAGGGCCCTGGTCCGAATGGAGTGCTGCAACTGCATATGTACCGACAAAGAATCTCAACTCTTTAATAACAGTCCGAGCGTCAGCCGAGCGTTGTGGCCACACCCACACAAATCTGGAGCAAGACTCAACAGTGACTAGTATATATTCGTATGCACTGTCCAGTGTTAATGGACCGCAATGATCCAAGTACACACATTGTAATGGTCTGTTTGATATTAAGAGGGGTGTCTGCGGCGGGCGCTTTGGTGTGGAAACTTTAATATGTTGACAGATGTCACAACAAAGGACATACTGCTTAGTCTCTTTAGAGAGACCAGGCCACCAATAATGGAGCTGTAAGAGTGAAATTGTAGCAGCCACGCCAGCATGTGCAGATGCCACTCCCTCATGCGCTGCTTTAATCAATTGTGGTCTTACATCTTATTGGGAATGTCACGTATGCCAACGCCTGGAATTTTAACTTCAGCGTTCAGCATACTTCCCATCAGGTATTGATATTTATTAGGAACTCCTTTAGGATAAGGCGTACCATCAACCGTAGCTTTTATGGCAGCCATAATGCCTGTGTCTGGTTTGGAACTCGAACGAGTCACTACAGCTACAGTGGCAACTGCCACTGCTAACTTTGCGGCTTCATCAGCCAAAGAGTTTCCAGCAACGTGTATTCCAGCGGGCTGGTGTCCAAGGGTATGCACAACATGGACTTTGGGTAGCGTCTCTTTCAGGTCTGCTACCTTTCCCCATAGTAGTCTGTGTTTTATGGTGTTGCCTTTTAAATCTCTGAACCCATTTAAGCACCAGTAATGCAGGTATTCATTAATTGACTGGACGCAATAGTAAGAATCACAAACAATCAGTGTGAACTGTGTTGGATCTGTATGTTCTAGTGCCGTTAGTAGAGCTTTTAGCTCAGCCAATTGTGCTGTCTGTGTATAGGTATGTTGTGGACAGAATTTCTGCCCCTCCATATAGCCGCTCACAACCACACATGCAGCAGAATATTGAAGTTTTGTTCCAATCGCTGGTTGCGCTGAGCCATCTGTGTACATGACTACCTGATATTGATCAATAGGCAACTTGTCAGCGGGGACTGGATATACAACTTCATATTGTAGAAATTCCTGTGTCTGTAACTTTGGGTCAAAAATGTAGTCTACATCAGTGGCTGTTAAAGACATAGCCCATTGTATCCATCGTGGGTGAAGTGCTTTTGCGTTCGGGATGCTAGCTTTTGTAACAGCCTCCAGGGCCGGAATAGGAGAAACAACAATAATGCGTTTTCCTTGGGCTGGAGGTCTTTCTTCAATAATAGCCATCTGTACAGCAGTGAGGATTTTCTCTGTGGGTGCAAAGCGTTGTTCAGCAGTGGAATACAAGTGTGACTTGTATGCAATCAGGACTGTCTCACCTTCATTAAATGTGACATAAGTAAACCCAATGGCCCCAGCTATCACCATGATGACCAAATGTGTCTTATTGTCCCGCATGTGTAAATGTTTTGCTGCTAGCATATCAGCCTGTAACTCTCGAAGAGTATGTGTATGTTCAATGGTCCAGAATTTGCTTGAAAAATCTGGACGTATTAATTCATATAAAGGTTTTATGCGCGTAGCATAATCAGGAATGTATGTTCTGCCAAAATTTAGAAAGCCCAACAATAATTGTAGTTTTTTTAATCATATTTGGTGCTTGCAATTGTGCATATTTTTCTAAAAAGTGTGGCGCTAGGCTCTTCCCTTCACTAGACAGCTTATATCCCAGGAACAGGACGCTGATTTTTTAAAGTTAAATTTGTAGCCGACTTTGGCAAACCCTACAACAATGCGGGCTACCTGTCTTAAATGTTGTAGTAACTCGTCATCCATGAGATATATATCATCCACATATGACAATGCTTCAGGGTCCAACTCGTGTAAAATAGCAGTCACACAAGCTGCAAACAGTCCTGGGCTGTTCTTATACCCCTGAGGCAAACAACAGAATTTCTTATGGGAGCCTAGTGCGCTAAAGCTTGTTAAGTCTCTGCTTTCAGGCGCTATATTCTGACAGAAGAATCCATTTGAGATATCCAAAGTCTTTTTATATTTTTTCCGCACAATGTTGCTCATTAGTGCAGTGCTATGCAAATTTTGTATAGCATATGTACGTTTATGTCCATTTAGATGTCTGTAGTCTAAGACTATTCTATATGAATGGTCGGGTTTAGCTACAGGGAATAAGGGATTATTCATCGGCGAGACGCAGGGTTCAATCACCCCCTGGTATTCTAATTGCGTAAGTATTTCTCTCACCGGTGCCCTTGCTTCATGTTTTATGGGATACTGCGGTTCACCTTTAATGGGAATTACATGGCATGGAGAATCCCTGTCCCACCCTACGTGATTTCTTATAACGCAGGTGCTTGTGCGAGAGCCCATTCTATAAAATAGGACTCAGCGAGTTCCTCTGGAACAAGGGGCGAGAAGGAAGGTTTAATAACCTCCTCCCCAGCTGGGCAGGTGCTGACAAAATCAGGCGGCCAATCTTGTTCGGCCAACAAAATGTCATATATTTTAACTACACAGTCCCAGAAGATTGTGTGTATGGTGCGTTCAATTTCTCCTTCCAATTGTAGAGTTACTCTATACACCCTATCGGGTTCGGAGACACGCATATCTGTTGTTTGTACTCGAATGCAGTCATCAGTTGCTTTTACCTCCAGATGCTCTAGAAGATTCCGGTGAACTATTGTGACCTCTGCCGCACTGTCTAGCAGTGCTAGAGCCCAGTTCCTGTTCTTCAAGAGAACCCTCTTCCTGACTGGCATGTCTAACCGAGACAGCCGCCACTTTTTTCTTTTGAAATTGTTGTTTTTGTTGTACTGGTTTCTCTTCCTTCTTAACAGAAATTTCCGAAGAACGTTGTGATTCCTGTCTCGGTTTCACGTACTCTGTTCTCCGCTCTGATCGCCCACCTCTTTCATTTCTCTTTTCAGATGAGTCCTGAAAGGAACGAGATTGGCGTGTATCAGTATATTGATATCTATCAGGCATTTATGTACTGGACCCAAAACCCCAGACTTTAGATTTCCTTAAGATTTGCTTCTGGGACCAAGAGGAACCTCTGCTAAGGAGAAGAGCTGAGGAGACATGCTGCCCCTGCCTGTGACTGTGCTTTGTTAGGCTATCCTGACGTTGCTGCTTCTGCCTGTGAAAGAGGACAAAGACTGGACTTTGTGGTATATTCCTGCTTGAGAAGAATTCCCAAAGGCTTGGACTGAGCTTGCCCACTGTTCTGAAGTCTCAGGGCCATCAACGACTTACTCTGCCAGCACCTGGACTCTCCACTGTGACTCCTGCCCTGCCAAGTGGTGCCTAATCCAGTCCCTGAAAGGAGAAGCTGGTAGAAAAAACAATTAACCGACTTTGGATGACTCTGGACCGACGCCTCTGCCGAATCCCGTGACACCACCCGCAGCCGAAGCCGTGATCCTTGCTGGAGTGCGCCAATGCCGCAGGCGAGACACCGCTGCAGCCTCGTCAAAGTCGCCACACCATGTCGTGTACGCTGGAATCGGACTCCACTGGAAGTGTGCGGATCCAACGCTTCGCACTGATGCCGCCTTACCTCCACTGCTCTGCAGCAAGGACCCAATGCCTCTTCATGACTGCTCCACTCCGCAGCACTGGAATTGACACCACCCCAGATCCAGCAACGCCACAATCCCCGATTCCGTGCACCAACTTGTTTCCTCATTTTCACAAGGTACTGTACCTGGGGGTCCATGTGACTCCGTGACTGGCGCCATTGGTGTCGGATTATTGGGAATGACTCCGTCACGATGCAGTGATATCACCTAGACAAAGTATTTGTGTTTCTAAGCACTATTTATGTGTTTAATCTTGCAAAATTCATAACTTTGCTTGTGTATGTTGGATGTTTGTCATTTTGGTCTTGTTTTGCTCATTTAGACATTGGGTATTTGTCTATTCTGGTGTTGAGTGTTTTCACTGTGTGTGTAGGTACAAATACTTTACACATTGTCTCAGGTTAAACCTTCTGCTCATGCCAAGCTACCAACGGGGTGAGCAGGGCTTAACCGGGAGGGTTTTATCCTTTGACCTGACTAGAGTGAGGGTCCTTGCTTGGATGGGGGTAACCTGACTGCCAACCAAATACCCCATTTCTAACAGGCTTAGATATAGGTAAGTAGTAGATCCATAGCTATTATACTTGTATTAAAGAGGTAATCAGTAGGGAAATGTATTTATATTTTTTCAATAATTTTTTTTATATGTTTATGGCCATGTACCGCAGTAATTTCACAAAATGTAGTGAAATTCCTTGAAAGTACTTCAGTTAAAGAAGCGTCAAAATAGGTTGCACTTTGGTATGACAGAATCCCATGCCGTGGATGCATCATATTCACAATATGGCACAATATGGCACACCATGGCGTAAGGATCCTGACTGTGTGAAAAAAAATGACAAATCTGTGTGGATGTGTCATAGAATCTGACGCTTCTGCTGCAAAAGTGACACAGGAATGACTTGCAGCACATAAAGTAACGCTAATCAGCCCTGCGTCACTTCTGAGTGTGGAATGTAGCGAAAAAAGCAAAAAAAATTACACTTTGTTTGAAGAAAATGGCACACTTCAGAGAAGGCAACCATGCAGCAGGGCGCAGGCATCAGAAGCAAGGACACCTTAGGAGTGTCAAGTTCAAGCATTACTCCATTGTGCCCACTCCTGAGTGGAAACCAAATTGCACAAGTGAGAGATTGGCATTTGATTCTGCCCACTTCTCTAAACATGTGAGAAGGACTCGCCTCTGAATCTTTGATGTGGTGTCCAGCAGGGATATTGGTCTATAACAGCCCAGATCAGCGTTATCAACAAACTCTCCAAGAAGGGGGCAGAGAGCCACTCACTGCAGCACAGAGGACATTTGTAATCAGGGGGGCCTAAAACTCAATTTTAGCCTTAAAAAGGTCCATAAGTACTTCATCTGGAACTGATGCTTTGTGAGAAAGCATTTTTCTGGATGGTGATTGATCCCACCTTATAAACCATAGAAATACTCAAATTAACCCAGCAACTCTGTTCTATAGCATCCCCAAGAGATCCTCTATTTCACTCCTAAATGGGAAACTTTCATGTGTAAACATTTTTATATAGTGGTCAACTCAGGATTCAGCTGGAATGAGACATTCAACACTTACTGACTTCTGGTCTGAGACAAACTGACAATTGATTAGTTCCCAAAAGCAATGCTGATCCCTGAGTTTTAATACTGATTTCAAGTCATCCTAAGCTGATTTCTGGATATCAAGTTTCCCTGAGCAAAAGATTCTTTATATGGATTTCTTGCCTGCCTATCCTGCGCCTTATACCTCAGGGTCGAAATGAAGAGCCCTTTGCAAATTTCAGTGCGCTGCTCTACAAGTTTTATCAAACAAGCTGCAATGTTGATTATCCAACTTACCCTTGTGAAGACCCAAAAGTTTGGACACCTTAGCAGAAATAGAAGTAAACCCAGGCACAATTAGTTTGGGGTCAGCATCTGGGGACAAACAGATAGAAATTGCAGACTCCTCGCCCTGTATCAAGTCACATAAAAATTGCCTACCATTTACTCTCTCCCATTTCATTCTCATACCAAAATTAGGTTAAAGAGTAAAGCACCTGCAGCTCTTCCTTGAGCTTTTTCGAGCCCCACTTCCAAGGTCAGCTCAAGTGGACTATGGTAAGTCATATAGTTACTCACAATAGTGAAATCCCTAACTAACAGGACTAAATCTGTTGCAACAATGATGTAATCAATAGAGCTAGGCCTACAATGTCCATGGAAAGGGGGATGTGCTGAGGAAGTATGAAAGTAAAGATTGAAAACAAAAAACAGATGGTGTTTTATGAGAATCTTATTTAGAGGATCCCTGTAAGGGTATGCATGAAGAGTGTGATGGGATCCCCATCTGGGACAATTAACCAACACACTGAAGTCAGACTAAATTTACAGAGCTTTAAGCTTAAACCCTCTGCCCAAAAAAGCTAAATTCAGTGATTTAATTGGGCGGATGATTTTTTCAAGGGACCTGTCCAAATCTTCCACCACCTCAGTCAATCTGTGATCAAAGATGTTATAATAGTAGTTTACTATCACCATATTCCTGAGCCCCCAATGGACAAATGGAGGATCTGAAACCATGATGAATTAGATATATGTGTTACTTTTACAAAGAGGAACTTTACAGAAACCAGAACAGCCAACCCCCCTTTCGGAAGGCCATTAATGATGGAACCGCGGGGCTACAATATGTGTGAAAAACATCTACATGAAAAGGAGTTGCCATTTATTTTTCCTGTAAGAAAATCATTTAATGTTTACCTATATATGCAAGCCAATCTGAATTATTAAATTTGCCCTTCATTCCTGTTGTGTTTCATGACAGACCTCTAAAAGAGCCACTTTGTGTCTTTATTTTACCCGAGCCTGCACTATCACCAACAACCAAGTTGCACTGTAACTTCCTTTCACCATCTGCAGCAGACTGCTTGATCTCCCCATATCTCGGCTAACAAGTGCCTGACATCCCTACTGTCAGTCTACACTCTCCAGATGTATGAGGGGTGCAAACCAGTTTTGAATGGGAATATCAGAAGCCCTCAAAAGTCCTCCTGACCTCACCTGTGACTGAATTAAGGAAGGGCACACAGGGCTGAGAGATTAATAGAAAACCCTTGTGGTAAAGCCTTAATGTGATTTAATAATGTCACCACTACTTTTGGAACCCTAAAATTTACTACCATACAGTTGATATGGGGGCTATACAGGACATACCCAACTTTTTAAAACTATTGTCATGAGAATTATTTCATTATACAAGTATTCCCCAACCAAAATTTTTCCTGAGCAAATGAACCACTTTTGATTTCGGGTCTAAGATGTATTTGTGCTTCCCATGGAATAGAATTAGAACATTCCTTAAAAGTACTATGGGGGTCATTCTGACCCCGGCGGTAATTACCGCCATGGCGGAGGTTGGCGGTAGCACCGCCAACAGGCCGGCGGTGCTCCGCCGGGCATTCTGACCGCGGCGGTACAGCCGCGGCCAGAAGCGGAAAGCCGGCGGTGTACCGCCGACTTTCCGCTGCCCGTCAGAATCCTCCATGGCGACGGAGCGCGCTCCGCCGCCATGGGGATTCTGACACCCCCTACCGCCATCCTGTTCATGGCGGTTCTCCCGCCAGGAACAGGATGGCGGTAGGGGGTGCCGCGGGGCCCCTGGGGGCCCCTGCCGTGCCCATGCCAATGGCATGGGCACGGCAGGGGCCCCCGTAAGAGGGCCCCACAAAGTATTTCAGTGTCTGCCTAGCAGACACTGAAATACGCGACGGGTGCAACTGCACCCGTCGCACCTTCCCACTCCGCCGGCTCAATTCTGAGCCGGCCACCTAGTGGGAAGGTTGATTTGCCCTGGGCTGGCGGGCGGTCTTTTGGCGGCCGCCCGCCAGCCCAGGGCAAATCTCAGAATCACCGCCGCGGTCTTTTGACCGCGGTGCGGTGTTCTGACGGCGGTACCTTGGCGGACGGCCTCCGCCGTCCGCCAAGGTCAGAATGACCCCCTATGTATTCATTGCAGGCCAGGGGCAGATGTAAGTGACTTTATGAGCTAATACCAGCTGGTGTTGCTTCCAACATCTACGTTGGGTACCTCCGGTAACTTGTTTGAGCCTGTATATCTGTTTTTTGATGTAATACAATTCAACGGATCCTTGTTTGCTATTCTCTGGTTAGCTATGACCGTTAAATCCATAGAGGCAGACTTTTCAACTTTGTTTTGAGCTAACATTGCTGTTACATTCTCACCCTGAAAAGAATGAGGAGGAACCCCTTAAGATTCAGTTTATCAATGAGCGCTTTAAAGGACCACGTATATTATCATAAAATGTTTTCAATTTTAAGTCCAGATTATTTAAGAAATCCATAAACAATATTTGGAAAAAGACACTGAATAAATGTTCTTTCTTTTGCTTCTGCACTTCTATGCCTTCAGTGCTGTAATTCCTCTTGTGCCCTTTTCTGTTGAGCAGTCTGGTTTCTGTGGTCACAGCATAATTTGGGCACAGCATGTTAGAGCCTCTCAACAGTCAAATAAAAACAGAACTTTAAAACCTAGGAACATAGGGAAGTGCGGAAAGGCTCCCTGCGGGCTACAATTGCTGCCTAACACAGCCCACAGACTGCTGCAGCTTTTGCAGCAAATGCATTGCTGTGTCCACCTTGTGTTCCAGGGCTGCCACACAGAGCTTCAGGTTCAACATGACCTTAATTACAAGGTGTTCAAAAGTGGAACCATGTCCAGTGGGTTGGGACATGGACTTTGATGGTCATCTGGGCTGAATGCACTTGACTTGAGGATTGAGGTACCTTACTGGTCTGTAGCTACATCCGGGCTTGGGCCTGGCTGATCATGTGTGGGCCCTGTGAGGTTAGGTACCAAGTGCCAGCTTCCCTCTCCTCAATGAACTGTTTTGCCAGTCTGCGTTATGCCTTGGCCATGTGGCGGATGTGTCTGTACCACTCCAAATGGATGAGGTGGTTCCTCTTCTGCTCTGGGATCATGTTGTCTGTTGGAGAGGAATGAAAATGTATTAGACAAAATGTAACTAGAAACTGTGTCAATCATCATAGTGCTTCATCTAGTTTCAAACATCACATGTGAAATCTCTAAAACCCAAAATTCATCTTGAAGCATAAAGTGACTGTCTATCTAAAAATACATTTACTTCTCCAAATGTTAACAAGGTCATAGTACAAAGGTGTTGCCAATATTGGCTACTGCACTTGCATTGTCTGGCCAAATGTAGGTATAACCATGTCAATACAGAGAATGATTAGAAACAATGTTTTAGTCTACACATGGTATGGTACACAAGTCCCTAGTAATTGATCATTTGTGTTCCTCCTGCAGCCCGCAACAGCCTTGAGTCAATGGCCATTAACCCATGTAAGATGAGCAATGTCTGGCAAGTACATTTATTGTGACTCAACACTGTGTACCTGATAAGGCAAAGACAGAACTCCAGACACATTGCTACATAGACTTACTGTGTCAAAGGAATTTAAAACATGAATGGAGGCTGGCTAGCTAACTCACATCAAACAGAGATGTTGGTTACATCTACAAAGTGACTAATGTACATTTGTGGAGGGCCAGTCCATGGCTCATCACATGCAGTTCAAGTAATATCATGTGTCCCTCTATATAGCCTAGTGTTTGTCTCTACATGTTGGCTATTAATGTCACCTTGCTGCACATCATCACTCAGCATATCCATGTGATGGGTTTGTGCATGCATGCTGTACGTCACATGCATAGGTGTCTTGTGATGTAACTAGCAAGTGTTAGCCAAAGTGTAATCCTGGGTGACATTTTTGTTGGAAGCTGCTACGGATAACACCACTAGATGATGGATTGTGTAATGACTGTTGGTTGACAACACTGTGTGGAAATGTCTTTAGTCAAACTCACCTTGCCAGGTCTGGTAAGAAGATAGCGCAAAGGTATGACTAGGTATACAACATGGAGAATGGGGCACTAGATGGCACGAGCGAGCTTGTAAATACATTACGATGTGTGGAATGCTGACATCTGGGCCACCTAACCTTACCAATTCTATCTTCACTGAGGTGTGAATCCTCACATCCTGTTTGGACTTGCCATACAAAATGTACATAGATTACAATGTTGACAGCTACAATAGCAAAGTGCATCTGACATGTGTTTGGAAGGCTAAACATCCCAAGCCATGTTCAGCTATACATCCACTCCCATATATTTTAACAGACAATGGCATTTTTGCCATGGCTCCTCTGTAACCCCATTTATCATGTGGGCCTGCACAGATTGGCAATACATTCACCTTGACATTAATCACTATCTTGTGCACATGCAACTTTGACCTATTTAATTTATGATGTACCATGTCTGGAACAAAGTATTTATTTGGAATTAGGATGCCCATTGAACATGTCATTGCAACCATTATCCAACATCACTCTCAATCCTTGCATAACAGTAACCATTTAGGTGACACACACTGGTAATCCAGATCTTTGAAGCTGTCCACGTCAGCCATTGTATAGGGCTCTGTTCCACATACAAGACATAACATGCTGGACTTACGGACTCCCTTTGTCATCAAAAGGATTTCACTGTGCGACCCAAAATGACACTGTTCTAAGGTGATACTGGGGAGGACGCTGGTGCAGGGTGGCTGACAGTGTGATGTGAGATGAAGACGAGAGAGACACGAGAGACGAGGACAAGGAGGTGCTGTGGATCTGCAGCCAGTCGGCGAGTGGCGGCGAGTGGCGACGGTGGTGACGCGGTCCACTGGAGGGCCCTGATTACGGCCTAGAACGGGCAAGTGGGCAAGCAGGCCTCCCTTCATCCTTTCGGCCCAGCTGCTGCTGCCGTTGCTGGTTTTCATGCTGCTGGTGCTGACGGACACAGCAGGGGGTTTCACCTGGCCCGGCCTCCCCTGCTCCTATTGCTCCCACTGAGTCTGTTGCCTTGCCCTGCCCTGGCGGCCAATGTTTTGGCCCCATATATATAACACTGCTGCAGTCAGCTGCCTGGTCTGGGGTGAGATGAGGGCACCACAGGGCTGCACAGGTGACTACACCAACTGTCCTGCAGCTTGCTTCAGCAACACAGGGCACCCTCAACCTTGGAATATTAGACCTTGGGGTTGTCGAGGTTAGTGAGGCTTGTAAGGATTACGTCGAGTGCTGCACCTAGCACCATGCGTGTAGAGGTGAGAAGGGAAGACGAACAGAAGGTGACATGCGACAGGCTAGTAAGAAACTCAAGCAAAGAAAGTTGTGTGAGAGAGTGACAGCAGGGAGCAAGGAGGGGAGAAGGAGTAAAACATTAAGGAGAGAAGTTCCTCCCTTCAAAAAACTGTTAAATCGCTATGAGGCAACAAGATTCTAATAAAGAACTAATAAAGAACCTACAAGGTCCCCTATTATGTTTAGAACAAGGGTAAAATTGAAGAGGGTCAAAGAGGCGTTAGCTCATACAAAAAAACTCCTATACACTAAGCAGGAACCTGAGCATGATCTAAAGCAGGATCCTGGAACTGCACAACTAACCACAGAGAAACCTGTAAAACAAGTAGAGGCTGCAGTTGGGGGGGTCTGAGTTTAGAAGCCTAGGCGATGAAAGTGATTCAGTGGAGAAGAAGGTGGGGATGCCCAATCTGGAACTTCCTTCGCCAATTCGTGTTGATACTGATAACAGTGATAATAAAGTGTCTATTGGGAGGACAGGCCAGAGAGCGACCAGCGATACTGGGTGTGTAACATTGAACAAGGGAGAACTTGAGGGAAACACTACACTCCCACTGAGTAGGAAAAAAGAGGGCATATTGATGTATTTAGAATTGGATGAGAATAAGGAGACAAGGAAAATCAAGCAAATATCACTTAATCAGAGATCAAAGACTCCTCTACCCCTTATAGATAAACACACCGGCCGGGCGAATGCAAGTGCAAATACTATAACTAACTATTACAAACACACCGGCCGGGCGAATGCAAGTGCAAATACTATAACTAACTATTACAAATATCTTAATTCAAGTGCTGATGGGTCGCAGGCGCAATATTCCATGACTCGTGGCGCCCCAGTGCAGGCACTGGGAGAAAATGGGGATGCTAAGGTGAGGGGGGCTGAACCGGAACAACCAGAGGTCTGGCAGCCGGAAAGATCCCCGCTGCAATTATTCCAACGAATATAGTTTCCTCAAAGGATGGTGATCCTGGAGCAATGATGCCATTAGAGCAGGATATATCCCAAGGAGAACAAACAAAGAGACCTGAACCACTTAAGAATTATTCCTGGAATCAACTAGGATCACAAAACCCTGGGAATTCCTTTCAAACAATTTTAACAGGAAGTATCCAAGGGGAAGCAATAGCACACCAGACCATAAACATGAAGGAAACTGAACTGGGACAGCTATTAATTTAGGAACCTTCCAAGCCCTCAGCACCACAGTCTTTTTCCATAGGCCAAGCAGGAAAAAACAATTCCACATTACGTAGTAAGGATTACAGCTCATTTAGCTTGGCTCCCTCCTCATTTGACAACTTTGCAATCGGAAACACAGAACCCCAGTTAGACAGCATAACATCGGAGGACCTAAGTTTTGTAGATGGCAACATTATAAAAGGCTTCAGGGATGAGGAAGACAAGCAATCGGAAGGACAAACAATTAATAATCAAAGTGGGCTAAGCCAGGAGAATAGATACGACTTCCTACTAGACCAACCCATTCTTAGCATTATGAAAATCATATGTACAACATTGGATTCAATTGCGAGTGCACTCACGGCCCAGTCCCTTAACCTTGACAATCAACTTGAGCTGACCAGACTATTTACAGCAACAATAAAGACAGATCACAGACCAGAGGATGGCCCTGGTAGAGGGTGCTGTAAGGGAAAATTTACGACAACAGTCAGTTGCTGATACTGAAGATAGACAAACATGTGGTCCCTTGTTGGAGAAATTAATGGAAGCCCTGAAGGTTATTAACAATAAAACTGAAGACTGTAGACTTAGCCTTAAACACATACCCATGTATGACTCTGAGCCTAAAGAAATACCGCCAAGAACGCCAATGGACAGAACAGGCCCACTGACTGACCCTAAAACGCATAGACGCATAGACTGCCCAGAAACGGGCAGTTGCACAGAAGAGAAAGAGGAAAAGAGCAGAATTTCTGCACTAGTAATTGAAGCTCCAGGTGTGGAGGAAAAGAAGGCCTAGAGCAAAAGGTCTCTACTAAAAGGGAAATGGAAAAGAAAGTGGAAAAAAGCTAAGGGGAGTGAAAAAGGCACAGCAAAAAAGGCACCTAACGCGATGTGGCAGTCAAGATCAGTGGGGCAAATTCAAAAAACTGTACAGTCCCGACAAGAACTGGTTGTTCAACAACAGAATGAAGATCAAAATACCATGGTAGAGAGCTTAGTAAAAATATTGGACAAAGAAAGAGACTTCATGAATAAAAATCCAGGTCTGCTGTGTGACAAAAGCTGTACCTTTCACTCTTATATAAATTGTGTTCCCATTGGATAAAGGGGAAGTCAGGCACTTAGCTTAGGCATCAGAAATAAGAAGATGTTGGAAACAGATCTAGTAACGAATCCAGCGACAAATGAGGCAAGCAAGGATTCTTGTGAAGGAATGCACACACAGAGTCCAGAGACATCAAAATCAAGGGAAAATCCCAACAAATCCATGCATCCCACAGTCACTAAAATATAATATCCAACTCAAGTACACTATTTGAATACAGTAGAAAATCATAACGAATATTGTCAAAAAAAGTTGAACACCACCATTAAGTGTACACCGCAAGCAAATAGTAAAAGAAAAACCAAGATGCTGAAGTGTATTGAGGATGCGGATAGTGAACAAAGCACCAAAATAACCAGTTATGCGGAAACTAAAGATAACTCAACATCTTCAGCTTTTGCCCCTTTTACAAAGATAAAATATGGTCATCAGGCCTGGCCAGAAGAACACAGTAGCCAGATGAGGCCGTTCAAGCAATCGAATGAGAGTGCCCTGCCCCACTGTCATGGCCCACACTCGATGTGAAAAGCAAAGTAAAAGGGTAATTCTGGCCCTTAAGTAGTCAAACGCAAGAAGGACATAAGACCACTGAGTTGCATTACCGAAGGAGCAAAGATCAGGAAGGGCCAGCTCCCATAGGCTTGTAATTAATGCCAACAGCAAAGAGAAAGATAAAAGCCGCCATCAAAGTACTCAGATACAGGAAGGATTTGAGCATAATGAGATGCATGCTGAAAGAAACAAAGATCATGAAGACACGATCATGTTCATCCCTAAGTATCCTTCAAGAGGAAGCCAAGATATTCTAAACAGGAGCAATTTCTCATGCCTTGTTAACTCTCTGCCAGGCTTGCATAATGTAACAACTAAGGATTTGCTTTCAGTAAGGTTCATACAAAGAACAGGGTCAAATAGCGGGAAATCATCATGGATAGTAAATCAGATCCTAAACCAGTCCAGTCTGACGAAACTTGGGGAATAACAAATGACATTCCGCAAGAGGAACTATACCCATCAATATTTCTTGTACAAAGTAAGCACAAGCCTAAAGATAACTTCGGCTCAATATTGCAGGGAGCAATTAGCTCCAAACAACAATTACCTAAACGAACAAACCTGAGCAACATGGGGTTCCATCTGTTAGTCAATACCCCATGAAATAACCCTGGTATAACCTCACAGCCACAGATGTACTAAGAGCTGTCATCCAAACGCCTGTACAAAAAATGGACCTCTTGAACATAAAAGATGGAATTAGACCACCATTAAAAATCTTAAAATGGAATATCACAGGCCTAAATGCTAAAACTGAGGACAAGGATTGGATAAAATTAATCAAACAACAAGATATTAGCTGCTTTCAGGAAACTTGGTCCATCAATGCCATCGACTTAGATGGGTTTTCCACTTTCTACCCACCCGCAATTCAACAAAACAAAGGTAGACCAATGGATTAGGACATAATTACTTGAAAACTCTGTAGCAACTCACATTGTATTAAGCAAGGATATCCATACATTAGCAGTGAAACATGAGGCGTGGTCACTTGAAATAGTGAATGTGTTTTTTCCACCTATGAGTTGGGTTCAAGTTAAGCCAAGAGTGCGTTTGTTTAAGGAGCACATCCTAAACAAAAGATCTGGAGACCAGTGGGACTCTATGACTGGCTCCACGAATGGCTGCTCCTCTCAGTTCTGTAACATTTTTCTACTAATGTGTGGTGACTTTAACACAAAACCCATCCTATCCTTGGGAATAAACAAGTATTAGAAGAAGACAATGCTTGGAATATTACGATCCTCCCTATCAAATGACGCCAAGGTTCAAAGAAAGGAGAACTAATTTTCGAAGCTCAAATTGAAGGAGGGATTCACATTTTAAATGGAAGAACTAAATCAGATAAAACATTGAAATCCACGTTCCTAGTTGGAAAAAGGTAAAGTATCATTGACTATATGGCAATAAATATAGAAGTCTGGCACTACATCATAGATATGGAAGTAGGGTATAGGATCTAGAGTGACCATGACCCGCTGTTAATGGAGATGGCTCATTATGACACGGGCTCCCGGAAACCTGTTCCTCTACCCAAGGAAAACTGCCCAACAATAGCTCTGAGATGAAATAGGAAAAACATTGTAAAGGCAGACATGAGTGAACACGATAAGGGCACCCCCAGTGAAATCAAGATGTCATCATTTTCCATGTTCCCAGACCTGCCAGGTAATGAGGACTTTCTCCTCCTGCAAAAATTCAATAACCTTCTAATACAAACATCGAAGGAAAGAACAAAGAATGTAAAAAAAAGACACTAGCACTAAAGAATCAGCATTTGAGTAACTTTATTGAGCAACAATTCTCAGACTGCAGGCAACAATACAAGAAATTATTAAGACACTAGAAGTAGACTTTTCCACATAAGCTCTGGGGAGATCTCTTACATGCAATCTCAGCTGGAAATTAAAAAAAAAAAAGGGAAATAATCAGGTCGGGAAGTGAAGGACCTCTAAAAAACTTAGAATTGAATGTCAATCCACAACTTTGGGTAAAGCACTTCACTGCACTGTACCAAGAAAAGGTTAAAATCGCACCTGAAGGTATCAAAAACCTATTAGGCCACAAGCAAGTATCGAATGGAAGCGACTGTAACCCAAGTGAGATAATGCCTCCTCCAGAGAATTGAGTGGTAATACATAAAAAGAGGCCAGTGGAGATGGTGTGTAATCACAGGCCAATCTCATTGCTCCACAGCGTTGGGAAAATGTTTGTCAAACTGATCCAGTCTCACCTAGACCAGTGGATAGAGGAAGGCGATCTACTAACACCATATCAAGCTGGTTTTAGGAGGAGCCAAAGTACAATAGATCAACTCTTTAAGTTGAACATGATCTACTCCAAATATGTCTCCCTAAAAAACTCCCCGCTGTATTTGGTGTTTGTCGATCTTCAAACAGCATTTGATAGTGTGGATCTCCAAATGTTATGGCAACCACTGATGGAAATGGGAATCCCAGGAAAGATCCCAAGGTTGTTAATTGTATTACACACAGGAAACACCGCTAGGGTCCGATGCAGCTCACGAAATGACTACACAGCCGAGATCCTAATCCAGCGAGGTGTTAAACAAGGGTGTGTTTGGGCTCCAACCCTATTTAACTGTTATATAAATGATTTGGGCAAAAACTGAGGAATCTAAACCTGTACATGCTAAAACTAGCTAATGAAAGCATACCCATCCTGCTTTTAGCAGATGATGCTGTGCTACTGGCAAGAACGGAGATATCAGTGCATCGTCTCTTAAAAAGCTTTAGATTTTTCTGTGCATTAAGGAATTTGATGATTAACGTAGGTAAAACAAAGTATGAGCTGCACCCTGACGTGCGTTTTCATTCTATACCGGGTATACAGCAATTCATTTGCTGAAATATAAAGAGTAAAAAATTGCTATCAAGAAAACCTTTGTATTTCCAAAAAGGGCACAAGATAAGGTGTTGAGGAGCAGTGGTTATTTGCACATATCTGAATTCCGGGGTGACCAAACTAGCATGTGAATTACAGGGCATTTCTCAAATAGATGTCTTTTTTAAACACTCTCCTATATTTGGAAGGAAAAAATGTAGAGAAAGACAAGGGGCAATAACACTTGTTTTGCTAATCTATGTTCCCCCAAGTCTCCCGATAAAAAAGATACCTCACTTGTGTCGGTAGGCCTAGCGCCCGCGACAGGAAACGCCCCAAAGCGCAACGTGGACACATCCAAATTTTTGGAAGAAAACAGAGGTGTTTTTTGCGAAGTGCCTACCTGTAGATTTTGTCCTTTAGCTCAGCCAGCACCTAGGGAAACCTACCAAACCTGTGCATTTCTGAAAACTAGAGACCTAGGGGAATCTATGGAGGGGTGACTTGCGGGGCTCGGACCAGGTTCTGTTACCCAGAATCCTTTGCAAACCTCAAAATGTGGCTAAAAAAACACATTTTCCTCACATTTCTGTGGCAGAAAGTTCTGGAATCTGAGAGGAGCCACAAATTTCCTTCCACCCAGCGTTCCCCCAAGTCTCCCGATAAAAATGATACCTCACTTGTGTGGGTAGGCCTAGCGCCCGCGACAGGAAACGCCCCAAAGCGCAACGTGGACACATCCAAATTTTTGGAAGAAAACAGAGGTGTTTGTTGCGAAGTGACTACCTGTAGATTTTGGCCTGTAGCTCAGCCGCAACCTAGGGAAACCTACCAAACCTGTGCCTTTCTGAAAACTAGAGACCTAGGGGAATCCAAGATGGGGTGACTTGCGGGGCTCGGACCAGGTTCTGTTACCCAGAATCCTTTGCAAACCTAAAAATGTGGCTAAAAAAACACATGTTCCTCACATTTCTGTGGCAGAAAGTTCTGGAATCTGAGAGGAGCCACAAATTTCCTTCCACCCAGCGTTCCCCCAAGTATCCCGATAAAAATGATACCTCACTTGTGTGGGTAGGCCTAGCGCCCGCGACAGGAAACGCCCCAAAGCGCAACGTGGACACATCCAAATTTTTGGGAGAAAACAGAGGTGTTTTTTGCGAAGTGCCTACCTGTGGATTTTGGCCTCTAGCTCAGCGAGCACCTAGGGAAACCTACCAAACCTGTGCATTTCTGAAAACTAGAGACCTAGGGGAATCCAAGATGGGGTGACTTGCGGGGCTCGGACCAGGTTCTGTTACCCAGAATCCTTTGCAAACCTCAAAATTTGGCTAAAAAAACACATGTTCCTCACATTTCTGTGGCAGAAAGTTCTGGAATCTGAGAGGAGCCACAAATTTCCTTCCACCCAGCGTTCCCCCAAGTCTCCCAATAAAAATGATACCTCACTTGTGTGGGTAGGCAAAGCGCCCGCGACAGGAAACGCCCCAAAGCGCAACGTGGACACATCCAAATTTTTGGAAGAAAACAGAGGTGTTTGTTGCGAAGTGACTACCTGTAGATTTTGGCCTGTAGCTCAGCCGCAACCTAGGGAAACCTACCAAACCTGTGCATTTCTGAAAACTAGAGACCTAGGGGAATCCAAGATGGGGTGACTTGCGGGGCTCGGACCAGGTTCTGTTACCCAGAATCCTTTGCAAACCTCAAAATTTGGCTAAAAAAACACCTGTTCCTCATATTTCTGTGGCAGAAAGTTCTGGAATCTGAGAGGAGCCACAAATTTCCTTCCACCCAGCGTTCCCCCAAGTCTCCCGATAAAAATGATACCTCACTTGTGTGGGTAGGCCTAGCGCCCGCGACAGGAAACGCCCCAAAGCGCAACGTGGACACATCCAAATTTTTGGGAGAAAACAGAGGTGTTTGTTGCGAAGTCTCTACGTTTTACTCTGTAACTTTTCCCTGCAATGTCAGATTATCGAAAGCAATATACCGTTACGTCTGCTGGACTCCTCTGGTTGCGGGGATATATAGGGCTTGTAGGTTCATCAAGAACCCAAGGAACCCAGAGCCAATAAATGAGCTGCACCCTGACGTGCGTTTTCATTCTATACTGGGTATACAGCAATTCATTTGCTGAAATATAAAGAGTAAAAAATTGCTATCAAGAAAACCTTTGTATTTCCAAAAAGGGCACAAGATAAGGTGTTGAGGAGCTGTGGTTATTTGCACATATCTGAATTCCGGGGTGACCAAACTAGCATGTGAATTACAGGGCATTTCTCAAATAGATGTCTTTTTTACACACTCTCCTATATTTGGAAGGAAAAAATGTAGAGAAAGACAAGGGGCAATAACACTTGTTTTGCTAATCTATGTTCCCCCAAGTCTCCCGATAAAAAAGATACCTCACTTGTGTCGGTAGGCCTAGCGCCTGCGACAGGAAACGCCCCAAAGCGCAACGTGGACACATCCAAATTTTTGGAAGAAAACAGAGGTGTTTTTTGCGAAGTGCCTACCTGTAGATTTTGGCCTTTAGCTCAGCCAGCACCTAGGGAAACCTACCAAACCTGTGCATTTCTGAAAACTAGAGACCTAGGGGAATCTAAGGAGGGGTGACTTGCGGGGCTCGGACCAGGTTCTGTTACCCAGAATCCTTTGCAAACCTCAAAATGTGGCTAAAAAAACACATGTTCCTCACATTTCTGTGGCAGAAAGTTCTGGAATCTGAGAGGAGCCACAAATTTCCTTCCACCCAGCGTTCCCCCAAGTCTCCCGATAAAAATGATACCTCACTTGTGTGGGTAGGCCTAGCGCCCGCGACAGGAAACGCCCCAAAGCGCAACGTGGACACATCCAAATATTTGGAAGAAAACAGAGGTGTTTTTTGCGAAGTGCCTACCTGTAGATTTTGGCCTCTAGCTCAGCCGGCACCTAGGGAAACCTACCAAACCTGTGCATTTCTGAAAACTAGAGACCTAGGGGAATCTAAGGAGGGGTGACTTGCAGGGCTCGGACCAGGTTCTGTTACCCAGAATCCTTTGCAAACCTAAAAATGTGGCTAAAAAAACACATGTTCCTCACATTTCTGTGGCAGAAAGTTCTGGAATCTGAGAGGAGCCACAAATTTCTATCCACCCAGCGTTCCCCCAAGTCTCCCGATAAAAATGATACCTCACTTGTGTGGGTAGGCCTAGCGCCCGCGACAGGAATAGCCCCAAAGCGCTACGTGGACACATCCAAATTTTTGGAAGAAAACAGAGGTGTTTTTTGCGAAGTGCCTACCTGTAGATTTTGGCCTCTAGCTCAGCGGGCACCTAGGGAAACCTACCAAACCTGTGCATTTCTGAAAACTAGAGACCTAGGGGAATCCAAGATGGGGTGACTTGCGGGGCTCGGACCAGGTTCTGTTACCCAGAATCCTTTGCAAACCTCAAAATTTGGCTAAAAAAACACATGTTCCTCACATTTCTGTGGCAGAAAGTTCTGGAATCTGAGAGGAGCCACAAATTTCCTTCCACCCAGCGTTCCCCCAAGTCTCCCAATAAAAATGATACCTCACTTGTGTGGGTAGGCAAAGCGCCCGCGACAGGAAACGCCCCAAAGCGCAACGTGGACACATCCACATTTTTGGAAGAAAACAGAGGTGTTTGTTGCGAAGTGACTACCTGTAGATTTTGGCCTGTAGCTCAGCCGCAACCTAGGGAAACCTACCAAACCTGTGCCTTTCTGAAAACTAGAGACCTAGGGGAATCCAAGATGGGGTGACTTGCGGGGCTCGGACCAGGTTCTGTTACCCAGAATCCTTTGCAAACCTCAAAATTTGGCTAAAAAAACACATGTTCCTCACATTTCTGTGGCAGAAAGTTCTGGAATCTGAGAGGAGCCACAAATTTCCTTCCACCCAGCGTTCCCCCACGTCTCCCGATAAAAATGATACCTCACTTGTGTGGGTAGGCCTAGCGCCCGCGACAGGAAACGCCCCAAAGCGCAACGTGGACACATGCAAATTTTTGGAAGAAAACAGAGGTGTTTTTTTCGAAGTGCCTACCTGTAGATTTTGGCCTCTAGCTCAGCCGGCACCTAGGGAAACCTACCAAACCTGTGCATTTCTGAAAACTAGAGACCTAGGGGAATCCAAGATGGGGTGACTTGCGGGGCTCGGACCAGGTTCTGTTACCCAGAATCCTTTGCAAACCTCAAAATTTGGCTAAAAAAACACATGTTCCTCACATTTCTGTGGCAGAAAGTTCTGGAATCTGAGAGGAGCCACAAATTTCCTTCCACCCAGCGTTCCCCCAAGTCTCCCAATAAAAATGATACCTCACTTGTGTGGGTAGGCAAAGCGCCCGCGACAGGAAACGCCCCAAAGCGCAACGTGGACACATCCAAATTTTTGGAAGAAAACAGAGGTGTTTTTTGCGAAGTGCCTACCTGTAGATTTTGGCCTCTAGCTCAGCCGGCACCTAGGGAAACCTACCAAACCTGTGCATTTCTGAAAACTAGAGACCTAGGGGAATTCAAGATGGGGTGACTTGCGGGGCTCGGACCAGGTTCTGTTACCCAGAATCCTTTGCAAACCTCAAAATGTGGCTAAAAATACACATGTTACTCACATTTCTGAGGCAGAAAGTTCTGGAATCTGAGAGGAGCCACAAATTTCCTTCCACCCAGCGTTCCCCCAAGTCTCCCGATAAAAATGATACCTCACTTGTGTGGGTAGGCCTAGCACCCGCGACAGGAAACGCCCCAAAGCACAACGTGGACACATCCAAATTTTTGGAAGAAAACAGAGGTGTTTTTTGCGAAGTGCCTACCTGTAGATTTTGGCCTCTAGCTCAGCCGGCACCTAGGGAAACCTACCAAACCTGTGCATTTCTGAAAACTAGAGACCTAGGGGAATCCAAGATGGGGTGACTTGCGGGGCTCGGACCAGGTTCTGTTACCCAGAATCCTTTGCAAACCTCAAAATTTGGCTAAAAAAACACATGTTACTCACATTTCTGTGGCAAAAAGTTCTGGAATCTGAGAGGAGCCACACATTTCCTTCCACCCAGCGTTTCCCCAAGTCTCCCGATAAAAATGATACCTCACTTGTGTGGGTAGGACTAGCGCCCACGAAAGGAAAGGGCCCAAAACACAACGTGGACACATCACATTTTTTTATAAAAAGCAGTGCCTACCTGTGGATTTTGGCCTGTAGCTCAGCCGGCACCTGAGGAAACCTAGCAAACCAGTGCATTTTTGAAAACTAGAAACCCAGGGGAATCCAAGATGGGGTGACTTGCGGGGCTCTGACCAGGTTATGTTACCCAGAATCCTTTGCAAACATCAAAATTTGGCCCAAAAAACACTTTTTCCTCTCATTTCGGTGACAGAAAGTTCTGGAATCTGAGAGGAGCCACAAATTTCCTTCCACCCAGCGTTCCCCTAAGTCTCTCGATAAAAAAGGTACCTCACTTCTGTGGGTAGGCCTAGCGCCCACAAAAGGAAATGGCCCAAAACACAACGTGGACACAACATATTTTTTCTCAGAAAACAGAGGTGTTTTTTGCAAGGTGCCTACCTGTGGTGTTTGGCCTGTAGCTCAGCCGGCCCCAGGGGGGGGGGGCAGAAATGCCCTAAAATAAATTTGCCCCCCCAACCCCCACCCTCCCCGCCGGGAGCGACCCTTGCCTACTGGGTCGCTCCCCCTGCGTGACATTGGCGCCTAAAAACAAATCCCCGGTGCCTAGTGTTTTCTGCCTCCTTGGGGGCAGATTGACCTAAACTCTGCCAATCTGCCCCCAGGGGGGCAGAAATGGTCTAAATACAATTTGCCCTCCTGGGGAGCGACCCTTGCCTGATGGGTCACTCCCCATCTCTAAAAAAACAAAAAAAAACAACAAAAAAAACACAAAACAAAATTTGCCCTGGCGTCTAGAGGTTTCTGCCCCCCCCCCCGGGGGCAGATTGCCCTAATAATAGGCCGATCTGCCCCCAGGGGGGGCAGAAATGGCCTAAAATAAATTTCTCTCCCCCCAACCTCCACCCCCCACGGGAGCGACCCTTGCCTACGGGGTCGCTCCCCCTGCGTGACATTGGCGCCAAAAAACAAATCCCCGGTGCCTAGCGGTTTCGACCTAAAATCGGCCAATCTGCCCCCAAGGGGGGCGGAAATGGCCTAAATACAATTTGCCCCCCAGGGGAGCGACCCTTGCCTGATGGGTCGCTCCCCATCTCTAAAAACAAAAAAAGAAAAAGAAAAAAAACAAAATGTCCCTGGCGCCTAGAGGTTTCTGCCCCCCCGGGGGCAGATCAGCCTAACAATAGGCCGATCTGCCCCCAGGGGGGGCAGAAATGGCCTAAAATATATTTGCCCCCCAACCCCCCCCCCCCCACGGGAACGACCGTTGCCTACGGGGCCACTCCCTCTGCGTGACATTGGCGCCAAAAAACAAATCCCCGGTGCCTAGTGGTTTCTGCCCCCTTGGGGGCAGATTGACCTAAACTCTGCCCATCTGCCCCCAGGGGGGCAGAAATGGTCTAAATACAATTTGCCCCCCCCTGGGGAGCGACCCTTGCCTGATGGGTTGCTCCCCATCTCTATAAAAACAAACAAACAAAAAAAAAAACACAATTTTTTTTTTGCCCTGGCGCCTATAGGTTTCTGCCCCCCCCCACCGGGGCAGATCGGCCTAATAATAGGCCGATCTGCCCCGGGGGGGGGGCAGAAATGTCCTAAAATAAATTTCTCCACCCCCCCCCCGGGAGCGACCCTTGCCTACGGGGTCGCTCCCCCTGCGTGACATTGGCGCCGAAATACAAATCCCCGGAGCCTAGCGGTTTCTGCCCCCTTGGGGGCAGATTGACCTAAAATCAGCCAATCTGCCCCCAAGGGGGGCAGAAATGGCCTAAATACAATTTGTCCCCCAGGGGAGCGACTCTTGCCTGATGGGTCGCTCCCCATCTCTAAAAAAACAAACAAAGAAAAAAAAAAAATAATAATGTTTTCCCCTGGCGCCTATAGGTTTCTGCCCCCAGGGGGGGCAGAAATGGCCTAAAATAAATTTCTCTCCCCCCAACCTCCACCCCCCACGGGAGCGACCCTTGCCTACGGGGTCGCTCCCCCTGCGTGACATTGGCGCCAAAAAACAAATCCCCGGTGCCTAGCGGTTTCTGCCCCCTTGGGGGCAGATTGACCTAAAATCGGCCAATCTGCCCCCAAGCGGGGCAGAAATGGCCTAAATACAATTTGTCCCCCAGGGGAGCGACTCTTGCCTGATGGGTCGCTCCCCATCTCTAAAAAAACAAACAATGAAAAAAAAAAGAAAAAAAAAAATTCCCCTGGCGCCTAGAGGTTTCTGCCCCCCCCCGGGGGCAGATCGGCCTAATAATAGGCCGATCTGCCCCCAGGGGGGGGCAGAAATGGCCTAAAATAAATTTCTCACCCCCAACCCCCCCGGGAGCGACCCTTGCCTACGGGGTCGCTCCCCCTGCGTGACATTGGCGCCAAAAAACAAATCCCCGGTGCCTAGCGGTTTCTGCCCCCTTGGGGGCAGATTGACCTAAAATCCGCCAATCTGCCCCCAAGGGGGGCAGAAATGGCCTAAATACAATTTGCCCCCCAGGGGAGCGACCCTTGCCTGATGGGTCGCTCCCCATCCCTAAAAAAAGAAACAAACAAAAAAAAATAAACAGAAAAAAAAAAATTGCCCTGGCGCCTAGAGGTTTCTGCCCCCCCTGTTGGCATCTGCCCCCAGGGGGGGCAGAAATGGCCTAAAATAAATTTGCACCCCCCAGGGAGCGACCCTTGCCTAAGGGGTCGCTCCCCTTGCGTGAAATTCACGCAAAGAAAAAGCTCCCTGGTGTCTAGTGGTTTCTGCCCCCCTTGGGGGCAGATTGGCCTCATCAAAATAGGCCAATCTGCCCCCAAGGGGGGCAGAAATGGCCTAAATATAATTTTCCCCCAAGGGGAGCGACCCTTGCCTAAGGGGTCGCTCCCCACCTAAAAAAAAAAAATGAAACATTAAAAAAAAAAAAAAAAAAAAAATGGTCCCTGGTGCCTAGAGGTTTCTGCCCCCCCTGGGGGCAGATTGGCCTAATAATAGGTTGCTCCCTTTTGTGAAGATTAGTAAAAAAAGGGAGGCCCCTGTGACTAATCAGCGTGCACGTCACGGGGGGGGTGGGGGGGGGGGTCGGGGGTGGAAGGGGAAGGTCTTCCCCTTCCCCTTCCATCCCCGACTTGGGGGGGGAGGGGAGGTGCACGGGGGGCGCGCTAGCACGCCCCCAAGTTCCCCTGTGCCATGGACGAGATGATCTCGTCCAAGGCACAGGGGAACTGTAGCCTTGGACGAGATCATCTCGTCCAAGGCACAGAAGGAGTTAAATTTTGCATGGGTACATTACCAGTGATTTCAGTGACTAGTAAGTGGCAGCCTGTTCCCTTGAGGAGATCTGTTTGCTGCCCCTGCCTCTATGGTGGTCAAGAGAAATTACTTCACTTCCTTCTAATATGTCACTTTTCGATTCTACTTCGAAAAACTGTACTTACAGCACTTTTAAAAAAATGCGTTGTCAGTAAATGAAGGAAGCTGAAGAGTTGTGTATGCGGTTGGATGAAAAACACATTGTGATGACTGTTTCAACATATATCTTGTAGGCTTGGAAATTAAGATCGTCAATACACTTGCAGCTCTCAGTATCCTAATATCTGTTCAGTGGAGCTCTATAGCTGCTCATCTTTAGGGACAATTGGTGCAGGATGAGGTATAATAGGGAAAGTAACCCGGGACGCTACTATGATGGGGGGCCATATTAAACGTCCTATATGATTAGACCCAGGATAACTATACCTAAAATGAAGTTTTAGCATGCCTCTATTGAGTGGATAAGTGTTATGTGAATAAGTCATGGTCTGACTGGTTTGCCACTGCTGCAAAGCACTTATATGATCATCATGGCTATTTTTGGCTTTGTTTGATAGTGCACGCGAATGAACTGATTGTCAAGTATAGTTTTATTGCTGAGTTTGTATTTTAATATGTGAATTTTTATGTATTATGATGTGATGTTTGTATTTGCAAGCGTGAAATTGTTATGGCTGGATAGGCTGACAACAATAAATGGAAATGGCAATGAACATCGTACATGGCACTCTGAATGTAGAACACATACACTCTGGACTTAAGAAGCACAATACATTGAATTATCAATTGTCTATGTAAATCTGCACGTTGAACATGAGGCATATGGCACAGTCAGCATGGCTTAATGTTAAACATAGGTAAGGGCGGTTGAATTGTACAGATATGAAGTGCCTAATCAGGAATCTGGCGCACAGATTGCAGATCAAGTACAAATACATCACTACTTGCAACATAGTAAAAGGGTGCCTCGCTTTCATGGGTCTGTGACCCCAATGATTTGGCATACCATATTCTGCAAGGTATTACATTAGCCATGCCTTTCTCATATCTGTACATGTCCATGCCAAAACTATGCAAATCAGACAGTATCCATGCTTGTTCATTTTCTTTACTGAGCTCAGTGCATTTCAATGCTGCACAGTAAATAGACATCTATCCATGCCCTGTACAGGCACAATGAGAAATTGTGAACATCTGTACACCAACATGTATGAGAAATGTTCAGATGTGCCACAAAAAGCCTGTCCATCATTTGGACATAATTACATTTGAGTGGATACATCTGCAGCATACATTGGCCCTCATTTTCAAGAGGCCTGGGCCTCTGGACCCTTACGTTTTTTCTGATGCTTCGGTGGCGCAGCCATCTCAATCATATCTATGAGATGATGCAAAGCCACCCTGTGTGACTTGGCTTGGCCCTATAGATTTAAATATAGATTGAGAGGAAGACACGACAGGACAAAGTGCTGCATGGCCTTAATCTACGTCAAGGAAGTATTCCATGTGCATTGTGGTGGCTTTTCCTAAGCAACACCCATGGGTTTTGACACATTCCCAGATTCACAAGAATCTGTAAACCTGGGAAGGAATCATAACTGCCTGCCTCCCCAGAGGAGGTGTACAAAGAGGAAATATCTTTCTTTCTCATTGTGTCTTTTCCAATTTGCCTTCGTGGTGAATTCCACAGCACACATAGAAAGCAGGAAATACCTCCAGTGATTGTTTTTTTGCAGGAAAGTGTTCCTTCCTGCACAAATAGAATAGTGGCAACAATGCAAGCACCCTTGCACCATGGTGCAAGAGTGCCAGCATTGGCGAAAGGCACCAATATGTGTCAGAAAGGACAGGAATGCGATTTATGTCATTAATAAGGCATATTCATGCCCTTTTCTTCTAATGCAGGGCAGCTCAGCAAGAAGCCTTGCTGAACTACCCTGTGCCAACATTTTGGAAAGAGGCCAATAGAGTTTGACACACACATTTGTGAGTCAGCAATGAACTGGAATGCTCTGTGACAACATTACACTCAGAGTGCTGGTGGAGCAAAAAGCACCTCTGGGGCTGGCATGCGCTACATAGTTTGTGTGGGCTTATGACAGCCCAGTATTAAAATGCCTCTGTGGTATGCTTCATCTTATCAACATAGTTAGGCAGAGGCATGGCATTCTGACTATAAAATGTATGTGACCCTTAGAGCTATAGATGAAAAATTGTATATTAGCAAAGGAGACTTAGGGGGTCATTCTGACCCCGGCGGTCAGAGACCGCCGGGGCCAGGGTCGGCGGGAGCACCGCCGACAGACCGGCGGTGCCCCGCAGGGCATTCTGACCGCGGCGGTTCGGCCGCGGTCAGACAAGGAAAACCGGCGGTCTCCCGCCAGTTTTCCGCTGCCCCTGTGAATCCTCCATGGCGCCCGCCAGACTTAGAATCACCCCCTTAGTGATAAACTCAGAGCATATGTGAATTTACCAACAGCTACTGCGATTTTAACTACAAGGTAATCAAGGAGGTCAGTCTCCCGGATAACCACATCTACCCAGTGATGTTTGAGTTGATGCATCGTACACTCCACCTCAAATATCCTTCTCCTCCTGCGTCTTCCAGTCCTGGGTTTTGTAGGCCTGGATTATGCAACCCCCACTGGCAATCATGTTGGAGAGGTAGTGGATTATCAACCACAGGAATTCCCCAAACTCCTGCTTGGACATGTTCTGCGCAATTCCCCAAATAATAATAACCTACTTAAGAATCCCCAGCTACTCCTAACAATACAGAACCCTGAAAAGACATACACCCGAAAGTATACTGGCCTAAACATTACAAATAACAATTACAATATAAAAACAGACTTTAGGCACATAGCAGGGACAGCACAGACACTAACAAGACCATTAAACACCTCAACACTCGCCAGCTACCACAAGACACAACCTCCTGCAAGCACAGACAAAAACAATGTAAGGGAAAGTGAAAATAGCTTCACACTTCCTGATTTGCAGCATGGCAGAGCGGTTGCATCATTTCCTGGGTCGATATGTCCCGACTTTTAACTAATGGGTAATTTTTTTAACACAACTCATGACAATGCACAATGCTGTATTTTTGATGCATCCTCTTGAATTTGTGACACCCGGCTTACGCAATGAGTGCAATGCACTACCATTACGCTAATGTGCTGTTTAAAATGACGCAAAGGGCCAAATGTGTGTTTTAAAGTGTGGTGTATTGTGCAGTGCATGGAAACAATAGCAGAGATCAGTGTATTGCCTGTGGATCTATGACATGACATGCTTGATATGTTGCATGTGTATGTTGTCAGTGCACATATGTGTGACTACTTGCATTACTGGGGCCATATTACACATAGGGCACACTTTCTCTCTTTGCACCACTGCACACCTTACAAGAGGTGCGCCTTGCTCAAACTGATAAACTGCACCCTATTACATTTAATGCGCTTCCCACAGGGCTGCCGCAAACTTGCACTGGCCTGGGGGAAGCACATACAAGTATAAAACGGAGCGGCTTATGTAAAACCATTCCATGTTTCACTGTGCAGCCAGCAACCTGTCTGCACTTTTATGGGGTATTAGAGATCCCCTTGTAGGCAGGTACAATGAGGGACTGTAACCACCTGCATGGGGATATCTGGAGGGAGGCCATAGTACCCACTCTCCACCCTCCAGAGGGCTACCATCAGGAGGCACACTAACAGTACACCACCTTCTATGCACAGGTGCACTGTTGATGCACCTCCTTACATCTTCGTTGCTTCTGCACCCACATGTATAATACGGAGCAGACACAGAGGCAAAGGAATTCAGTCATTTGCATGGGGGCATGCCCCCGTGCAAATGAGGGCACACCCTCTGGTGATAGCACAGGTGCTATAAGTGCACCAGTGCTATTTGTATTATATAAGGGGCCTCAAAGCATCTGCAGCCCCGTCTGTGATTTCAAAATGCGCAAGGGGTGAACCAAGTGGGTGCAAATGCCTGATGCACCCCTGGTACTTCTATAATATGGCCCCTGGTGTGAATACTAGGGGAATGCAAAGTAGCAATTTCAATTTGCCTGGCATGTTAAGGGGCCATTAACTAATCTTTGATGTACCACAGGACAGAAAGCTCAGTTTTTGTGTTGCATTGTATGAAAGGGAGAGGGCAGAACTGCATCAGATTTACAAAGATAAGCTGCATTTCTGCTCCCTCCGTGAGCTGATGCACGTAAGGCAGCCTAGCACCAATGCAGGTGCCCTTGTACCATGGTGCCTGGGTGCTTGTATTGTAAGGATAATTGTTTTTGTACAGAAACAGATACCTTCCTCCATGCTGGAAGTCTCTTGAGGCATTTTCCTCCTCCTATGTATGCCTCAGAATGTAGCACACGTAACTAGAGGAAATAACAAGTATCTGCTGTGAGGCATGGGGAAATTACACAATCCCAGGTGTACAAACCTTTGAAAATGTTTGATTGTATGAAATCTATGGATGGATACACAGGAACACCCTTTTTTCCCCCATTGAATGCCTTCCTGAATGACATGCAACACAATAAGGCACAATCCACTGACTTGCATTACATTTATTTTCTAGACCCCACATAGCGGTGCAAGTTGCCCCTTGCCTGGCTTTTTAATTCTCTACTACCATTTTGTGGCATGTATGCAAAACAACAGTACCACAAACATGATGCAAATGGTATAAAATATAGACATGAGTGATCTGGAGTGGTAAACATTAGGGGTCTCATATACAAGGGTACTGCCTTGCATGATAGTAACTTTTCTTGAAGTTCAGGGGGTGTTGGACTAATGGTGCAATCAAAGCACCCATGCATGGCTTGGCATGACCTCGTTATCAATGAGGAAGGCAAAGCAGTGTAAAGCACTGTGTTGCTTTGCTCTGTATCAAGGAGGTGTTGTATGGGCCTTACAGTGGTTGTTCACTTGTGTTAGAAATGGTTGGCAGTCAGGTTACCCCCTGTCCAAGCAAGGACCCTCACTTCAGTCAGGGTAAAGGAGACTCACCCTCAACTAACCCCCGCTCACCCCCTGAGTAGCTTGGCACGAGCAGGCAGGCTTAACTTCAGAAGCAATGTGTAAAGTATTTGTACCAACACACACAGTAACCCAGTGAAACCACTAGAAAATCACACAAATCTAAACAAAACAAGACCAAAACAACAAAAATCGAACATACACAAGTGAAGTTATGCATTTTAAAAAGACTAAGGGGGTTATTCTAACTTTGGAGGAGTGTTAATCCGTCCCAAAAGTGACGGTAAAGTGACGGATATACCACCAGCCGTATTACGAGTTCCATAGGATATAATGGACTCGTAATACGGCTGGTGGTAAATCCGTCACTTTTACGTCACTTTTGGGACGGATTAACACCTCCTCCAAAGTTAGAATAACCCCCTAAGAGACTTAGGCCCTCTTTACAACCCTGGCGGTCGATGATAAAGCATCGGTAATACCGCTAACAGGCCGGCGGTCAAAAAAATGCAATTACAACCATGGCGGAAAGTGGCAACACAGATAGCCACTTAAACACTCCGACTGCCACAGCGGTAGCAACAAACACTGCGGCAGTAACTGCCAACAGACAGGCGGAAAACAATGTACTGCCCACACTATTACAAGGCACCAATCCACCAGCTTTTCCGGGGTGGTACCAACGCCATCAAAAGCACAGCGGAAACAGTCTTTGGAAGGGAAACCACTCAACTCTCGACACTCAACGAAGAACCAGAACGCCATGGAGCCCGAACTACAGGTGTTACCAATGTTGGTGTATCTTCTCATCTACCAGGAGTACGAACGGCGGCGGGGACGACCACAGTGAGTACTGCACCTAGCACGGAGGGGAGGAGGAAAAGAGAGTGACACACACGTAAAACGTAACACCACCGGAGCCCTACCCACAACAACACACACACACATATCCAATCACAGATACACCCCGTCACCACCTGGAAGAACGCAAGGACCAAACGAAATTAGTTTAACTAGTGTAATATTCGAACAATCAGATAGCACAAGAGAACAGTAAATAATCAGTATACACAAATATTTACAACAAGTACACAAGTCTGTACACTGTCCAATGAAATATCCGTGGACCAGTGGTCCCAAAAAGCATGGGCGAAGCCCACACATGACACCTGCCTCAAAACGGAGTGAACACTGCAGGGGCATCAGGTAGAAGAAAAAAAAACAGGCACCTCAGGGGGAAGGGGAGGGGGGCATCTCAGCCAGATGATGGGATGACGCCACTGCTCCTTGAGGGGACTCCATGTCCACTGCTTGGTCCTGGGGAGTGCAAAGCCACAGTCTCTCAAGTCTCTCAAGTGGGTCCACTGCCCATTGCTTGGTCCTGGGGAGTGCAAAGCCACAGTCTTTCAAGTCTCTCAAGTGGGTGGTGTTCCCATTGCTTGGTCTTGGGGAGTGCAAAGCCACAGTCTCTCAAGTCTCTCAAGTAGGTCCACTGCCCACTGCTTGGTCCTGGGGAGTGCAAAGCCACAGTCTCTCAAGTCTCTCAAGTGGGTGGTGTGCCCACTGCTTGGTCCTGGGGAGTGCAAAGCCACAGTCTCTCAAGTCTCTCAATTGGGTGGGGTGCCCACTGCTTGGTCCTGGGGAGTGCAAAGCCACAGTCTCTCAAGTCTCTCAATTGAGTGGTGTGCCCACTGCTTGGACCTGGGGAGTGCAAAGCCACAGTCTCTCCAGTCTCTCAAGTGGGTTCACTGCCCACTGCTTTGTCCTGGGGAGTGCGAAGCCACAGTCTTGCAAGTCTCTCAAGTGGGTGGTTTGCCCACTGCTTCCTCTTGAGGAGTGGAAAGCCACCGTCTCTCAAGTCTCTCAAGTGGGTGGTTTGCCCACTGCTTGTTCCTGGGGAGATCAAAGACACTGTCTCTCAAGTCAGTGACATGTTCCACTGGTTCTGGAGGGGGCTTTGTGCCCAGAGTGCTTCATTCTGCCAAGGACTGTGTTAGTGGATGCTTTTTTCCACTGGTTCTGGAGGGGGCTTTGTGCCCAGGGTGCTTCATCCTGCCAAGGACTGTGTTAGTGGATGCTTTTCTCCACTGGTTCTGGAGGGAGCTTTGTGCCCAGAGTGCTTCATCCTGCCAAGGACTGTGTTAGTGGATGCTTTTCTCCACTGGTTCTGGAGGGGGCCTTGTGCCCAGAGTGCTTCATCTTGCCAAGGACTGTGTTAGTGGATGCTTTTCTCCACTGGTTCTGGAGGGGGATTTGTGCCCAGAGTGCTTCATCCTGCCTAGGACTGGGTTAGTGGATGCTTTTCTCCACTGGTTCTGGAGGGGGCTTTGTGCCCAATGATGCTGCTCCTGGGGTGTGGCAAGTTGACTTCGTCTCACCTGTGTGTCACAGCCACGCGATGTACCCGGAACAGGTATCATGATACTCCATGAAGGCAGACCAACACTCCATCCTGCGGCGACTTAGGCTTCCAATTGCTGGTTCGTGTCAGTGCTGGAGGTGGTGTCTCAAGTGGCATGTCCAGGACGTCACCAGCAGACTGGGGATGGGGCTGATGTCCGACAGAGTGGCATCGGCTGTGCATGTGGTGGTGCTGATGGTGGTGCAGGTGGCGGTGGCTGCGGCGGAGATGCTGCCAGTGCTGGCCATGGTGCAAGTGATTGTTACGGTTGATGGAGATACCATACCGTCTCCGGCAGCCTCGGATGGCTGATCCTTGGGGAGGATGCTGCAGACTGACGTGTTGTGGCAGCGGCAATGCAGGTGGCTGTGCAGGTGGCGGTGCTGGCGGAGCGGCGGTGGTGACTGGGGTGCATGTGGCTGCCATCCCTGATGAGTTGGTGGTCACCAGCCCCTCACCACGTGACATTGTGGCCAGAGGTGATGTGCCCTTTGGCTTGTGGCCCTTCCCCATCTTGACAGTCGCTGCAGGGACCTTGGCACTGTCCACTCTGTGTTTGTGCGAAGCCTTGCTGGGTGGGTGGTGTGACTGTTCCCTGCTTGAAGCCGGTGCCTTTTTGAGCTTTGCAGGTAGTGGAATAGGGTGGTCCTTCTTTTCCGTCGGTGGCACACTGGCAGCTCTGACGGGAACCCCCTTTGACCGTACTGGAGTAGCAGGGACCACAGCGGGTGCATATTTTGTGGCTGAGGTACTGGGCTGGGATCTAGACATCCTAGCCCTAGGAGAAGCATGGGGGGAGGTGTAGGGAAGAGCTCCAGGTTAGCTAGGTAAAGTTTTTTTTTACACACTGGGATGGGAAGATGGAGGGGGTTTGGGAGTGGAGAAAGAGGTAGTGGTCGTAGGAGGTGTACGTCTGCTGAGTTTGGGTGAAGGTGCATGGGTTGGAGGCTGTTGTGAGGTGGACGGCTGTTGAGTGGGTGTGTGCCGGCGTTTGTGTACTTTGGGAGGAGGGCTCACAGACACACTGTGAGAGGACACAGGGGACGTGTGAATGGTAGTGGGGGGGGTGATTGCACGTGAGTGGTGTGTAGTGATGGGCGTGCTGGTGATGGAGGTAGTGGCTGAGGATGTAGTGCATGCAGGTGTGATTAGAGACGAGACAGGTGGACACGGTGGAGAAAGTGGATGTTGGTGTGTCTGCATGGGTGTGGTGCTTTAGTGAGTGCCTGTGGGATGTGTGGTGCTTATGTTTACCTGAGCCACTTTTGTGTGTTGATGTGTGTGCATGCTGGTCTGATGGTGTGCTTCGGTTAGGCTGAGGTAGAGGGGAATGGGTCTGGGTAGAGGAAGTTGGAGGGGGGAGGCTGGACACAGGGACAATGGCTGCCATCAGTCCTGAGGCCAGAGCCTGAAATGCTTTCTGTTGGCCTGCCTGGCCAGAATGAATGCCCTCCAGGTATGCATTTGTCTGCTGCAAATGCCTCTCAACACCCTGGATGGCATTCAGAATGTTTGACTGCCCAACATTGAGGGATCTCAGGTGGTTAATAGCCTCCTCACTGAGGGCAGCAGGGCTGACTGGGGCAGGGCCTGAGGTGCCTGGGGTGAAGGAGATGCCCACCCTCCTGGGTGGGCGGGCACGGGACACACGCTGAGGGGCTGCTGGGAGGGCGGTGCTGGTAGGGGAGGTGGCAGCTGTACCTGTTGTTGCAGTGGGCACAGAGGTGCCCACCACTGCAAGGGAGCTCCCATCAGAGGAGGAGTCGCTGTCCCCGTCGTGGAGCTCCCTTCGCCCTCCGTCCCACTGGTGCCTTCAGACTCCGTACATTCCGCCTCATGGGCTATGTGGGATGCAGCGCCCTCTGTCTCCGGTGCCTATGCTCCTTCGCCAGATGATGCTAATGCACACAAGAACAGGGTGACAAAACAAGAAGGGGGGGAAAGACAGAGGAGACACATGGTCAATGCCAGCAACACCACTACCGTTGGCGGACACAACACACAGGGAGCAGCCCTATGCACTAGGCCATGCACTAGCAGTTAGTAGGAAAATCACCTGCCCATGGGGGACTATGCCTAACCCCATTTGCTACACACCTGGAACCCACAGGAGGCTGACTAGTTGTAGATGCCCACTAACACTATTGGGGTTGGAAGGCCACAGAGCCTGCCTAACAAGGGACCTACCCTACCAAGTTCGCCCTGGCCTAGGGGAACCCACAGCCCACATCCCCCACCCAGACACCTCGTAAAGCGCGGAGAGTCAGCTGAATGAGACTGTACTCACCCCCTTGTGGCTGCTGTGATGCCCTCAAGTGTCCATCCAACTCCGTATATGCCACCACCAGGATTCGGAACATCAGGGGGGTCATGGTGCGACGGGCACCCCTTCCACGTTGGGAGGCCAGCCCCAACTGGGCCTCCACGTCTTCTTGCTCCAGCGGCGCAGGTCCTCCCATCTCTTGCAGCAGTTGGTGCTCCGTCTATAATAGACTCCCAGGGTCCCCACGTCCTTGGTGATGGCACGCCAAATACCCTTCTTCTGGTGGGCGCTGACCTAGAGGAAAGGTATAGGATGAAAGAAAATTACTCCCCTGTCAGGTTTGTCATACTCATTGCCCACCAGTTCCCACCCATGCCCTGACACACATACACTCACCATCCTCACATGCAGGCCTCAGCTCCCAACCCCACATGTATCTTCCATCCACACCACTCCATGCATTCATGGCCCACGCATCATGCTCACAGTGTACTCACCTGTTTGTCTGGAGGACCGTAGAGTGGCGTGTACTGGGGGAGGACCCCATCCACTAGTCTCTCCAACTCCTCCAAAGTGAAGGCAGGGGCACTTTCCCCAGACACTCGAGCCATTGTCGCTTTCAGACACAGGTCACAGCACCACTTGCAGTGTAGGTCCTCTCCTGTTGAAGGTCAGGTATCAAGTGAGTGAACAGATAGAAAATGGTGGTCACATCCACGGCGGAGGGTACCGTCACCGCCGGTGTACATGGTCATTGGCTCCTAGGGCACAATGATAACCAATGCTGAATTGCGCGGCGGTCTTCGACCGTCTACCACAATGCTGCACAACGCCAGTGTAGTTACCTCATTTCCCCTTGTTCCTCCTTACAGGTCAGACAGCCGCCATTTCAGGGTGGCACATGACATGGCACCTAACTGCGTCACAGCACATTTGGGCAGAAATACAGACAGACAATGCCAGACAAGGATTAACTCACATTACTGCAAAAACCCTTGTCAACCTATGTGATACATGACCTTCTGCTCACCATTCTCCTCCATAAGGCACATCTGCTGGGGCAGGTGATGAATTGGCATCATCCTCCGGTGTACAGACCCCTGGTGGACCTGTCAAAAACGGAAGCCAGACACATTGTTATCACCTACAGACTTGATCGTGCCACAATCCAAGAACTGTGTGCCCAATTGGAGCCTGACCTTTGTCAGCTATCCACCATCCCACAGGTATCCCCCCTCTAGTGCAGGTCCAGTCAGTGCTCCATTTCATGGCAAGTGGTTCTGTCCAAATAACAGTGGCCAATGCATCAGGGATGTCTCAGCCAATGTTTTCTAACGTGTTGACCAGAGTGTTGTCAGCCCTGCTGAAACAGATGCGCAACTATATCGTTTTCCCCCAGGTGGAGGATTTGCCCACAGTGAAAGCTGACTTCTATGCCCTGGTACATATCCCCAACATAATTGGTGCCATTGATGGTACACTTGTGGCATTTGTCCCCCCCCCGCAGAAATGAACAGGTGTCCAGAAATCGAAAAAGCTACCATTCTATGAATGTACAGATGGTGTGTTTGGCAGACCAGTACATCTCTCATGTGAATGCCAAGTATCCTGGCTCTGTGCAAGACGCTTACATTTTGAGGAATAGCAGCATCCCTTATGTGGTGGCCAACTCCAGAGGCACCGTGTGTGGCTAATAGATGAGCCCAATATCCCACACAGTATAAATAGGTGTCTGGGTATGGGGTAGTCCCTAAGGATTAGTGTGTGTCTAACAGATTTCCCTTGACATTTGCAGGTGACTCTGGTTACCCCAGCCTCTCATGCTACTGACCCCAGTGAGGAATGCCAAGACAAGGGCAGAGGAACGCTCCAACTAGGCACAAGGGAGAACTAGGCATATTATTGATCAGACTTTCGGCCTCCTGAAGGCCAGATTCCTGTGCCTCCATCTAACAGGTGGTTCCCTATACTACTCACAGAAGAATGTGTGCCAGATAATCGTGGCATGCTGCATCTTGCACAACCTAGCTTTGCGACGCCAGGTGCCTTTTATGCATGAGGATGGGCCTTATGATGGTATTGTGGCAGCTGTGGAGCCCGTGGACAGTGAGGAAGAGGAGGCAGAGGAAGAAGTTATTGACAACCGAAACAACATCATCATGCAGTACTTCCAGTGAGATACGGGTAAGAGACTGGCACTGCTCATCTCATATCTGACTACTGTAGGACATTGTATAAGTCAGCCTCTTAACCTCTGTGGATGGACCCTGACAGTTCACTTTGGCTTTCCATTTCACAGATCTGGGTACCTCATTCTGCCTTCTGCTATGTTTACTGCTGCCCAACAACTGTCATACATTGGTATGTGCAAATTAGTATTACCATTGAAATTTGTCGAAGAAGTTGTAATTATACATTTGTGAAAGTACAGACTGACTCCAGATTGTTTTTTGATTTAAGGGTGTTTATTTATGTTCTAATGTGTATAGGGGTATGTGGAAGGAGCTTGGGTTTTGGTGGAGGAATGTCTAGGGTAGAGTTCAGTCTCTTGGTATCACAGGTGCATTGTCCAAGGTGGCATAGGAAGTGGAGCAATGGTTGTTCAAGGTGGACAGGGTGACATAGTGGGACAGAAGGATGACAATCAGGAGAGTCTTATTTTCTGGCGGGAGTCTTGGCAATGCTCTCTGTCTTCTGCCTGGATCGTAGGGACCGTTTACTGGGTGGTTCTCCTTCTGCAGGGGGTTGGTGCTGGTGACCTGTTGGTGCTGTGGCGGGACCTCCTGTCCACTAGCGCCGGTGGACATGGAAGGCTGTTCATCGGTTGGGCTGGTGTCAGGGGCCCCGTGGTATGCCACTGTCTCCCTCAAGGTTTTTGCCATGTCTGCCAGCACCCCTGCAATGGTGACCAGTGTGGTGTTAATGGACTTCAAGTCCTCCCTGATCCCCAGTTATTGTCCCTCTGCAGCTGCTGGGTCTCCTGAAACTTGGCCAGTACCGTGCCCATGGTCTCCTAGCAATGACGGTATGCTCCCATGCTGTTTGATAGTGCCTCGTGGAGGGGCGGTTCCCTGGGCCTGTCCTCCCCCGTCGCACAGCAGTGCGCCCAGCTTCCCTGTTATGCTGTGCCTCTGTCCACTGAACCGTGTGCCCACTGCCACTGACCCCAGGTCCCTGATTGTCCTGGGTTTGTGGGGTTGTCTGGGGTCCCTGTAGTTGTGGACACACTGCTGATTGACGTGTCCTGGGGACAGTGGCATGGGCTTGCTGGGTGAGTGCTTTGGTAGTGTTTCCTGAGGGGGAGGTACTGTGGTGGTTTGGGACTGTAGCAGGGGAACCGACTGTCCAGAGGTCCCTGATGGGCCGGGCTGGTCATCTTGATCCAGGCATGCAGAGGTGCTGTCATCACTGTGGGCCTCTTCTGGGGGGGTGGGACTGGATATGGCTGGCACCTCCTATCCGGTGATGTTGTGTAGGGGTCCTGTTGGGGTGTAAATGCATTGTTGTTGTATCTGTGTATGCCATCTTGTGCAATGGGTGTGTTTCCCTCTACTACTGTGCTTGCAATATCGCCTTAGTCCTTGTGTGAGTGGTGATTGTGTGCCCTGGGTGAGTCTTCCCTTGGACATGCTTTGGTGATGGGTTTCAATGCAGGTCTGTGATGGGTGTCCATGCATTAGTGTAACATGCAGGGCTTGGTATTAGGATGTCGGTTGTGATAGTGGGGTATATGTGAGGTGGTGGAGTGATGGGTGTGAGGGTCGGGGTTGGGGTTTGTGATGGCATGCAGGTAGGGTGGGGGGATATAATAGTATAGAGTTGACTTACCAGAGTCCAGTCCTCCTGCTACACCTGCGAGGCCCTCAGGATGCATGATTGCCAAGACTTGCTCCTCCCATGTTAGTTGTGGGGGAGGAGGTGGGGGTCCACCACCAGTCCTCTGTACGGCAACCTGGTGTCTGGATATCACGGAACGTACCTTCCCTCGTAGGTCGTTCCACCTCTTCCTGATGTCATCCTGTGTTCTTGGATGTTGTCCCACTGCGTTGACCCTGTCGACAATTCTCCGCCATAGGTCCGCCTTCCTAGCAGTGGAGGTCTGCTGCACTTGTGATCCGAATAGCTGTGGCTCTACCCAGATGATTTCCTCCACCATGACCCTGAGCTCCTCCTCAGAAAACCTGGTGTGTCTTTGAGGTGCCATGATGTGGTGTGACTGGTGTGTGAGGTGATGGTTGATGTGATGTGTGGGGTGATGTGTTGGGGTGTGTGGTGTTTTGTGCGTGGATGGTGTATGAGTGACGGTGTTGTGTGCCTCTGGATGCTGGTGTTGTCTTTGCTTTTCTGTCAAATATTGTTGTAAGGGGTTGTGGGTAATGTGGGTGTGTGTTTTATATTGGATTGGGTGTGTGGGTGTGGTGTGTGTATGTGTAACAGGTGTGTGTAGTGTGAATTGTCCAATGTGGTTGTGTTTTGTAAATGTGTGTGTATTTTGAGCACAGTGGTGTGTACCACCAATGGTTTACCACAGTTGAATGACCGCTGCATTGATTCATGTGTCGTGATAGTGTGGGCGTATTCCTGTTGGCGTGACGGTGTGGGTATTTGTACCAACAATTTATCACTGACCTTTGGTGTGGCAGACTTGTGTGGGTGTCTGTCTTGTGGAGGATTTCTAAGTGTGGGTTTCTGCCGTGGACATGGTATGTTGGTGGCCGTCAGCACGGCGGTCAGCGGACTTTACCGCCAGGGTTGTAATGTGGGCCTTAATCCTTAGAAAACAGTCAGAATTCTGTTCTTGCTCAAAAATGCTTGAGTAGCGTCAAAATATACCTGCATTGGCAAATGTGTGTCGAAAAAGGCCAGTGATGCATCAATTTCTCACTCGCAAGCGAAACACTTCTCTCCCACAAGACAGCGATACGTCAATCCAGACGGGCACCTCGGGTCCAAGCAGGCTTTGCGTTGATTTTCCATGCCCAGCAATGTTGCGTTAAATTCCGGTCACACAGTGTCAAGAAACCGCTCTGCATGGGGGCTTGCGTCGTTAACAGCAGCCGCTGCGGGTGTTGCGCGTCATTTCGCCAGCTGCATTGCATCGATCTCCCAGCCACAATGCAGGATGAGCTTCGGTTTTAGCTGCGAGGCCAGCAGCATGTCGTTTATCAGGTGGGTGGTGCGTCGAAAGTTTCCCTGCATGTCGGTCTTTGCGTGGATTTCAGTCCTTTTCTACCAGCTTCAGATTTCCAGGACTCAGAGACAGGTTAAGGCACCACTTGGCAGGCAGGACTCTCAGAAGAAAGCCCAGGTGATAGCAGAGAGAAATCTTTGATGTCCCTGAGACTTCAACAACAAGGGGCAAGCTCAGTTCAAGCCCTTGGAGATTCTCCACAGGTGGGAAGTCAAAAAGTCAGTCTTTGTCCTCTCTCAGACAGAAGCAGCTACTGCAGGCCAACCCAGCAAAGCACAGCCACAGGCAAAGGGGCAGTACTCCTCCTCCAGCTTCCAGTTCTTCTCCTTGGCAGAGGTTCCTCTTGAATCTAGAAGTAATCTGATTTTCAGGGGTTTTGGGTGCTCTTCATATACCCCTTTCTGCCTTTGAAGTAGGCCTACTTCAAAGAGAAGTTTCTGTTGTTTTCAAGATCCTGCCTTGCCCAGGCCAGGCCCCAGACACACACCAAGGGTTGGAGACTGCACTGTATGAGGGCAGGCACAGCCCTTTCAGGTGTAAGTGACCACTCCCCCCTCCTCTCAGCCCAGATAGCCCATCAGGATATGCAGGCAACACCCTAGCTCCCTTTATATCACTGTCTAGAGAAGAGGTGCAAACAGCCCAACTGTCAAACTGACCCAGACAGGGAATCCACAAACAAGCAGAGTCACAGAATGTTTTAAGCAAGAAAATGCTTACTTTCTAAAAGTGGCATTTTCAAACACACAACCAAAAAAACAACTTCACTAAAAGATACATTTTTTAAATTGTGAATTCAGAAACCCCAAACTCCACATGTCTATCTGCTCCCAAAGGGAATCTGCGCTTTAGTAATATTCAAAGGCAGCCCCCATGTTAATCTATGAGAGAGATAGGCCTTGCAACAGTGAAACACGAATTTGGAAGTTTTTCATTGTCAGGACATGTAAAACACATAAGTACATGTCCCACCTTTAACATACAGTGCACCCTGCCCATGGGGCTAACTAGGGCCTACCTTAGGGGGGCCTTACATGTATAAAAAGGGAAGGTTTAGGCCGAATTGGCAGTTAATTCGAATTGGTAGTTTAAAACTGAATACACAGACACTGCAGTGGCAGGTCTGACTGAGCCCTGTTTACAGGGCTACTAATGTGGGTGGCACAACCAGTGCTGCAGGCACACTAGTAGCATTTGATTTACAGGCACCTCTAGTGCACTTTACTAGGGACGTACTAGTAAATCAAATAAGCCAATCATGGATAAGCCAATGTACACATATCATTTATACAGGGAACACTTACACTGTAGCACTGGTCAGCAGTAGTAAAGTGTCCTGAGCAAACAAAAACAGCAAAAACAGAGTCCAGCACACAGAAGCTGTAAGGAAATGCCTCCTTGGCATGGTTATCCCCTGACTTTTTGCCTTTGCTGATGCTAAGTTTTGATTTGAAAGTGTGCTGAGGCCAGCTAACCAGGCCCCAGCACCAGTGTTCTTTCCCTAACCTGTACTTTTGTTTTCACAATTGGCACACCCTGGCATCCAGGTAAGTCCCTTGTAACTGGTACCCCTGGTACCAAGGGCCCTGATGCCAGGGAAGGTCTCTAAGGGCTGCAGCATGTCTTATGCCACCCTGGGGACCCCTCACTCAGCACAGACACACTGCTTGCCAGCTTGTGTGTGCTGGTGAGGACAAAACGAGCACACCCCTCAGGGTGCCATGCCAACCTCACACTGCCTATGCAGTATAGATAAGTCACCCCTCTAGCAGGCCTTACAGCCCTAAGGAAGGGTGCACTATACCATAGGTGAGGGCACAAGTGCATGAGCACTGTGCCCCTACAGTGTCTAAGCAAAACCTTAGACATTGTAAGTGCAGGGTAGCCATAAGAGTATATGGTCTGGGAGTCTGTCAAACACGAACGCCACAGCACCATAATGGCTACACTGAAAACTGGGAAGTTTGGTATCAAACTTCTCAGCACAATAAATGCACACTGATGCCAGTGTACATTTTATTGTAACATACACCCCAGAGTGCACCTTAGAGGTGCCCCCTGAAACCAAAACCGACTATCTGTGTAGGCTGACTAGTTCAAGCAGCCTGCCACACACCAGACATGTTGCTGGCCACATGGGGAGAGTGCCTTTGTCACTCTGTGGCAAGTAACAAAGCCTGTACTGGTTGGAGGTGCTTCACACCTCCCCCTGCAGGAACTGTAAACCCTGGCAGTGAGCCTCAAAGGCTCACCCCCTTTGTTACAGCACCACAGGGCATTCCAGCTAGTGGAGTTACCTGCCCCCTCCGGCCACGGCCCACTTTTGGCGGCAAGGCCGGAGGAGATAATGAGAAAAACAAGGAGGAGTCACTGGCCAGTCAGGACAGCCCCTAAGGCAACCTGAGCTGAGGTGACTCTGACTTTTAGAAATCCTCCATCTTGCAGATGGAGGATTCCCCCAATAGGGATAGGAATGTGACCCACTCCCCTTGGGAGGAGGCACAAAGAGAGTGTAGCCACCCTCAGGGCTAGTAGCCATTGGCTACTGCCCTCCCTGACCTAAACACACCCCTAAATTCTGTATTTAGGGGCTCCCCAGAACCTAGGAACTCAGATTCCTGCAACCTAAGAAGAAGAGGACTGCTAAGCTGAAAAACCCTGCAGAGAAGACGGAGACACCAACTGCTTTGGCCCCAGCTCTACCGGCCTGTCTCCCCACTTCTAAAGACACTGCTCCAGCGACGCTCTCCCCAGGGACCAGCGACCTCTGAATCCTCAGAGGACTGCCCTGCTCTAGAAGGACCAAGAAACTCCCGAGGACCGCGGCTCTGTTCACCCAAGACTGCAACTTTGTAACAAAGGAGCAACTTTAAAACAACTTGCGTTTCCCGCCGGAAGCGTGAGACTTGCTACTCTGCACCCGACGCCCCCGGCTCGGCTTGTGGAGAACAATCACTTCAGGGAGGACTCCCCGGCGACTGCGAGACCGTGAGTAGCCAGAGTTGCCCCCCCTGAGCCCCCACAGCGACGCCTGCAGAGGGAATCCCGAGGCTCCCCCGGACCGCGACTGTCTGTTCCTCAGATCCCGACGCCTGGTAAAGACTCTGCACCCGCAGCCCCAAGGACCTGAAAGATCGGAACTCCAGTGCAGGAGTGACCCCCAGGAGGCCCTCTCCCTTGCCCAGGTGGTGGCTACCCCGTGGAGCCCCCCCTTGCCTGCCTGCATCTCTGAAGAGACCCCTTGGGCTCCCATTGATTTCAATTACAAACCTGACGCGTGTTTGCACACTGCACCCGGCCGCCCCCATGCTGCTGAGGGTGTACTTTCTGTGCTAACTTGTGTCCCCCCCGGTGCCCTATAAAACCCCCCTGGTCTGCCCTCCGAAGACGCGGGTACTTACCTGTTGGCAGACTGGAACCGGGGCACCCCCTTCTCCATTGAAGCCTATGCGTTTTGGGCACCACTTTGACCTCTGCACCTGACCGGCCCTGAGCTGCTGGTGTGGTAACTTTGGGTTTGCTCTGAACCCCCAACGGTGGGCTACCTTGGACCCAAACTTGAACCCTGTAGGTGGTTTACTTACCTGCAAGAACTAACTAACTCTTACTCCCCCCAGGAACTGTGAAAATTGCACTGTCTAGTTTTAAAATAGCTATATGTGATTTATATGAAAACTGTGTATGCTATTTTGATTATTCAAAGTTCCTGAAGTACCTACCTGCAAAACCTTTCATTTAAAGTATTACATGTAAAATCTGAACCTGTGGTTCTTAAAATAAACTAAGAAAATATATTTTTCTATGCAAAAACCTATTGGCCTGGAATTGTCTTTGAGTGTGTGTTCCTCATTTATTGCTTGTGTGTGTACAACAAATGCTTAACACTACTCCTTTGATAAGCCTACTGCTCGACCACACTACCAAGAAATAGAGCATTAGTATTATCTATTTTTGCCACTATCTTACCTCTAAGGGGAACCCTTGGACTATGTGCATACTATTCCTTACTTTGAAATAGTGCATACAGAGCCAACTTCCTACAGAAGCAACCTGGGAAGTAGAGGCAAAAAAGTTATTTGAGACCATGCCAATGATGCCAAGTCTAACAACATGCAACACCCATTGAGTTTGACAGTATCCCATATTATCAGTCTCACATAATCCTAGTGCAGCTGAAAAACCTTGCACATCCCTAGAAGAGGTGTAACAAGGAGACATTTTTTAACTTCTCCTTGGGATTTCTGTTGCCATGTGTGCTGCATTCTGCAGCATACATAGAACAAACAATAAAACTTCATGAATGGTTTATGTGCAGGAAGGTGAATGGAGAACTATGATGCAACTTGACATCAGATTGGATGAAGCCATAAACCATTTCTATGGCACAAGGTTTACTTCCAAGTTTACATGAGTCATCCTGAATATCCATGGGTGTTGCCTTACAAAACCCCTGCAGGACCCCTGCAACGCACCCGTGGCACACAGTAAACCAAGGCAGCCTATTGAAGTGCCTTGATTTACTCCATAGGTATGAGGCCATGATGAGCCACACAGAGTGACTCAGCGTGGCCTCATGGATGTGGTTGAAAGGGTTGTGCCACCTGAGGTCCAAAAGTAGTGAGACACCAGCAGCACTATCCTCTGGTACATAGGCCCAAATCTATATACATTGCTTTCCTGGATGTCTTGTGGATGCACTACCCACTCAGGGAATGACATACACAGGTTGGTTCAGCCAGTGTACAATGTATGTGGCATCCAGGAGGCAGCTTAAGTGTCTAGATGTTTAATGAATGTGGCTAGGCATATATGACACATACTGTTATGTGCTTATTAACACTTAACATAGAGTGATAATCCAACAACCACCATATCATGTTGTGGTACACACACATCTGATGTATAGGCTTGAGTCTGGAAGGATATGTGTGGCACATGCACAGAGCTAATGCACATTAATGCTTGCCTCAATTATTTGCCTACATTTTGCTGATTAGGAGGCCAGCTTGGGTGGCCAAAATGAGACTGATTTATTTCAAGGAGGTATATGTTTGCCATTGGCATGCATCATATTATGTTGCTACCTTGAGGGGTTACTTAAACTTAGGATGTAGGTATGTCTTCACACAAGATGGTCTTCCACTATGACCTGGAAAGCAACAGTGCATGGTGTCTTGGCTGAATTCACTGCATTTAGACATTGCTTCTGTGCAAATGTTTTACATTCTAACTCTTTGTGTTGTGTTTTTTACAATCGCACATATCTGTAGCCGTAGGTGTGAAACCATTGTTTGTATCTGAGTGCAACACACCAACATGATAAGATGCATACCTGCTTGTTCCACTTGCATCTTTGCCTGATTGGGCAAGTGTGTCAGCATTGGCATTATGTAGCCAATCTTCCACTGGCACAGATACAAATTCCGCATTTATTTGTGTGATGCCACGATGGATTTGGTATGCACTTGCAGACATTGATGTAGCATATGTAGACTGTGTGGGTTTGACTGTGTTCCCATGCACATACTGCGGGCCTCATTTACTTAACAGTTGTGCAGCGCTGGGCCAAAACTAGCATCACTCCACTGCATCACTTCAGAAATGCAGGGATGCACCATAATTAAAACAATTTGGCGCACCCCTTTGTTTTCCCTAGCGCTGGTGCTAAAATTTGCTGCAGAGCACCAGTGCAGGCACTCTTGCACCGCAGAGCAAGTGTGCCTGCATTGCAGGGAATGATTGTTTATGTGCCGGAAGGTGTCCCTACCTGCAAATAAACAATCCAAAATACTGATTTGCTAGTCCTATGTAAGCTGAACAATGCAGCCCACATTGGAGTTGCAAATCATCATTATTTAATGATTGTTTATATGCAGGAAGGGACATCTTCCTGCATATAAACAATCATTAATGGTGTTTTGCTCTTCCCGTGTGTGTTGCAGAATGCAGCACACCTAGAAAAAGCATTAACGAGGAGAAATAAAAGTATGTCTTCTTGTAACGCCTTGCTAATGTCACCCCTGGGGTGACGTTAGTTTTCGGCGCTGCCTTAGGTTTACAAACCCTCGTAAATCTGGGGAAGCATCAAAATGCAATGGGTGTTACAGTTGAATGCCCACAGCAATACCCATTGCACTCCCCTCTGCTGCAGAAACCTGCATCGGGGGTCATATTTACAAGGCAGAGTTAAGCCACACAAACTGGCTGAACACCACCTTGTAAATATGGAAAATGGCACAGCGCCACCGGAGCGTCACTAAAAGTGACGCTCCAGTGGCTCTAAGGCCTCATAAATGAGGTCCTAAGTACCTTTATTCACAGTCATCAGACTATGAGTTAACTCTTACTATCCTCCACAAGTATGAGGCTGTACAAATGTCTAGATGTACAGCAAACACACACACAGTCATTGCACACTATTTACATTAGCACACCATTTGGATTCAATCAATCAATCAATCACGATATTTATAAAGCGCGCTATGTACCCGTCAGGGTTTCGAGGCGCTGGGGGGTAGGGGGGGGGGGGGGTGGAGGTGTGCTGCAGTTAGCGGTCGAAGAGCCAGGTTTTGAGGAGTCTCCTGAAGGCGAGGAGGTCCTGGGTCTGGCGTAGAGATGTGGGGAGAGAGTTCCAGGACTTGGCGGCGAGGAAGGAGAAGGATCTGCCGCCACAGGTCTTGCGCTGGATTCGGGGGACGACGGCGAGGGCGAGGTTGGCGGATCGAAGTTGACGTGTGGGAGCGTAGAAATTGAGTCTGGAGTTGAGGTAGGAGGGTCCGGCGTTGTGAAGTGCCTTGTGAGCGTGGGTGAGGAGTTTAAAGGTGATCCTCTTCTCCACCGGGAGCCAGTGGAGTTCCCTCAGGTGAGGGGAGATGTGACATCGGCGGGGTATGTCGAGGATCAGTCGGGCGGAGCCATTTTGGTTACGCTGGAGTCGTTTGATATCTTTGGTTGGGATGCCTGTGTAGAGTGCGTTGCCGTAGTCAAGTCTGCTGCTGACGAGGGCTTGGGTCACCATCTTTCTGGTCTCTGTTGGAATCCACTTGAAGATTCTGCGGAGCATGCGGAGGGTGTTGAAACAGGAGGAGGAGACGGTGCTGACCTGTTTGGACATGGTGAGTGCAGAGTCCAGGATGAAGCCGAGGTTTCTTGCGTGGCTGGCAGGGGTGGGTGGGGGTCCGAGGTCGGCGGGCCACCATGAGTCGTTCCAGGCCGAAGGAGAGCGCCCGAGGATGAGGATTTCTGTCTTGTCGGAGTTGAGTTTCAGGCGACTGTTGTTCATCCATTCGGCGATGGATTTTAGTCCTTCGTGGAGGTTTGTTTTGGCGGTGAGTGGGTCTTTGGTCAGGGAGAGGACGAGCTGAGTGTCGTCGGCATAGGAGATGATGCTGAGGTGATGCTGGCGGGCCAGTTTTGCGAGGGGGGCCATGTAGACGTTGAACAAAGTAGGGCTGAGGGAGGATCCTTGGGGGATGCCGCAGATGAGGTTGGTGGCTTTGGAGCGAAAGGGGGAGAGTCGGACTCTCTGAGTTCTGTCGGAGAGAAAGGATGAGATCCAGTGGAGGGCTTTGTCTTGGATGCCGGCTTCCTGGAGGCGGGTCAGTAGGGTGCGGTGGCAGACTGTGTCAAAAGCGGCTGATAGGTCGAGGAGGATGAGGGCCGAGGTTTCGCCGTTGTCCATTTGATGTCTGATGTCATCTGTGGCGGCGAGGAGAGCAGTCTCCGTGCTGTGGTTTCGTCTGAATCCGGATTGTGAGGGGTCCAGGATGGAGTTGTCTTCGAGGAAGTGGGTGAGTTGTGTGTTGACGATCTTCTCGATGACTTTTGCTGGAAAAGGGAGGAGAGAGATCGGGCGGAAGTTTTTGAGATCGTTGGGGTCGGCCTTGGGTTTCTTGAGGAGGGGTTGGATTTCAGCGTGTTTCCAGCTGTCCGGGAAGGTGGCGGAAGTGAAGGAGAGGTTGATGATCTTGCGGAGTTTGGGGGCGATGGTGGCGTTGGCTGTGTTGAAAACATGATGAGGGCATGGGTCCGTGGGGGAGCCTGAGTGGATGGTGTTCATGGTTGCCATGGTTTCTGCGTCATCCAGGTGGGTCCAAGCGGTGAGGCGGCAGTCGCGGTTGGAGATGTCGGGGGGGATCTGGCGGTGGGCCGGTGTTGAAGCTGTTGTGGATGGTAGCGATTTTCTGGTGGAAAAAGGTGGAGAGGTCGTCGCAGAGTTTCTAGGAGGGTGGGATGTCGTTGGCGTTGGCTTTTGGATTTGAGAGTTCTTTCACGATGCCGAAGAGTTCTTTGCAGTCGTGGGCGTTGTTGTTGATGCGTTCGGTGAAGTGGGCGCGCTTGGCGACGCGGATCCGTTGGTGGTGTTCACGGTTTGCGTCTTTGAGGGAGGCGAGGTTGTCGGGCGTGCGTTCTAGGATCCATTTCTTTTTGAGCTTCTGACAACGGCTTTTGGAGGTGGTCAGTTCGTCTGTGAACCAGGCTGGTTTTTTCTTTCCTTGGTTGGCGGTGGGCTTCTTGAGTGGGGCTAAGGTGTTGGCGCAGTCGAGGATCCATTGATGGAGGTTGATGGCGGCTGTGCTCGGGTCTGTCGCGTCGGGTGGAGGGTTTTTAACGAGGGTGCTGGTCAGTTGGTCTTGGGTGACTTTGCCCCAGCGGCGGTAGGGGGGTAGATGGATGCGGTGCTGCTCGGTAATTTTCTTATAGGAGAAATGGACGCAGTGATGGTCGGTCCAGTGGAGTTCGGAGGTGTGGCTGAAAGAGATGTGGTTGCTTGAGGTGAAGAGGGGGTCGAGGGTGTGTCCAGCGATGTGGGTGGGAGTGTTGACCAGCTGGCGGAGTCCGAGGTTGAGGAGGTTGGAGGTCAGTGCTGCGGTGTTGACGTCGTTGTTATTTTCCATATGGTAGTTTAGGTCTCCCAGGAGGATGTAATCCGGGGAAGCGAGGGCGTGGGTGCTTGCGAGGTCGGCGATGGTGTCGCTGAAGGGGGCTCTTGGTCCTGGAGGGCGGTACATGAGGGTTCCTCTGAGGGTCGTGTTGGGGTCTGTGTGGATCTGGAAGTGGAGGTGTTCGGCTGTCTTGAGGGTGTCGTCAGTGTGGGTGTGGATTTTGAGGGTAGCTTTGTGAGCGATGGCTATTCCCCGCCGATTCTGTTGGTTCGGTCTCTTCTGGTGATTTTGTAACCGTCCGGTATGGCGATGGCGATGTCCGGAGCAAAGGAGTCGTTCCACCAGGTTTCGGTCAGGAAGGCCACATCGGGTGCAGTGGAGTCGAACAAATCCCAGAGCTCGATGGCGTGTTTTCGTGCGGAGCGGGTGTTGATGAGGATGCAGTTCAGGTGGTTGGGGTTGAGTGATTCTATTGTTGGTTTTGTCGTTCTGATGCAGGAGAAGTTGCAGGAGCGGCAGGAAAAAGGTCCTTTAGTGTGCTTCAGGGACGCCAGGAAGCACTCTGTGGAGGAGCCGGTGTTGAAAGCGCGGAGTTCGTTGGCTGAGTAGCGGACGCGGGGGGCGCGAGGACCAGGGGGGGTGGCGCTGGGCGCGGTCCAGGCGCGGACGGGCGCAGACGGGCTTGCCTCTGGTGCGCCTCCGGCGCGCCAGCGGCGCGGACGCGCAGCGCCAGCCATTAAGAAGGGAGGGGGGAGGGAGGAGCAGCTGGGAGGCGGGAGGGAGCGGCAAATGGGGGCGCGAGGGGGGCGGGGCCGCAGGCAGGCAGCGGCAGGGATCGGGGAGCGCACAAGGGGCAAAAACACAGAAAACGAGCAAAATTAAAGGCAGTCACAATAAGAAAACCACACAATCAGAAATACAATAATGGCACAATACACGATCGGGGAGACAGCAATCAGGGGGCACAATGGGGGCAGAAGCGCCGGCGGCGAGGCGCAGAAAAAGCGAAAAAACAACTTACAGGACGGCGGAAGCGGCACACGGGTCAAGTGAGCCCACTAGCCACCAGGGATGAGGCGCAGGAGGATGCCTGCGGGTGGAGGAGGGCCTCGAACACGCAAACGGCAGCGTGGACGGGGGACACAGGCAGGAGGCAGCAGGTTGGTGCTGCGGTCGTGGGGGGCGAGCTCAGGACCTGAAACAGGTTGTGGTAGGATGTCTGATGGTCAGTACACTGCAACAGCACACATTATCATGACCTGTTCAAACTGTGCCAAATTGCTATCTTTGGTTGGTGTCTGTCTTCCCAATGGACATGCATTTAGAACAGGTTGTTGGCATGCCCACAGTTTTAGATGTACAAAATATTGTCAAGCATTGTTTGTTACACATTGCTACATCCCTTTGTTATGTGCCAATTACTCGCATCTATGATGTGAGTGCTTTGATGTTTACAGTGACTTCGAAGTAAGATTGCTTACACAATGGTAGTGTTCTTAAAATTATTGCCATTTTAGAACATATTTTTTATGTAGTCCATATGTTTGTGATCCCTTGATGTGGTTCACGTAAAAAAGTCTGCGCAATTTGGTCTCTCCGCCATGTCCCAGCAACTGTAGGTACATTTTGGTATTGGTCCTCATCAACTGAGCCTTAATGGTCCGCATTTACCTCATCCAGTGGGACATTGGTCCGCATATATATGTTGTGCAAAATGCAGCACACAAGTCAGATCTTACATACCATGCGGGGAGCGTCGAGCAATCTCCCCTGGACATGTTGAGATAGTAAAAGCGGAAAGTCTGCTCCACTATTGCCCGGGAGCTGCTAATTGCATGGTTGTAGCTCACTGGGCATCTATCTGGGGTTGGGCATCTGGAGTCATTACCCACGCAAAGTGCCCAAAAAACTCTGCCATGCTACGCGGAGTTCCGCGAGTGGCAGAGTTTGGGCAAGTCGCACTGTTCACGCTAATTTTCAGGGGCAGGAGTTTCTCCCTCGCTGTAAAATCAGAGCAAGCTGCATCAAATGGAGTGCAAAAGGGTGCTAACTTTTTTCTGCTGCTCAAGTAGATTTTCTACTTGAGCGGCGGCTTCCTCAATGAGAGCAACAGGTTTCTCATTGCGATCAGTCATGGCCTACCGTGAACACTTGCGTTCAGAAATCTCTCTTGCCAAGTTTGCAATTTCTCTTGCTCTGCAATTTAACATTGGAGAGCGAGAGAAAAAACTCTGCACTGTGTCACGTCGTGGAATTTTTCAGAACTCCACGCTCCGCTCAGACCACAGAGTGAGGAAAACTCTGCAAACGCTATCGCCTGGCCAGAATTCTTTGCCCACCCCTAGTTCTGAATAACTCATACACTTAATCAACCAGTATGGGACTCTCACTGACATTGTTTGGCATACAGGCACTTAACTTTTTGTATGGCTGACACTATACTACAGATACAAGTATACTGGCCTGTGTGATACACTTACTATTTGTAATACTTTTTGCAATGCCATGAATGTGGTGAATCTTTACTAATATGGAGAGTCATTTAGCCATTAAGGAGACACTTCCCTCACAGTCCTCTATTGTGTTTGTTTGGGACTGCTATTGAATTTTCTCAACTAAAACATGTATATTTTTCCAAATGTAAGCATGCAGATGATGTTCTCGCTTTCATTCACACACCTTTGGACGTGACAGTAGTAGTCACTGTTCTTTATTAGTTACTGCCATGAAGAGGTTAGGGAGTGCATGCTAATGTGGGACATGATAAGCTACACGTTTCAGTGCACTGTGTCCACTATGTTGACAGTACACAAGGGGAGAGATATATGTAAGAGTACTGCGCTGTACAGTACAAAACTGGTAAACTATCAAGACTGCACTGCCTCACTGATTGAGGACAGCGTAGGAGCTATTTTTCAACATGATGCAGTGCCCTGGGTTTGCAGTCCGCACTGGCAGACAATGGGCAGCACTGCGCCAAGACAGGCACATTATCTAAAAGGTGAATATGTCTATGAGATGTACTTTGTGGATGAGGGTCTACTTTGCTGCACAGTCTGAACCCTTGGAGGGCCGATAGAGTAGGATTGTGTGGCACAAAATGGACCGCACATGGATGGCAGGTGTGTATATGATGACTAATGTGATTTTACATGGTACACATGACCAAGAGAGGGCAAAAATTTGAAACTTTCTCATTTTCACAGGTATTGGATACATGACATATCTCGTGACCATGGGAGTTACCCATGGATACACAGAGAACAGAAATGTAGGTGCTTCCTGCAACACGGTGTATTAACACATTATTTTACATAGTGTTGCATTGCTGGGGATCATCTTTCAAGACACATACAGGGCATAATTTGCAAGTTGTTGCTCGAGGGCAACACAGGAAGTCACTAAGCTGCGGTGCCCTGTGTCAGTTGGAAAGGGCATAAATGTGCCATATTGATGAAATACAGCACATTAATGTTCCTTCTGTAAGCACAAGATCACAGATTGGTGACTGGTGCCAACACAGGCGCCATTGCACCATGGTGCAGCTGTGTCTGTGTTGTGGGCTCAATTGTTTTTATGCAGTAAGGGACACCTTTCTGCACAAAAACGATCAATGGAGGCTTTTTCCTCTTTCTATATGTGCTGCAAAATGCAACATACATAGAAAGAGGAAATCAGAAGGGGAAATAAAGTTATTTCGACTAGTTACGCCTCCACTGGAGAGGTACACATTTTTCACCTATTTCCAGATTTTCAGATCCTTGTAAATCTGGGTATGTGTCAAAACTCATTGGTGTTGTGGAGGAAAACCTACAGCAAGGCCCATAGAACATATCCTTGACGTAGAGTAAGGCAATGCAGCTCTTTGCACTGCCTTGCCATATTCAATATCTATGAGGCCAGGCAAGGGCATGCAGGGTGACTATACACTGCTTTATAGATAAGATTGAGAGGCCTGCTGCACCAGCGCATCATGGAAGTTGATGCGCCAGCAGCACCAGCCTCCTGTACATGAGACCCACAGTGGCTTAGCAGGTCTCAAGGTGTGTGACTTTGAGGATTGTATTGCACATGTGCCATGTTGTACAGTGCATGTATAAGGCCAGCACCTGCTATGTATGCACTGTCTCATTCACTCAACACAAATATGGCTGTTTTAGCCAACATAATTCACTTTCATTAGGTTGGTCATGTGCTTCAGACGTACTTACTAACCAGTAGGCCACTCCCATATTTGCCATTCTAGAAGTGCTTGTTTATGATGGAATGTCTGAAGATGTAAGGCTCATGAGCACTCCCTGAGTAATTTGCCAGCACATTGATGAACATCCTCAGATGATCCACTATTGCCTGCACGTTGATGGAATATGCGTGCTTCATATTGTGGTTCACATGGGATGAAGCAGCAGAAGGCACAAATTGCACATGAGTGCAGTCCTTTGCCCCCAACACAAGTGGAAATCCAGCACTGACATAGAAGCCCTGCTTGTTTTCAAGTTGTTTCTGCTGTGTGTTGGGGAACATGATATACTGGGGTGTGAGGCTTATAATGTCATGGATAATGGGGGGTAGAAATGCAGAAAAGGATGCTGAGATATTCCTGCTACTCTGACTGTTGTGGCATGGAATTAATCAAACACTAGCATGTGGAGTACTTGTCTTGGCCTGCAAAGGGATGTTGGTGCACCTCTGAGATGTAGCCTGCAGCCTTGGTGCAATCTGGTGCAGGAGCTGGGCAATGGACTCCCTCCTGAGCCTGTAATAGGTGATGACCTCCTCCTCCCGAAGGTTGATGAGGGTAGTCTTCTGCTGTTATGTCTGCTCCTATATCCTGTGATTCCTCCATGGTGATGGTGGGGTTGGTCATCTTCTTGCTCCGAGCTGCAGTATGAGTAGCTCCATTGGGTAGTTGAGCTTGCCAAAGTGCATATGTTATGCTTATGTACCAGTGCCAATGCATCATTTTTACACCTGGGTAGCCTATACAAAGAATTTTTCACGAATTCTGTACTCTATGCCTCATTTACCAATGATCCGTCACTTTCCAAATAACTTGCCACTATGAATGCATCAATTCTGCATTGGATTTTAAGGGATAGCCCCTATCTTGCATATGAATAACATTACCTGACACAGTCGGTTGTAATGCAGGTAAAAAAGTGCAATTTTTAAAAATTATGATTTTAATAATAGCTTTGACGACATCCAACAGCTCTTCACACAAACTTTTCCAAAAAATGTTCAGCCACCTTAGCTCAGATCAAAAATGTTTTGGGATGACCCTTTGGGAAGGGGCTAAGACAAAGGGGTGAGGGGTCCCAAAACACGCATTTACCATGCAGTTTCCATAGGGATTTGTGAACAGAGATACAGCCAAAATGGCTGTAAGGCATTAAAGCAAATTTGGCAGAAAGTTAGATCATTACCCAGAAAGCAATTTTTTATGAGTTGGTGTAAATCTGTTCAGCTTCACTTTCTTTGTTTATGTATGTATTTTTAGACATATTGGGGGTCATTACAACATTGGCAGTAAAAGCCGCTTACCGCTGTGCAGAAGATCACCAACACACCGCTGCGTAATTCGGCACGGTAATTATGACCCACCGCCCGGAATCCGCCAAAATCCAGACACCCACACAAGTCCGCCACACCAAAGGTCAGTGATAAACTGGCGATAACAAAACCTCCACAGTCACGCCAACAGGAATACGCCCACACTATCACGATCCACAAATCCACGCGGCGGTCCTTCAACCGCAGTGTTCCATTGGCGGTACACACAGCCGTGCTCAAAGAACACGCACATTCACAAAAAACATCCACATTGGACAATTCCAAATACACACACCTGATACACATACACACACCACTCCCACACATCCAATACAATATAAAACACACACCCACATCACCTACAAACCCTTACGTCCACAATGCGACTGAAGGCCAGAGAGAGACACCACCAGAAACAACACTAGCATTCACAGGCACTCAACACCATCAAGCAAACAACATCCAAGCACCTCACACAACACACCTCTAAATATCACCCCACACATCACAAAACACACCACCCCACACATCACCCACACCACCCCATGGACCGCAAAGACACCCCAGGTGCTCTGAGGAGGAGCTCAGGGTCATGGTGTAGGAAATCGTCCGGGTAGAGCCACAGCTATTCGGATCAGAGGTGCAGCAAACCACCATAGCTAGGAAGATGGAGCTATGGCGAAGAATCGTGGACAGGGTCAACGCAGTGGGACAGCACCCAGAACTAGGGATGACATCAGGAAGAGGTGGAACGACCTACGGGGGAAGGTGCGTTCCGTGGTCTCAAGACACCACATCGCGGTTCAGAGGACTGGCGGCGGACCCCCACCTCCTCCCTCACAACTAACAACATGGGAGGAGCAGGTCTTGGCTATACTGCATCTTGAGGGCCTCGCAGGAGTAGCTGGAGGAATGGACTCTGGTAAGTCACTCTTCACTACTTTCACCCCCCTTACCTGCATGCCATCACATACCCCCACCCTCGCCCTCACCCCCATCACTCCAACTCCTCACAGATGTTCCAATATCACAAACCACACATCCCAAACCCAAGCCTTGCATGCAACAACAAAGCATGGACACCCATCACCAAAGCATGGCCACTGCACATACCCATACACCCCCCTAAACCATCATCACACAAGGTCCTACACAGGAATGCAAGCACTGGGGTACACTGTCACCCACCCATTGCACACCATGGCACACACACATGCAATAATCATGCCTTTACACCCCTGCAGGACCCCTACCCAACGTCACCGGACAGTAGGGTCCAGATATGTCCACTCCACCCACAGAAGAGGCCCACAGTGATGACAGCAACTCTGTCCAACTGGATCAAGATGACCAGCCCGGCCCATCAGGGACCTCGGGACAGTCGGTTCCCCTCACACTGGCACAGGCCACTATAGAGATTCCCCCCTCTGGAAACACCAGCACAGCACCCACCCAGCGGGCCCATACCTCTGTCCCAAGGACACGTAAATCAGCAGTGTGCCCACCACTACAGGGAACCCAGGCTAACCCACCACCCCAACAACACCAGGGACCTGGGGGCAGTGGTAGTGGGCACACGGTTCAGGGGACAGAGGCACAGGAACACAGGGGAACTGGGAGGGCTGCTTTGCGACAGGAGGAGGACAGGCCCAGGGAATCCACTCTCCACGAGTCCCTCTCCAAAATCATGGGAGCCTACCACCATTCCCAGGAGACGATGGCAACGGTACTGGACAAGTTTCAGGAGACACAGCGGCTGCAGGAGGAACAGTATTTGGGCTTCAGGGAGGAACACAAATCCATCAATTCCACCCTGGGCACCATTGTAGAGGTCCTGAAGGAATTCGTGAACACCAGGAGGGACACTGTGGCACAACAAGGGGCCCCTGACACTAGCCTGGATGATGAACTGCCCACCACCTCCGCCGGCGCTAGTGGACAGGAGGCACCACCACAGGACCACCACACCAGCACCCCACCCCCTGCAGATGGAGAACCACCCCTCAAGCGGTCCCTGAGATCCAGGACAAAGACAGAGAACAATGCCAAGACCCCCGCCAAGAAATGAGACCACCCTGAATGTCATCCTTCTGTCCCACTCTGTCACCCTGTCCATTCTTAAACTGCCCGAGCGCGGTGCCTCTGGAGTTGTCCCATCACATAAGGAATGCTGATATTCCTCAGAATGTAAGCGTCATGCACTGAGCCAGGGAATTTGGCATTCACATGGGAGAGTACTGGTCTGCCAAAACACACCATCTGCACATTCATCGAATGGTAACTCTTCCGGTTTCTGTACACCTGTTCACGCCTGCGGGGGGGGGGCAAGGCCACATGTGTCCCATGAATGGCACCTATGATTTTGGGGATATGTCCCAAGGCATAGAAATCACCTTTCACTGTGGGTAAATCCTCCACCTGAGGGAAAACTATGTAGCTCCGCATGTGTTTTCAGCAGGGCAGACAACACTCTGGACGACACACTGGAAAGCATAGGCTGGGACATCCCTGATGCTATGGCCACTGTAGTTTGAAATGACCACTTGCTAAGAAATGGAGTACTGACAGCACATGCACTTGAGGGGGGTTCCTGTGGGATGGCGGATAGCTGACATCAGGTCTGGCTCCAATGGGGCACACAGTTCCTGGATTGTGGCACGATCAAGTCTGTAGGTGATGATCACATGTCGCTCCTCCATTGTCGACAGGTCCACCAGCGGTCTGTACACCGGAGGATGCTGCCATCTCCTCACCTGCCCCAGCAGACGGGGCCTATGGAGGAGAACAGCGAGCAGAGAGTCAACCAACTCTGACGTACATAAACACAGCTTACTCTGAAAATATTAGCAAATCGACATATGCCTCTATGAGTGTTTAGGCAAGGCCTAGATATGTGTGACGCAGTCCAAAATAATGCCAAGTGGGCCCATGAAATGGCGGCTGCCTGACCTGTAAAGTGGGACAAGGGGATATGAGGTAACTACGCTGGCGTTGTACATCGTCGCGATAGGCGGTCGAAGACCGTGGCGCAATCCTGCATTGGTTAACATTGGACCCTATGGGTTCCAGGAGCGATGACGATGAACGCTGGCGGTGACGGTATGCACCGCCGTGGACGAGACAGCCATTTTCTCTCTGTTCAATCACTTGATACCTGATCTTCGACAGGAGAGGACCTACACTGCAAGTGCTGCTGTGACCTCAGTCTGGAAGAGACAATGGCTCATGTGTCTGGGGATAGGGCCCCTGCCTTCAGCACGGAGGAGTTGGAGAAACTAGTGGATGGGGTCCTCCCCCAGTACACGCTACTCTACGGTCCTCCAGTCAAACAGGTAAGTACACTGTGAGCATGCTGTATGGGCAATGCCTGTGTGGAGTGGTGTGGATGAAAGATAGGGGGGGTGAGAATGAGGCGTGCATGAAATGATGTGAGTGCATGTGCATCATGGCAAGGGTAGGGATGCGGGCCAATGACTGTGACGGTGCGGACGGTAATATCTTCTCCTTTTCCCCTGTACTTTTCCTGTAGGTCAGTGCCCACCAGAAGAAGGACATTTGGCGTGCCATCGCCAAGGAAGTCCGGACCCTGGGGGTCTACCACAGACGGAGCACCCACTGCCAGAAATGATGGGAGGACATTCGCCGCTGGAGCAAGAAGATGGCGGAGGCCCAGCTGGGGATGGCCTCCCAACGTGGGAGGGGTGCCCGTCGCACCATGACCCCCCTGATGTTCAGGATCCTGGTGGTGGCGTACCCGGAGTTGGATGGGTGCTTGAGAGCATCACAGTAGCCACAAGGGGGTGAGTACACTCTCATTATGCTGATTCAGCGCGCATTGTAGGTGTCTGGGTGGGGGAGGTGGGCTGTGGGTTCCCCTAGTCCAGGGCGCGTTTAGTAGGCAAGGACCCTTCTTAAGGCAGGCCCTGTGGCACCCCACCCCACCTGTGTACAGTGCCAACTACACCTAGTCAGGCTCCTGTGACATCCATGTGTGCAGCAATCAGGCATAGCCTTGTAACCCATGTCCCTGGGATTGAATAGGAAACTCCAAGTGCGCGGCGTAGTGCAGGGGGCTTCTGTGTCTGTAGTGTCAGCCAAAGGTAGCGGTATTGCATGCACTCAACATGTCTTTCTTCTGTCTCCCCCCCCTTTTTGTGGTCTCCCTGTTCTCGTGTGCATTAGCATCATCAGGCGGAGGAGTAGTGGCACTAGAGCAGGAGGGAGCTGCATCCCACATGGCCCTGGAGGGCAACACTACGGAGTCTGAATTCACCAGTGGGACGGAGGGCGAGGGGAGCTCCACAGTGGGGACAGGAGCTGACACCAGCGATACGGACTCCTCCTCTGATGGGAGCTCCCTTGTGGTGGCAGGCCCATCTGTGCCCCCCGCATCTAAAGGTACAGCTGCCACCCCCCCTATCAGCACCGCCCTCCCAGCAGCTCCTCAGTGTGTGTCCCGTGCCCGCTCACCCAGGAGGGTGGGCATCACCTTCGCCCCAGGCACCTCAGCCCCTGCCCCTGTCAGCCCTGCTGCCCTCAGTGAGGAGGCCATTGACCTCCTCAGGTCCCTCACTGTTTCCCAGTCTACCATTTTGAATGCCATCCAGGGTGTAGAGAGGCAGTTGCAACAAACCAATGCATACCTGGACGGCATTCACTCTGGTCAGGCAGCCCATCAGCGAGCTTTTCAGACTCTGGCCTCAGCACTGATGGCAGCCATTGTTCCTGTTTCTAGCCTCCCCCCTCCAACTTCCTCCACCCAGACACACACCCCTGTACCTCGGCGTATCCCAAGCACACCATCAGACCAGCATGCACACACCTCAGCACACAAAGGAAGCTCTGGCAAACATAAGTACCACACATCCCACAGGCACTCATGCAAGCATCAGACACATGCAGACACACCAACATCCACTGCCTCCACTGTGTCTCCCTCCTCCTCATCTCCCTCCTCCCTCCCTGTCTCATCTCCACTCACACCTGCATGCACTACATCCTCAGCCACTACGTCCATCACCAGCACTCCCACCACCCTACCCCGCTCACGTGCAGTCACCACCCCCACTACCATTCACACATCCCCTTTGTCCTCTCCCAGTGTGTCTGTGAGGCCACCTCCCAAGGTACACAAACACAGCCACACACTCACCCAACAGCCATCCACCTCACGACAGCCTCCAGCCCATGCACCTTCACCCAAAGTCACCAAACGTACACCTCCTACAACCACTACCTCTTCCTCCACTCCCAAACCCCCTTCAGCTACCAGTCCCAGTGTTCCTAGGAAACTTTTCTTGTCCAACCTTGACCTCTTTCCCTCACCTCCCCCACCCCTTCAGTCCTCTCCCAGTGTGTCTGTGAGGCCACCTCCCAAGGTACACAAACACAGCCACACACCCACCCAACAGCCATCCACCTCACAACAGCCTCCAGCCCATGCACCTTCACCCAAAGTCACCAAATGTACACCTCCTACAACCACTACCTCTTCCTCCACTCCCAAACCCCCTTCAGCTACCAGTCCCAGTGTTCCTAAGAAACTTTTCTTGTCCAACCTTGACCTCTTTCCCTCACCTCCCCCACCCCTTCAGTCTCCTAGGGCCCGACTCTCCAGGTCCCAACCCAGCACCTCAGCCACAACATTGGCGGGACCAGTGGTGCCAGTAGTAATCAGCTTCTGGAGTGCGCCAGGCAGCAGGGCAGCCAGTGTGGCAAGGAGCCAGAGCACGGACAGTCCGGCAGGAGAGGGGAAAGAAATCAGCCACCAAAGCCGCTCCCAGCGGTACAGTTGGGAGTGTGGAGACAGCTGCACCACCATCCAAGGTGGGGAAGGGGCACAGTAAAACCGGCAAGTCTGGGAAGAGCTGCAAGGTGGACAAGAACGCCACCAGCCCCGCTGCCCAAGACACCGCCACCACCAGCCCCGCTGCCCAGGACACTGCCGCCACCAACCCCACTGCCCAGGACCCCGCCACCAGCAGCATCGGTGTAGCAGCACTGCTGCCCAGGACTCCACCGCCAGCAGCACTGCTGCCCAGGACACCGCCACCAGCAGCCCCGCTGCCCAGGACTCCACCGCCAGCAGAACCGCTGCCCAGGACACCGCCGCCAGCAACACCGCAGGCCAGTGAATGCCAATGATTCCGACGCTACTGAGGCCGCCATAGGCAGGATGAAGCACTCTGTGCACAAAGCCCCCTCCAGAACCAGTGGAGAAAGACATCCACTACCTCAGTCGTTGGCAGTATGAAGCACTCTGAGCACAAACCCCCCTCCAGAACCAGTGGAGTATTGCATCCACTCACACAGTCCTTGGCAGGATGAAGCACTCTGGGCACAAATCCCCCTCCAGAAACCAGTGAAGAATGTTATCCACTTGAGAGACTGTGGCTTTGCACTCCCCAGGATGCAGCAGTGGGCAACCCACCCACTGTAGAGACTTGAGAGACTGTAGCTTTGCACTCCCCAGGATTTAACAGTGGGCATGGAGCCCCCTCGTGGATCTGGCGTCATGCACTCATCCGGCTGAGGTGCTCCCCCTTCCCTTCCCCCTGAGGTGCCTGTTTTATTTCTATCTGATGCCCCAGCAGTGTTCTCTCCATCTTGTTCGGGTATTGAGTGTGGGCCTCGCCCATGCCTTTTGGGCCCAGTGGTCCACGGACTATGATAGTGGAATACCTTGGACTTGTATTCTCTGTGTATATATTTGTTTATAGTGTGAATATCTTTATATATGTATATTTTTTTTATTACTGTCTTTGGATATATTACAATCATTTGACTCATTTCCTTTTGTCCTTGCATTCTTCCAGGGAGGGTTGGGGGGGTGTAACTGTAATGTATCATGATGTATTAGTGTGTGTGTTGTCGTGGGTGAGGGTGGGAGTGTTGCATGTTGCGTGTTTGTGTCACTGTTTTTTCCCTCCCCTCGCCCCTGTGTCGTAGGTGCAGTACTCACCGTGGTCTTCGCCGCCGGTGTTCATGCTCCTAGTAGAGGAGCATGAAGATAAAGCCTGGAAGAATCTGAAGTTCCAGTTTCATGGCGTCCTGGTTCCTCGTGGGGTGTGTAGAGGTGAGTGTTTCCCCTTCCAACTCCTGTTTCCGCCTTGTTTTTGTTCGCAGTGAATCCGCCCCGGAAAAGGTGGCGGATTGGCCTGTTGTAATACTGTGGGCGGTACTTTGTCCTCCGCCTGTCTGTTGGTGGTTACCGCCGCGGTGTTTGTTTGTACCGCCTTGGCGGTCGGAGTGTTAAAGTGGCTGTCTATGTTGGCGGTTTCCGCCACGGTCGTAATTCAATTTTTTTTAACGCCGGCCTGTTGGCGGTTTTACCGCCGCTTTAACACCGACCGCCATGGTTGTAATGACCACCATTGTGTCAATGTACCACAAAAGAAAAACACATTTTAGAATGGATATTTTTAATTACTTTGTTGTGAGCTTTGTGTTTAAAATGTGATTAATAATGATACACATTGTTGCATAAAACTCATTTTAAATATGAGCATACTACCCCTACCAAAAGCACACATTTCTCAAAGCATTGACAGACACGCCTTCATACAATAAATACTACACAAATAGATCACAAATGCTCTAAATCTTTCTCAAGAGCAGTAAAGTTAATTATCAAATCATAGAATCTAAAATATATATACATATACATATATATATATAATAATGAACAGCATGGGTAATATGGTCCAGTTCTGCTATTGTGGGGTGCAAGTCTGCAATTGTTGTACATTGGCCTGGGGAGGGGGGCCATGCAGACCCCTTCCCCTTTGCGAATGTCGCCCAAAATATTTTCTCAGAGCAAAATGGTTTCATTTTTTCTTTTGTAATGCAACTTGTTTTCCTTTAAGGAAAACGGGCTGCATTACAAAAAAAAAAAAAAAAAAAAACTGCTTTATTGAAAAAGCAGTCACAGAAATGGAGGTCTGCTGTCTCCAGCAGGCCAACATCCCTGTGAGTGCAGGGAATCTCAAGGGGGTTGCAAATTGCGACCCACCTCATTAATATTAATGAGGTGGGTCTTTGCGACCCCCTTGAGATTCGCAGAAGGTGTCTGAGACACCTTTCTGCATACGATTTTGCAAATCGGAAATTGCGAGTCGAACCGACTTGCAATTTCCGATTCGCAAAATCACATTTTGCTACATCTGGCCCTTAGTCCTTTCCCACCTCTGAAGGACTGAGACAAGGTGCTGAAGCATGATTGGGGAAGGCAGAAAATGCAAGAAATTTGCAAGAAATGCAAGAACCCCAGGTTTGTCTCACACTAAACTTTATACTGTACTGAAAACCTTCATGACAAAGGTATTTAACCTCAATCCACAGGGGGATTCCAGCTCATAAAAAGTGACTCAGTTTGAAGATAATCTTTGAACGGAGGCAATTCAATCTAACTATGACACCCAGATGTATCTCACTCTGATCATTTGGCACCAAAGTCAATTACTTTATCACGAACTCGACAAAGACATATGTGACTTCAAGGAAGCTTTACAGGCCACTGCACTGGAATTTGCCCTTTTGGAAGATTTTAACTCCAATAAAAGTCTGACCTTTGGTCCAACCTGTAATCTCACCTATGTCCTTGTCAACCATGAACAGTGACTTTTGGTTGGCAGCTTACTTTTCCTTTGCGCTTTTTGCCTTAAACCTTTTAGTAACCATATCTCTGGTTACCCATTACCTAATTTGATGATTCTGGTCTCTCTTTGCTTATTACATTTTACTCTATTTTTCCAAATTGATTTGAGAATGGTATGTAGTGTGTTCTTTAATTTAAACTTGCTAGTACTACTGAAATTGTCATGCACGTCTCTGCTGATTGTATGCTGTTGTTTCAAAAATCATCATGCCATATTTACAAAGTGGCGCAATGCATGAATTGCGGTACTTTGCAACCCCTTGCGCCACATTATGACTACGCCGGTCATATTGTATACAAGAGGGGCATTCCAGCATTAGGATGCCTGCAAAAATGACACAATTAAATCTACAAGATTTAATTGCGCCATTTCTGGCATCATTATTAATGCCTGCTCAAAGCAGGCATTAAAAGGATGCCCGAATTGAGTCAACGGACCTCCTTGCACTTTGCTGCACTAGTGACAACATTTTTGATGCCAGTGCAGAAAAGCACCACAATAGCATAAAAAATGTTGACGCTATTGGTCTAACATGCGCCATCGTGTGACATATTGTAAATACGGCGCACCCATGGTGTTGTTAGGTGGTGGGGGGGCAATAAATCTGGTGCATCAGTAATGATGCACCAGATTCTTGTAAATCTGGCCCTTAAATTGGTACCAAACCTGCTATATTTAGCTCATCTCTTTTGAAAATAAGAGTTTGAAACGGAAATAGAGGATCAGCAGGCACTCCAGGGAGCTCGGAGGACCAGAAAGCCTCTCTGGATCAGGGAGTCCAAGGTATAAGGTCTTGCTCAAAAGCAATCCTAGCAAAGATGTCAACAGCCCCCTGCAGCAAGGAGGGCGCAAGGGAGTATTCCAGTCCATACAGCACACAGGAAAACTATCCCGTTCTGCAAATAGGGCAAAGGAGTGAACAATAAGTACATCTTACGGAGACAGCAGGCGCAACCAACCACGTGAGCAGCAGAGAGCTGGCCCCTTATTTACTGGCAAATACAACTTATCACGCCCTGCTGGCATGGATATCTCCCCTCGGATTAGGGCTCCTAGCATCTGGCAAAGGGCTAGACAGGCCCCCATACCCGCTGGATACAACATACCTGAACCAGCAGGACTCACTTGAACATACCTTAATTCCTCGCTACACCTCAAAAGGACTTACAGATATCTTAAACAGGAGGAACCTACTTAGGCTTTTCACTCAAGTGCCCTCAGGCACATCACCTTGGAAGACGTGAACTGAGTCAGGTTTGAGCCACCCTTCCTAAATGCAAGCAGAGAAGTTACAAAAACAACCTGTAAAAGTTGAGCACAGAGAACGGCGTTTTGGGCGGCAAGAGAGACTTTTGCAGACTGGGGCACTGAACTATACATCCCCTCACCTGACAAATATCCGTTTGCCCTATTAAACTCTGTCCCCAGGGACAGGCCAAAAACCGTCCTAAGAGGGTCATGTGGGGGGAGGAATCATTGGACGCCTACAACGGATGCTCCGCAACTATAACCATTGTCTTCTTGGAAAACAGAACAGAGGTCCGCACGGCCAAACACACTCTTACAAAGCAAGCGGAGGGACTGGGAAGGATCAAGGTATAAGTCCTAGCACTATGAAGGGCATAGAGCACAACACTTTGCGCTCACCTATATTCCTGCCAATCTTGTCATGGAATGTGGCAGGTCTCAGGAGCACCACTAGATCCAGCTAGGCAAGGTCCTATTTAAACTCAAATGACATCATCTGTATGCAGGAAACCTGGGAATGTGTTCCCTCTCACTTGTCAGGCTATTACAAGATGTTTCAGCCAGCCACTCACTCAAGTATCTTCAGACATCCCTCCGGTGGCTTGTTCACCTTTATCAAGCATGCAGTCTGTTTGGCAGCCACTGAGCTGACAATCAACAGCAAAATGGCCCAAATAATTTCCCTTAGCGGTGAGAACATCAATAGAGAAAAGGTAGACTTGATACTGATCAACTGCTAAATAAACAATCCAAAAAAATCAAAGGTCGAGCCAATATTCGAGCTCCTGGAGAACCTGGACACTGTCATCTTTAGTCACCCCGGCCATGAAATAATCATGTTGGGAAACTTCACTGTAAGTGGACTAGATGCACAACGGGAGGCACTCCCCAGGACAGAGGCTGTCAACTACTGCAACACTTTTTCTTATCTTTCAAAGTAACTTCAACCCGCCAGGAGTGCGTGACCAATCTGAAAGGCTGCCCCTTTCCCCTATCTTTCAAGGGAAGCTCAACTATTGACTATGTGTACCTCTCACAAAAGCTCATGCAGAGACTTAGCCACTTCTAAGTCACCAAAAGGTCGGAGAGTGTTCATAAACCACACAAGTGGATAAGTGTGGCACAATGGTTAGAGTGGCAGACCCTGATGCAGAGATCTGACCCGGGACCAGGGTTCAAATCCTGCCTTGGAGGGTCTTGGGCTCAATTCCCTTGGACTAGATCATTCTTGCCTCAGTGCCTAATCCAATTAATGGGTCCCACTCTGTAACTCTGGGCAGGAGCTTGCTTAATCTCCACAATGGCCCTGACAGCGCTTGGATGCTTGGCTTCACCCTGTGGGTTGCCTAGGAGTGGGTGCTTCACAGGGAAAAGCAAGGAGGGGTTCGACAGTGGTATGTGTACAGTGCCTTGAGACCCTAAAGGGTGAGTAGTGCACTATACAAGTGTGAAATTTACATTTTTACTGAAATGTACCAGAAACCTACAAGTTCAGGCAGCAGAAATTAATTCTGTGGTAGGGGCATCAACGGGAACAGAGAAGGTGCACTTGGTAAGAAGAATCAAGTGTAGACCAGAGTACTCACCCAAAATAGCCTTATGGTTAAAATTTCAGCCTCAAGAGCCTAACCTGAACCTAGAATGGTGGGAGAAGTCAGTGGACGATCTTATTTCTTTGCTGCAAGGCAAGCCATCAGGTGTTTACCCTTCTTGCCCTACCTTAAAAAGCATGACATTACAAGTGGACAAAAATGTGCTCAAGGCAAGACAGGAGCTTCGTAGAGCCTTACGCAAGCTCAAACAAAAGCTCACACACAACACAACGGCTCAGATAACAAGCATCAGAAGATCACTTAAGAAAAAAATATGGGAACACAAGGTGGCAAAAGACCGGAAAGACTGGGAAACCATATTCCAGCTTCTAAAGGACCCAAATCATGCCTGTTTCTGGGAGCATGTCAACAAGATGAGGAACGGCCACATGTCTAGGGAGAAAGGGTGTTGCAAAGACCGCTTGGGTATCTCACATTATTCACATGTACAAGGCCATCTAACCTGAACCAGGCATTACCAGCAACATGCTTGAGAAGATCCAGCACACATACCCCCTTCACAGTGAAACACCCTCCTCAATGGTAGAAGACCATCTAGACAGCAAAGCTGATCAGCTAGTTGCCCCAGATGAGGCGAAAGGCATGGAGATAAATCAGTTCTCCGTAAGTACAATAGAGAACCCCATAAAGAGCATTAGGAATGACAGAGCCCTAGGGCCAAATGGCCTACCAGCCTCCCTGTTTAAATGTTCTGTTAGACTGGGCAGAGACGCTGTTTCAGCTTTTTAACAGCGCCTACCAACTGACCACTGTCACGCACTCCTGGAGAGGGTCTCTACTCTGCCCAGTCTTCAAAAAGGGGAACCGCTCAGTAGCATCAAGCTATCGACTAATAGCTCTGCTGGACATGGAGGCAAAAATGTATTCTTGCTTGTTGTTGGACCAATTGGATGAATGGGTACAGGAGGGACAAATCCTGCCACTCTGGCTTTTGACTTGGGGCCTCAACAGTGGACATCATCGTGGTGCTTTCATACTTGCAGAAGCAAGCAGCTAATACCAATCACCGGTCGCTATTCTGCTGCTTCAGAGTGGGCCATGAAATCATGGAGGAAGCTGTCAGCAGAGGGTATCCCCATACAAGTCATAAGAGCTATTAACTCACTGTACACACACACACTTGGGTCCGAGTTTTAACAGGACCTGGTACAATATCTCAGAAAATAGAAAGTAACTGAGGCCTAAATCAGCACAGTGTCCTAGCGCCACTGCTGATTAACTTGTACACAGCAGACTTAAAGAAAAACCTAAAGGCTAGCAGCCTGGTTCTACCAAAGATTGGCCTCACAAAATTCCAAATCATCAAATACTCTCACGACATTGTGATATTGGACTGCACAAAAACCGGCCTACAATGAGCACTAAAAGCCCTGAACACTTTCAACATAGCCAACCAGCTCCAAGTAAACTAGGAAAAAACAAAAGATCTTGTATCTGGAAGGTACAAGAACAAAAAGATCATAACTTGGCAGCTTGGAAGCCAGACCATCAACACAGCAAGGAAATATAATTACCTTGGAGTGTGGTTCGCCGAAAATAACGGAGTAGGGAGACAGAAAAGCGCTATCAGACAAAAAGCTGCTGCCATTTCATGCGGGACCTCCCAACTAAGTAACCAAGTAAGAAGCGCTTCAGCAGCCCAAACACTGAGGGTACCAAAGGCGACCCTACTTCCCGCTCTGCAATACAGCAACCTGGCATTTCCTGGATCTTTAGAAGTCACCTTAGAACAAGCCCACTGTGGAGCGTATTTAAGAATCTTCCGACAACAGAAGTACACCCGCCACTCCAGTCTCCGATTGGAACTGGGCCTCGCATCACATCAGTTAGACTGCCAAGCTGCCATCCTGAAATATTACAACATGCTCAGGAGGGCCAACAACTCCATTCAGCTGGCAGACACTGTGAGATTCAGTGCTTGGACAAAAATGGATCAACAGACGGGTAAAGGAAATCTCAAGGGAGCGTGATCTACTGTCAGCCAAATCATCATCAGTGCCAGTGTTAAACAACTCTTATCTGATCGGGGGCCCTCAGCCATACTTCCTAGAAGCAAAAAACGCAGGAATTCAACACCAGATTCTTTACAAACGAACATTAGTCTTGCCAATCAAGGACTTTAATCCTTCCTGGCATGTACAAGGGTCACAAAAGGCCTGCAGACTCTTCTCCTAGGAACACAAAAGTTGGCTGTGTTGCTCACCCACGTTAGCCGCTGATAGAAGACAGATAATATAACCAGTAGCTTTGGCCTTGGGGATGCAGACTTACATGGAGACATCCAATAACTGCTTTTCACACTCAACAGTTTGGGCCTTGGCTACATATGCAAAATATGTTACTATACTAAGGTGGCTGCTAGCCCAGTCAGTAGGGGTGGCCAGCACGGAGCATGTAGGTCCAAAGGAAGTCTAAGCATCTCTCGATGATAATGGAGGAAAACACAAACTTCCTCTTAACAGAATTGCACTTTTTTGTTTTGTCTTGTTATCTTTATGTTATTTTAATGTGACCGAATTTTCAAGCAAATATAATTCACTGGGCATGTTTATCTTATGGTGGTTTTAATTAACTGAACACTAAATTGATACTACTTCTACTATTGAAAATAAGACTTTGTTATTTTAAAATAAAGTCTCCAATGTTAGCCTATGGGGCCCATTTACTACAATGGGGGAAAACGCATTTGGCTGTTTTTCCCTTACCAGGTCTTATAAAACATCTTCCTAAAGTCCCTGCTTATATTTAAACTGCACCCAAACGTGGGGTCGCTTAGGGTAGACCTTAGGGGTGACTTAGATGTAAAAGTAAAGTAGTTTAGGACTTTAGTTTTAGTTTCAAAGTCGAATTTGGGGTTAACTTCAACTTAATAGCAGCCAGCAATGTGGGCCTGCCTTGAAAATGACACTGGACACCACAACAGTACACCCAGGGGTGCCCTACTTACCCTGGGGCCCCTAAGCTTACATGCCTACCATATATTAGGGTATTTTTGTATCTTGCCAAAGACAATTATAATTATGCCTAATTTACATATACCATTTTTATGAAGAGCACTGGGCCTTAGATTGGTTAGCAGTGCCTTAAGCACAGTCAGAGTCAGAAAACAACAGTATCAGCTGAAAATGGGGGCAAAACGTGAGGAGGCTTCTGCAATCAGCCCAGTTTTCCCACACTCCCTCCCAAAAGAATAACCTAATTTATGACACATAGGCCCATATTTAACAGAAAATCATGGAGCGCGATGCTGCGCCAAAATTGGCAGCTCCGTGCTCTGTCATTTTCACAAACAGGGATGCACCATATTTAACTGAATACAGCGCACCCCTGTGTTGTACGCTGCGCTGGTGCTAAATTAAGCTGCCTAGTGCCAATGCAGTAATCCTCGTACCATCGTGCAAGGAGGTATACGGTGAGGGGGTTGATTATTTATGTGTGGGAAGGTGTCCCTTCTGGCTCATAAACAATCACTAAGGGTGATTTGGCACTTCTGTGTGTGCTGCAGAATGCAGTACAGCAAAACGTCGTTTTGAGATGATTATTTATGTGCAGGAAGAGGCACCTTCCTGCACATAAACAATCATGTCTGGCATTTTGCTCTTTCTATGCCTGCTGCAGAATGCAAAATGAGGAGGAATAAAAGTATTTCTTCACATTGTGCCTTGCTAACACCACCCCTGGGGTGGCGTTAGACTTTGGCGCAACCTCAGGTTTACAAAAACTCATAGATCTGAGGCAGTGTCAAAATGCAATGGGTGTTGCTGTGGCACGCCCAGAGCAAGACCCATTGCACACCACTTTCATGCAAAGTACTGTGTGTGAATGGGCCGTATTTACAAGGTGGTATTAAGCCACAAAAAATATGGCACAAGGCATTGGCCACTGGAGCATCATGAAAATTTACGCTCTGGTGGTGTTAGGGGCTCATAAATATGCCCCATATAATCTCAGTGGGGTGCTCAATCATCAATAATGGCTTCTTTGCAACAGAAATACTTTGGTTAGACCAATAATTCTGGGTGGTACAACTAGAATGGTTGGAATAGAAAGTGTTTCAGATGTCTACCTCTTACTATCATTACAGAGAAAGAGAATTCCAACAGAATGCCTTGTATATTTTTTTGATTTATTTCTTATTTAGTCAAGAAACGATTGAGTATTGAAAAATTATAAAGCCAAAACATTAAAATAAATAGACTGCACAGGGAAGAAGGAAAAAAAACCTCAAAGAAAGATTTAAAGCTGTCCAATACAATATTTAGATTATAACTCAGGAATTGCGACCCTCCGACACCAACTGGGGCTGCCAATTAAACCTGGACCAGATACGATCACATTTCTTACTTGCTCGTATACCCCTTGATTTAGTTAAAGCTAGTTCAAGCTTATAAACCTGCTTAAGAGTAGCCACCACTCACCAACTGCTGAGAGCATGTCAGAGATCCAATCTCTAGTGATACAAAGTCTGGAAGTTATAATAACAATAGAGAACAACCTACTGGATCTCAGATCTTCTCCGACTCTGAATCCCAACATAATTTCCTTATTAGTGAAGTGCGCATCCTCTCTAGTACATAGCCCAGTCAGAAAACTCACGTTGGCCCAAAATCTCCTCAATTTAGGACATGATGGGAACATATGTACTAAATCTGCAGCAGGGAATTCACATTTAGAGCATTTAGGCCCAGATTTAAAAAGGCCTAGCGTCTCCTTGTGCCACATTAGCGTGATTTTTTATGATGCTAATGTGGCCCTGTTACGGGGACAGCAAAAATGGGAATCTATGAGATTCGACTGTGCCATTTTTAGAAGCTATTTTTAACAACTGCACAGAGCAGGCCTTAAAAGGGGGCACACCATTATTCTTATTGGGCCCCTATGTACTTTGCAGGATTAGTGCCAACATTTTTGGCGCTAATCCTGCAATGTACTATGATAGCGTTAAAAATGACGACGCTATTTTCCCTAACCTGCATCATGGTGCGCTGTATGTTCAATATGGCACACACATAGTGGCGTTAGCACAGCACTAAGGGGTGCAAAAAAAGTGGAAATGCATATAGGGCAGCACCACTTTTCTTAAATTTGGGCCATAGTCTTATCCACACTATTGTTCTGAGCCCATTGAACGATCCTACTGGGTGTATAATACAGCATAACTATGATCCTGAATTGGTGGACTCTTAAGTTAACCGAGAACACAAGTCCTTCAAGAATGCCTTATGCTGACAAAATATCTGAGGGAGTGATTGCCAGTCCTAGAACTATACTCCATTTATCCACCAGCAGAGAGCTATCATTTACCTGGTATTGACAAAAACTGTGGTATACTCTGCTAAATAAAGACCTCTGTGGGGCATTTAAAAACACAAAAATACAACAGAGCAGACAGGTAAAGTTGTCAGCCTACAGCCCACCACAAAGTAATCCCTGGCCTGCATGTACCTAAAAAAGAAGTGAGAAGGGAGCTCAAACCTAGTTTGCAAGTCCTCAAACGTACAGAAGCTGCTGCAATCATAAATATGCCCTAAGCGTGAGACTCCGCAGCTTGCCCAGCCCTTACAGATACTATCTTGTAAGATTGCAGGGAGCATTGGGTTTTCCCAGAGTGACATATCTGGACCAACAAGCAATAATGAATATTTGGCAGATATTTCTCGTCAGAGACATGTTGTATCTCCAATGCACTTAAAGCGCACCTGCTTCAAATAATTAGGATCCCTGATCCTAAACAAAAATATTCTACACTCTTTTCTGAGTGCCATTCGGTATGGGAACTGGACTAGGTCTTGACTATCCTTCAAAAGCAGAGCTTGCAGGCACCCTGCAAAAGCTGCTCAAAAAGAAAGTTTGAAATCTGGAAGCTGAAGACCACCTTGATTAAAGGGAGCTTGATAAGATGGATAGCATGCCTGGCCCGCCAGTATCCTCAAATAAAACTACTAATGACCCCATCTAATTGCTTAAAAAACAATCAGAAACTCTGTCCAATAACCTATAGGAAGACAATGCCACAATTGTAACTTCTTAGTGATCTCTGCCAAAATAGACTCATAGTTAAGTTTAAATATTAGTGCAACACAGGGTGAGAGGTGCTCCCCGAGATACACAGTTGAGAGGGTATCTCCTGGTATTTGACTTTCTAGATAGAAGTTGACAAGCACCTGGGTTTTATCGAGTAAAACTTATACCCTGAATATATGTTCCAAATCTGCAGGCCTCCTGTTAAAATAGAAGCTAATGCAGCAATAGGATTAGTCAAATATACTGCAACGTCATCTACGTAAGCTGCAATCTTGACCTCTGAGCCATGAAAGAAAAAAGGTCGACTACTATGATTCTGGCGAAGAGTCCGCAAATATGGCTTCAAGATTATCGAAATAACAATGGCGACAAAGGACATCCCTGCCTAGTGCCTATTATATGTGAAAGAAGCAGATAGGATTCCAAAGTGGACCAACAGCACACTAGGGCTTTGATAAAAAACCTGCACCCATCTAAGGAAATGGCCACTGAGGACAAAAGCCCCCCTAGTGATCCAGAGACTCTCCTAAACCACCCTGTCAAAAGCCTTTTCTGTGTCCGAAAGTATCACCCCAAAATTAAGGCCAGCTTTCTCTGCTACATTAAAAAACATTATTGCAGTGTTGACGTGAGACATAGGCGGTCATTCTGACCTTGGCGGACGGCGGGGGCCGTCCGCCAAGGTACCGCCGTCAGAACACCGCACCGTGGTCGAAAGACCGCGGCGGTGATTCTGACATTTGCCCTGGGCTGGCGGGCGGCCGCCAAAATTCCGCCCGCCAGCCCAGGGCAAATCAACCTTCCCACTAGGATGCCGGCTCAGAATTGAGCCGGCGGAGTGGGAAGGGGCGACGGGTGCAGTTGCACCCGTCGCGTATTTCAGTGTCTGCTGGGCAGACACTGAAATACTTTTTGGGGCCCTCATACGGGGGCCCCTGCCGTGCCCATGCCATTGGCATGGGCACTGCAGGGGCCCCCAGGGGCCCCGCGGCACCCCCTACCTCCATCCTGTTCCCGGCGGGAGAACCGCCAGGGACTGGATGGCGGTAGGGGGTGTCAGAATCCCCTTGGCGGCGGAGCGCGCTCCGCCGCCATGGAGGATTCTCAAGGGCAGCGGAAAGTCGGCGGGACACCGCCGACTTTCCGTTTCTGGCCGCGGCTGAACCGCCGCAGTCAGAATGCCCAGCGGTGCACCGCCAGCCTGTTGGCGGTGCTACCGCCGACCTCCGCCATGACGGTAATTACCGCCAGGGTCAGAATGACCCCCATAATGTCTTGCCCTGGGATAAAGCCATGCTGGTAGTATGACACTAAAGCAGTCATAAAGGGAGCTAAGCGGGTCACCAAAATCTTAGCAACTATTTTGGCGTCCGTATTTAGAAGGAAAATAGAATGATACGACCTGAGCTCCTCCAGTGATTCACCTTTCTTCATAAAATTAACTATCCAAGATATATTCCAAGATGTAGGAACCATGCTACTAAGCCCCATATGCTGAAAGTCCTATAAAATTAATCCAGAATAGCATCTTCTCCAGCAGCTTTCCCTGAGGGTAGCATTGATATTGCCTTGCTGACTTCCCCAATCGTAATTTCCTCTTGAAGAACGGAGAGAGACTTATCTCCAGGAGAGTATATGTTAACATTCCTGATATACAAACTAAACCCCAGCTCGCCAATAGCCTCACCAGGACTGTAAAGATCTTGATAGAAAGTCACAAATTGCCCAACTATCATCTTCAGGCTTGTATAACGTAGTCCATCCATACCTTTCACCACTTCAAAACGATGTTCTGACTGCCTTTCAACAATTTGATGTGCCAGGATTCGCCGTACTTGTTCATGATACTGAAATTGAAGCAAACAATGCCTAGTAATTCTAGCTGTGCTTCTCTCCCTCAGTTCCCTCCCATTACTTAGCTCAATTTTCAGTTAATTGAAGATACAGTTTCCTAAAATCATTGCCCCCTCTAAGAACATGCTGTGCATGTGATAACTCCAGCTCCCTTACTACCTGGCACAACGACCTCTGAGTCTGCAATTTACTTCTATTCTGACTATAGATAAACTTCTGGGTGAGCTACACACAAATGCCTGAATCGCATTCCAGACTACAAATGGGGAGGCTGTGCCAATATTGGTTTGGAGATAGTTTGTTGACTAATATGTTACAGTCAGTATATATTCTAGGTCCCTAAGCGGACGTCGGGGAAAAGAAAATCGCGTCTCAGGCTAGTTGCAACTTGTAGCTGGAGTGATAGCAGAACAGGATTATGATCTGAGGTAACTCTGGGACATACTTCCATGACTGCATGCTGCAGGAGACGATCATGTACAGAAACCAAGTCTAACCTAGAGTAATGAGAGTGGGGGCTGAGTAATACGTATATCCAGGAATATGGGGATACAAAGACCTCAATACATCCATAGGACAATGAAGTCAAGCCATTTCGGATATAGAAGCCCTTGTTTTAGCCCATCCTGAGAGAGGCTCTCTGGTTCATTGAGTCTGAGCGATAGTCAATTACGCAGTTAAAATCACCTAAAACAATAAATTCACCAGGCTATTCTTAGAGCTCCAGAGTTAGCCGATTTATAATCTCAGGATCATCAATGTTAGGTCCATATATTGCGCAGAGCACCTACTTAATACCAAAAAGCAGTAGCTGTACAGTAGCCTATTTGCCCCTAGGATCAGCCAAGGTTTTTAGTACCTCATAATCCAGCTGTCTCTCAGCCAAAGTAGCTACCCTCGGATCAAAACAGTCTGTGAATGGCGGACAATTAAATTATACCCAAGGAACTTAAATCACGCTCTGTCCTCGTAGGCTAAATGAGTTTTGGTTAAAAAAAGAAAATGCAGTTTGTGCATCTGAATCCCTCCCAGAACTAGCTTACGTTTACACAGCACATTCAGCCCATGAATATTCTAACACAAGCTTTATAGCTTCCATTTTACCCTTAACCAGCTTTAAATTTTGTATATACCACTAGTAGCTCCCATGCGGCCAAAAATAAATCAGTAGTAAAGGTAGCTCTAACCCAGGTGTGAAGGCCACTGAGCGCTCAACGTTAGACAATTTTTCATCCCTGCAGAAACAAAACCCTCTCTCCCACATCTCCACCCCATCCCCCGACCCCCCTGGTTGTCCCCACCCTCCCTCATGCTGCTAGCAGATTCACCCTCATCTCACAGCTTTTGGTGAAAATAAGAGCCGGGAGAGTCCACTTCCACCCACCACCTCACCATCCTTACACCATACCCCTGCTCCCTCACACCCCCCACTGCCCTTCAAAAAGAAAGAAAAAAAGAAAAGGGAAAGAAGGCGGGGAAGCAAATGATCATAAAATAGCCAGTAGTATGCCCAAAGAGCAAATGAGTAAATGATGCAAAAAGATGCATTATTTAAAACAAAGAAGTATTAACCTCAAACACAATAGGTTCCTCAGTAAATCCCCATATCAGTCCCAAAAGTCATTCCTAAACAAAATGAGCTTGGCCACCATTCTCAAACTCCAAAAGATGAGATACCGATCCCTTCTTTATGCCTTCCAGTCAGATACAGTTATCGAGGCATCCTGTGGTGTAAGAAAAAAAATGTTTCTGGCCATTCTTTATAACCTTAAGCAGAGCCGGCTCTTGTAAAAAGACTTTAGCCCCTGAAGCCTTAAAGGGGTCTATGGTGCAATTTCCACTGCCTGCCCATGGTGACCTTGCAGAGACTGACTGAGCTGTAATTGCAATAGAGTCGAAAACAACAGGGGCGAAGGGCAGGCTTTGAGAAAAATCGCCTGGCGAAGCAAAAAGTTCCCAACATGAATCAGGATAGGACTGGGTTTCCCCCCACTGCTACCCGATCCTGCAAAATCTGTTTGAGCAGCCCAGCTAGTAGGGAGTTGATGTGCCCTCAGTATTTGTGAGTCCTAGTCTGCCAATTCTGGGAAGGCCTTCCCCAATGGCTCAACCATAAATTACCAAGGATCTTCACCTTTTTTTCTCTCTGGTATCCCAAAAGTACACAGATTGTTCCACCTCTGATGGTTCTTTATATGCTCTAGTTGGAGCTGCATCATCCCCAGAGTCTGGCCATGGCTACTTATAAAAGTCAAATCAAAAGAGTACACTGTTCCTCAACAAAAAAATAGAAAGAGTAGGCACATGTTCTAAAAAGAACACTTCTTAAATTAGAAGCGAAAGCCCTCACACATCCAATGGATGTCATGCTTCATCATAGGGCCAGCTCCCCGTCAAACCGGCGCTGCAATGCTTGACAGGCCCCACACTGGGCAACTTTGCCAGACATCTTAATGGTAGTGTGCACCGTGGTTGAGGTAGGAATGAATTTAAACCTCACCTCAAAAAAATCAGAAGAGAAAAAGAAGATAAAATTGGCTTAAGAGCCTCCGAACTGTGAGTTTTAATTGATGTGGAGGACATTGGTCAATATTAAAAACACGCAGGAGTGGAGAAGAAATAAAGTTCCACCACTCTTCAAACAAAACCATGTTAGCAGGGGCACTTTCCCTCTAGCTCATCTCTACAGTCAACATGTTTCGCACCCTCAATGTCCTTACATATCGTTTGGTGCTTCATCAGGACCAAAAGTAACGAATACTCATAAGCTGCTATGTATCCCTGATCGGATTTTAAGAAAAGAGACTACTTACATAAAACACTACATTGCTTATAGGCTAAATAGGCGAAACTGTACAAAAAATACAAAATACAGTGTAAAACGCAATGAGAAACATCAACACATATTAGAAACACCCAATAGTGTAGTGGCACTCTGTAGTTAGTGCTGCTATGCAAATGTGTAAACCATTTGGCAAATGCAGTACTCCTTACCTTCCCATATTAGGGAGCGAGTTCCTTGGGACAGAACAGACCTTGGGACTAACGTCGCTCTATAAGTGTCATGGAGACAGCAAAATATAGTACAACCACAGGCTTCCAAATAGACACATGCACATATCATTGTTTCTTGACAGCGATCAAAACATTACATTCTAAAATATTTTAAGGTATGAGGTAATGGAGGCTGGCTGGCTAGGGGTGGCAAAAGCCAAGAGAGGGTCGGCAAATACTTTCCGATGTCCTAATAGCACCCATTGGTACACATAATAGAGCAAGTATAGCACAAAAGAAATGCACGAGTGCGCTCTATGCCCTCAATATAGCCTCATGTATATTAAACTGTGCAGCCTGTACGGCGAGGACTTAAAAATGTCAGAACTTGAAAATGCTGATTTCATTAGCCACCAGCATCATTTTCTAGTGTATATACATCATCAAAACAAATAAGTTCAAGGCAAAGCCAATGGTCACGCACATGCATAGTCAAGGTATATCGAGGCAAGTCAATCGATAAATAATCGGGCAACAACAGCAGAGCATGTACTTACGCACTCTGCAAGGCCCCTCGCCAAAGACCTACCCAGCGGCCGCTGTCCAGGAAGTGAAACCGGGAGAGCAGCATGTCAGATAAAGGTCTCTGTGGGAGGCGAGGACCAATCACAGTGCGGTAGTGGTGCTGAAGAAAGGGTTGGGCGTTTAAAGTAAGTCTCGCCTAAAAAATGAACGAAAAGCTCGCATGTCTTAGTGGCATACAGAAAACATTAAAAAACGCTGTTATTCATTAGAATGAAGCCTCTGTCAGGTAAGCTAAAAAACAAAATTTTAACAGAAATAGGGACCTTCAACTTAAGTCTAATACTAAAAAAATATTCAAAAAACTTACAAAGCAAAATAGGAATGAGTGATGTTTGATACAGGTACCCTGTGGAAAAACATATGTTGGAGGGAAGTCAGAAGGATATTTACTCTCTAATAATAAAGGAAGGCAGAAAGTCAGTGTACTCGGAAAGTCATCCACGGATATCATCATTTAACCCATGGATATGGGTCTCCAGTTTGAACACCCAACGTTGCTCCTTTTCAAAAAGACCAAGGGCCAGATGTAGGAAGCACTTTGCGAGTCGCAAACGGCAAAATTTGCCGTTTGCGACTCGCAAATGCGTGATTCCTATGCAGAAATGCATTTTGCGAGTCAGGACCGACTCGCTAAATGCATTTCCGAATCGCAAATAGGAAGGGGTGTTCCCTTCCTATTTGCGATTCGCAATGGTATGCAATTCCATTTGCGACCGCGTATGCGGTCGCAAATGGAGTTGCAGTTACCATCCACTTGAAGTGGATGGTAACCCATTCGCAAACGGGAAGGGGTCCCCATGGGACCCCTTCCCCTTTGTGATTGGACCCCATATTATTTTTTCAGGGCAGGGAGTGGTCCAAAGGACCACTCCCTGCCCTGAAAATTCCGAAACTAAAGGTTTCGGAATTTTTTGAAATGCAGCTCGTTTTCCTGTGAGGAAAACGGGCTGCACTTCAAAAAAAAAAAAAACCTTTATTTAAAAGGCAGGTCGCTAACATGGAGGCCTGCTGACGTCAGCAGGCCTCCATGTTAGCGAGTGCCTATACTCGCAATGGGGTCGCAAACTGCGACCCACCTCATAAATATTTATGAGGTGGGTCTTTGCGACCCCATTGCGAGTTGCAGAAGGTGTCTGAGACACCTTTCTGCATGTCAAATTGCGACTTGCAATTTGCGAGTCGCACAGACTCGCAAATTGCAAGTCGCAATTTGATTTTTTCCTACATCTGGCCCCAAGAGAGCTGTTAGACTGATAATTGGGGGACTCCAATACTACCCACCACAAATCGTCAGGGGTATGGTTGGTCTTGCCAAAGTGAACGCTTAGTTTAGTGGTAGTTAGTCCACATCTAATGTTACTGTGGTGTTCATTAATTCTAATCTTAACAGGGCATGTGGTCATCCCTACAAAGCAACACTGACAGGGACACGTGTTCCTATAAATACAATTGCGGGTATTACAATTGGTGTGTTTTGAAAGGTGCCACTGGCCAAAGGGCTGCAAGTCCAAGGACTCAACATGTGAGGTTAGAGTACATACATTACAATTCCCACATGGGTGATGTCCTTTCACTGGTGGTAGTTGCCACAAGATAGTTTGTCTCATTTCTGGTGTCCACACCCTAGGACCACTAGATCTTTGATGTTTTAGTCAGTTTAAAGGCAAAGAAAGGTTTCTGAATGTTCACCCTGCCACTGCCAAGAATGGACCATCATTTATTGATCAATTTCTTAATGGTATTGGACAGGGGGGGTGTATGTGGGACACATGTCAATTGGTGGTCTGAATTATTGGGTTTTGCTGTCAAAAGTGCCTCTCTGTGATTGTTATGAGCCCATTTACGAGCAGAGTTGATTATTTGCATAGGATAATGTCTGTCATGCAATTTATGAGATAGGTTTTCTGCCTGTGTCTCGAAGCTAGAGATGTTACTGCAGTTGTGACGGAGTCTTAAGAACTGGCCATAGGGTAAATTATCCCGTAATGATTTCGGATGATGGCTCTCACATAAAAGTAAATTATTGCTATTAGTTTGTTTGTGTTCAGTACTTGTCTCCAACTTGCCGTGACGGATGGAGATTAGAAGGTCCAGGATTGGTAACTGCGTGGTAGAGACTGTCGAGGTAAACCTTAAAAAAGGGTCAAGTCCATTAACCCAGGTAGTAAATTCTCCAACCAAATAAATGGGGCCATGCCAGATGATGAGTATGCCGTCGATATATGGACGCAACAATTTGATGTTGTCCTTCTATGGGTTAGAATCACTGAGTATAAAAAGTTCTTCGAAATGGCACATGTAAAGGCAGGCTAGACTGGGAGCAAAGTTACTTCTCATTGATGTCCCTCGTATCTGATGGTAGAGTTGGTCTTCAAATTTAGAGTAGTTCTCGGTCAAAACAAGGGAAGCACTTTGCAAAATAAAGTATGTAGGAGTCGGGATGTTGATATCTTACTGGTCAGGAGGTCCTCAATGACCTGAAGAGTAGCTTCCTGCAGTATATTTGTGTATTAGGACTCCACATCCAAACTGATCAAAACATGGACTTGTTCAGATGCAATGATCTGGTCAATAAGATTAAGGACTTCTGTTGTGTCTTTTAGAAAAGTTGGAGTCTCCTTCACTAAAGGTGGTAAAAATGATCACAAAAGGAAGATAATGGTTCTAAAACAGAGCCAATACCTGACAAAATAGGTTGACCCGGGGGTGGTTGGATGTTTTTATGGATCTTGGGTAAGCAATAGAAGAAAGGGATACAAGGATTATGGATGTCTAAAAATTCAGCCTTTTTCCATGTTCTCCATGCGTTGGCTAGTGCTTTATCAATCATGGATCGTATCCTGAGTTGTAAACCTTCTGTGGGGTCCCAAGTAATGGGGGCGTAGTAAGTCAAATCACTCAAGTGGCTTAAGCACTCCTGCCTGTATGACTGAGTATCGAGGATAACTATAGCTCCACCTTTGTCTGCATGCTTAATGGTTATATTAGGATCAAGAGTTAGGGCTTCCTTCTCATTTGAAGAGATGTTCTTGAAAGTTTGTTTGTTTGTAATTTCTTTACATCTAATAAAACCGACTTTTCAAATGTGAGTAGTTTTCATGGCATAGCGGAAGTGGGAGGGACAAAAGTGGACTGCTTTCTCAAGCTGGAGTCTTCTTGACAGTCAGAAGGTCTATCCTGAAAGAAAAAATGTAGTTGAATCTTTCTAAAAAAATGGGAAAGTTCACAACTGAGATGGAAAAAATCTTCCTGTGGAGTAGGGACAAAGCCAAGGCCTTTGCTTAACACGCAAAGCTCATTGGCAGAGAGTTTTCTAGAGAGTAGGTTGACTACTAGTTCTTTGGTGTTTGATTCTTGCCCTGGCTTCTGGTCACCATTTGGGGTTCTTCTTTGGTCCAGTGTACATGTCGTCCTCTTCCTCTGCGCCTGCCTGGTCCTCTGCCCCGGCCTCGGCCTAAGAAAGGTCCATAGGGTAAGAAGGGGCGTGGTTGGCAAAAGGGGTAAGGAGGTTGCCATGTTAGGGGTTGGTGGACAGGATAGTGAGGAGGGTTATAAAAAGGTTGTAATCCACCTTCATCTGTGCTCCAGCCATCAGATGACGAGCTATTGCTGTATGTACGTGATTTCCTGGAGGTCGGACCTGAATCGTCGGAAGACATTGACTGTGTTTCAATTTCATAATAGTCTTTGGTATAAGGGTACACCTTCTCTCTGCTGAACTTGTTGATATCTTTTTGTAACTTCTTGCACCCAGTGCAGCGCCACTTTTCTTGCGCCCCTTAGCACCGCTGTAATGCCACCATGTGTGCGCCGTATCCTAGATACTGCACACCATTGCAGTAGTGAGGGAAACTAGCATCAACATTTTTGACACTAGTTTGGAGATTTGCAGGATTAGTGTAAAAAATGTTGATGCTAATCCTGCAAAGTTCGTTGAGGCCCATTGAAAATAATGGCATGCCCCTTTTAATGACTGCTCTGCGCAGGCATTAAAAGTGGTGAAAGAAATAACACAAAGAAATATTATAGATTTCTTTGCACTTTTTTTTTTGCCCCCCTCACGGGGGAACGCCAGTGCAGGCATAAGGCATAATGTAGCGCAAAGGGTTACAAAGTGGAGCAATGCATGCATTGCTCCACTTTGTAAATTTGGCGTGGTGATTTTGGCCTCATTAGGCCACATTAGCATGAAAAAAGTACGCTAGTGTTGTGCAAGGAGGCGCTAGGGGATCTTACTCAGTCCCTATATGTCTTTTGAATTGAATCACTACATCATAGCTGCTGCTTCAAAGCCGTATAAATAAACATTTTACTAAATTGTTTATTTATAGTATTTGCTCACTTTGATGGGAACCGTGCTTGTGAACTTGAGATCACTGCAGATTACATCAAGTGTTAACTTATTGAGCTATTTTGCTGTACTTTGATTTGCATCAGAGGTGTGGACAACATCTCAACATTGTTGTTTTGGCTCCTCACCAACATGTCTGACACCTAAACAAACTGATAAAAAAGTACACTCTTAAAATATTGCCAAGCTCACTCTTACAGTAATGTGGCTCTAAATAGCAACATAGTGAACATTTGCACCATGTAACTATGGCCCTCATTATGAACATGGTGGTCTGTTCCGCGCCGCCGGTGGTAGAAACCGCCAACAGAGGAGCAGGCCGGACCACCAAATAATGAACTAAACGAAAGACAGGCATCCCCAAAACCACCCACAGCCAGCAAAGGAGTGCTAACGACGACGGCAGAGTCTGCCCAGAGGCCGACGGAAAGGTCCAACCCGCTCATCAAATGATGAACCACCAGTCCGCCGCCAGTTCCGGGGCGGGAACAACCACCATGCAAAGCCAGGCGGAAATGAACCAAATATAAGGAAAAACCCACCGGAGAGCCACACAACGTGGCAAAGCAGACATGGATAGAGAGCTGCAGATCATGCCAGCCCGGCTCCTTGCCATATACCTCCACGACCGAGACCGCTGAAACAAGGGAGAAAAGGGCCCAGTCACATACCCACCCACTCCACCCACCCTGCTACGCCCCCCAACCCTTCACAGCAGCACAAGTCATACACCCCACATCAAGAGGTACATACCCGACACAAGGCTAATCCAACTTGACCATAGTACATACAAATGCCCCACACCCATAAACAATTAAACAAAAGACCAGGGTTCAACAGTGTGCTGCCAAAACACAGGTGACATAGAAATCTTTAATGTGAAGCTCACAGAGCCAAACAGTCCAAACAGGGCCAATGGCCAGTCCGTATGTCTACATTGCCATGGGCCACAACGGTCCCAACCTGACTCCCACAAGTGCATGGTACTCCAACTAATGGGGCAACATATGGGCATCCAGGCACCTCACGGAATGGGGGTGGTGGGGGTGGGGATTTGCGACGAGGGCGGGCCTTGGACTTTCGTTTGCAAGGTGGAGGGGGGTGGGTTTGTCCTTTGAAGGGGTGGGGGCTGTTTAGATTGGGTGGAGCCAGATGGACTCGGCTCAATCTGGGCCTTTTTTTAATCTGGGGAAGGGGCACGGGAATGTGAAGGGCGGACTGGGTGGGCTGTGATGTGGAAGGATTGGAAAGGGCAAGGAGGTGGGCACGCTAGGGGACAAGACGGGGTGGGCCAGTGGGTTGGAAGAGGTCAGAACTGGAGAGAAATAGTTTCTTCGGAGCAATTGGGGTGGTCCTGGATGAGGGCATGGGAGTGGAGGCAGTGGATGTATGTTGTGTAGGGGTGCGTGTAGTGGGTGCAGGTGACTGGACAGTATGCTGTGGTGGATGTCTGATGGGTGGGTGTCCTGGTGCGTTTGTGTGTTTTTGGAGGATGGGGGTGGACACAGTAGGAGAAGACAGACAGCTAGTGTGGATGTATGTTGTGTGGGTGTCTGCAAGTCTGGTGAGTGTGCTGCATGTGTCAACTACAGTAGTTGTAGTGAGTGCAGGTGTGGTGCATGGGGTGCATGTATGGCTGTCTGCTATTGTGGTGAGTGCAGGAAGAGGAGCAGCAACAGTGACTGAAGGTGCAGTGCATGAGGGCGTGGATGCAGAGGGGACAGACAGGGAGGCGGAAGAGGTGATCGCACTGGGGGAAGTGGATGTTGTTGTGTGTGCATGTCTCTGTTGGCTGTGTGAATGTTTGTGGTGGGAGGTGTGGTGCTTGAGTTTTGAAGTGTGTTTCTTGTGTGTTGATGTGCTTGACTGCGTGTCTGAGTGTGTGGCTTGGATGGGTGAAGGGAGTGGGGTGCTGGAAGGGGTAGAGGAGGTTGGAGGGGGGACAGAATGGCCAGGGAAACTGGCTGCCGTCCGAGAGAAGGCCACAGCCTGAAGAGATCTCTGTAGGGCAGACACGGCACTGTGAATGCCATCCAGATAGGCAATTGTCTGCTGCACCGCTGATACTAGCCCCTGAATGGCATTGACGAGGGTTGTCTGCCCTACTGAGATGGTTCTCAGGAGGTCAATAGCCTCCTCTGTGAGGGCAGCAGGGCTGACTGGGGCAGGGGGGAGGTGCCTGGGGCGAAGGAGACGCCCACATTTCTGGGTGGGCAGGCACGGGCAACTCCGTGGGTAGCAGAAGGGAGGGCGGTGATGGAATGGGGGTGGCGGAAGATGTCACGGTAGTGGTGTGGCCACTAGGGTCCGCCACTGCTGGGGAGCCCCCATCGTAGGAGGTCTCGGAGTCACTACCTCCTGTGGTAGTTGCCTCCCCTGTGGAACTTCACTCACCCTCCTACCCACTGGTCCCCTGGGCGTCAGTTGTCTCTGCCTCCGAAGATCTGTGGGCCGCTGCTTCCCCACCTGCTGGTGCCTCAGCTCCCTCACCAGATGTTGATGCTGTACCAAACCAACACAAGGGAACAGGGATGGGGAGACAAAACAGGAGAGACACTTGTAAATAGCTGAATGGAGGTACATAATGGCCAGACATACACCCACCCAGAAGACACACCCAACAGGCAGCACTGTCCACTATGCCCATGGCCATCCCCCTGACTACTGACCAGAGTACTGCTCTACACCCATCCCCTGGACTACCTAAGTAGGCGATGTATGGGAGACCTGACAAAGACACCCCTATACCTTTTGGGGACCATAAAGTAGATGGACACCAGTTGAAGTCCCCTCTAAGCAGCATGAACCCTAATGCACACCCAGACATCCTTCCAGACTGAAGTATGTGAAATGAGTACTCACCCCCTTGTGACTGCTGTGCAGCATTCAAGTGCCCATCCAGGTCTGGGTATGCCACCGCCAAGATCCGTCGCATGAGGGGGGGTCAGTGCCCAACGGGCACCCCTTCCACGTTGTGAGGACTTCCCCAGCTGGGCTTCTGTGATCTTATGTTCCCAGCGCCGCCGGTCCTTCCACCTCTTTCTGCAGTGGATGCTCTGCCGGTTGAAGACCCCTAATGTCCACACCTTCTTGGCGATGGCATGTCAAAGTGCCCTCTTCTGGTGGGCGATGACCTAAAAGGGTGACACAGAAATGGAACACAGAGGTCAGGCACTTGCACAATAGGAACAGCTGGCTAATCGTCCACTATGGGACGGACAGTACTGTCAGACATACAGGACATACGCACACAGCATGCCATGCACCATGGCCCATGCAGGCTCAGAGGTGCACACATATGTCCAATCAAAAACATCCATTACACACACAGAGTGCCCCCAAACCCAGACTCACCTGTACCTCTGGCCGTCCGTACAGTTTTGCGTACAGGGGGAGGACCCCATCCACTAGCTTCTCCAGTTCCTCCTTGGTAAAGGCCGATGCCCTTTCCCCTGCAAAATGAGGCACAGCTATAGCCAGAGGCAGGCCACAGCAGTACACACAGTGGAGTACCTGTACGCACGAGATCATGGAGTCAAGTGAATAATCGATGACGAACTTGCGTACGTTCCGCAGTGGTGTGCACCGTACCTACCGGCGGCGATCATGATATGCCAGGATTCCCCATTGGCATCCATGTTAACCAATGAGGGTGCGAACGGTGGTAAACACGGCCTTACACTGTGACATCAACGGCTAGCGGTATGAGGTCACTTCCACAACGAAAGGGCAGAATTTCAGTGGGCAGACATTTTGCCATGACCTACGCATCTAAAATAAAATACTTCTCACAATGCAGGCCCTACTAGCCACATGAAGCACCTAGGCCTCTGTCCATTCAGTATTGTAGCACACATAAAATACTCGGTTCCCTCCTTGTGATGTACATGTATATCTGTCTGGTAGCAACTAATTTAGAGACACTACAATGAACTATGCAGTGCAGAAATGATGACAAGTGTGCCTATGTATGTGTCTTCATCACACCTTTTTGAAACCCTTCGTAGGTACTGACCCTTGTAGCGAGGAAGGGCCCCATCGGTGTACAGACCACTTGTGGATATGAGAACCATGGTGGAGAGTCAGATCATAATCACTTACAGACTCACATGTGCAACAATTCAGTAACTTTGTGCTTTGCTGGATCCTGCACTAACTTTGGGAAATCGTAATCAGCATGCCATCCCAACTGAAGTGCAGGTGCTCTCTACTCCCCATTTCCTGGCCACGGGGTCATTTCAAGTGACAGTGGGCATGGGTGCTAGATTTTCACAGCCAATGTTCAGTCTGGTACTGACAAGATTTCTGAATGCATTTGTACGACACCTGCAGTCCTATGTGAGGTTTCTCCAAAGTACTGACCTCCCTGCCATCAAGTCTGAATTCTATGCCTTTGCCAACATAGCCCATGTTATAGGTGCCATTGATGGCACCCACATACCGATCATACCCCCAAGAGTGTGTGAACAGGTGTACAGAAATAGAAAGAACTTTCACTCCATGAACATCTAATTGGTATGTACTGCAGACCAGTACATCTCACATGTGAATGCCATGTTCCCAGGTTCAGTCCACGATTCCTTTGCGTTGAGGAACAGTAGTGTGCCACAGAAGGTGGAACAACTCAAGGAGACTGAGGGTGGATCATAGGTAAGTGTGCCTGTCACTAGCTGACACATAGCAGAAAGCCAGGCTGTCTGACTAAGGGGCATTGCAATGACGACTCTGTATTACATATTTTTCTAGGTGATTCTGGCTATCCAAACTTGCGTTGACTCCTGACACCAGTGAGGAATCCCAGGACAGATGCTGAGAGGAATTACAAAGAGGCCCATTGACATACTAGGAGGGAGATAGAGCGACCCATAGGTCTCCTGAAGGCTATATTTAGTTGTCTACATATCTCTGGGGGTTCCCTGGCCGATGGGCCTGATAAGGTGTGTAGAATAGTGGTGGCCTGCTGCATGCTGCACAACGTGGCAGTGAGACATTATGGCCCTCATTCTGACCCTGGCGGTCGGCGGAGAGACGGCGGTCGGACCGCGAACAGACCGGCGGTATTAAAAATGGCATTCTGACCGCGGCGGTCCCCGCCGCGACCGACCGCTACTTCTCCACTCCGACCGCCACGGCGGTCATGACCGCGGGGCTGGAGTTTGCGCACTCCGGCCCGGCGGTCGTCCCAAGACCGCCAAGGGTATTATGACCCTGCCTACCGCCGCGGTTTCTTGCGGGCGGGAACCGCCGTGCGAACCATGGAGGTAAGCACTATCGGGGCAGGGAATTCCTTCCCTGGCACTGATAGGGGTCTCCCCCACCCCCCACTACCCACCCGAGTCCTCCCCCCACACCCTCCACCCCCCTGCCACCCCCCAGAGGTGGTACGAACCCCCTCCCCACCCCCACCCCGACATGCACATACATGTACCCCGACATGCACACACCCCCAACATGCACATATACACACCCCCTACACACACATACACAACGGGGACACATACCCGCACACATACATGCCGACATGCGCACCTGCCGAACAGCACACATTACCCATAGACACAGCAGCACCCCCCGCCCGCATACACGCACTCACACACTCCCTCTACACACTCACACGCACACCCCCATGCACGCCCACATCACACAACACCCCCCCACCCCCTCCCCTCACGGACGATCAACTTACCTTGTGCGTTGGTCCTCCGGGAGGTGACGGGAGCCATAGGGACGTGACCGCCAACAGAAGACCGCCAACAGAAGACCGCCACACAGAAATGTGGGTCGTAATTCTGTGGGCGGTGTTCTGCTGGCGTGGCGGTGGAGGTTGACCAGTCTCCACTTTCCCGCCGACCGCCAGTGTGGCTGCTGGCGGTTTTCCGGCGGAACGCTCCCAGCGGTCAGAATGCGCACAGCGGCACACCGCCGCGGTCGGCGGTCTTCACCGCGGCGGTAACTCAGCGGTCTTGCGAAAAGACCGCCAAGGTCAGAATGAGGGCCTATATCCCCCTCTTGGGGTGGAGGGTGCTGTATGTCCTGATCAGCTACCTCAGAGAGGTGAGGAGAGTGATGGTGATGATGAGGAAGGGGAAGATGTCAATTCCAGGAACCAACTGATACAACTCTACTTCCAGTAACTGTCTGGGACTTGAGCCTGACATTGGGGTATGTGACAAATACTGTCAGTGTGCTCAGTCATCTGGCGGGATTGGTAATGATAGGCGAAACATGGCCAACTTCTGCATGGTACAGATTGAAATTTTCTGCATTTACTCATTGCCACCATTTAGGCACACAGGACTCCCTTCATGCACAGATTTGACAATAAAGTAGTTCTCAACTAGTTGCATCCATACTCCACATTGTTCACAATTTAACACCGGGGACAGTGTCACAGGTGTAATATGTGTTTTATTGGTTGAAGTGAGTGAATAGTGCTATTTACAGTGATGGCAAGTTGTAAGGGGGAGTGTCATCAAGACCAACATGGTGGCAGCCTTGTTGGTACTAATGATGGGTCTATCTTGTCTTACAGTACTTCATTTGGGCCCTTAGCAATGTGTGGTTGGAGATTGGGTGAGATGGTCGCTGTGCAGATTGTTGCTCTGTTACTTTTTGAAGGGGGCCTTGTTCTTTGCGGGGGTTCCGGTGCCATATCTTGGCCTGAGGGTCCGTTTGGGCGCATGCTGTTGATCTTCAGGGGATTGCATGGTAGGCCATTGGGTTTCCTGTGAGGGTAGTTCCTGGAATGTTTCTGCTGATGGGGTAATCTGATTCTGGTTGTCCGGTGCTGTTGTGTGGGCCTCTTACCTGTGTGGGTCTCAGACTGGTTTTGGACCAGATTCAACAGTGCTCCTGCTATGGTGACCATAGTGGCGTTGTGCTCTTTCCACTGCTCCTTGGCCTGTTGGTGGTGTTCCCGCTGCATCCTCTGACTGTGCTCCAGGGTGGACACAATCAGTGCCAACCTGTCATGAGTATGCTGGTAGGCCCCCAATACCTCTGATATCATGTCCTGGGCTGCTGCATCCATCTGGTGGCCACCCCCCTGGCACACTGCCACCCTTGCCCTTGCCCTAGCCTCCTGTGCCTGTGTCCCCTGCACAGGTCTGGCAGTACCACTTGTACTGGGGCCCTCGCCTTCCAACATGTTGGGAGTGGGAGTCTCTGGCCTCTGTACCTGTGTTCCACCAGTCTGTGGCCTGGATACACTGGTGTGGGGACGCTTGCCCTGGGCTGCTGGTCTTGACTGGGTGGTAGGGGTGACAGTGGTTTCCTGGGAGGGGCTGCTACATGGTGAGAGTCCAGGACTGTGTGAGGGACCAGCCTCCTCATCAGTGTTCAGGGATCTTTCACCAGTGTCCTGTGAGGTGCCTCTGTCTCCCTGGGGGGCACTGCCACTCCTTGTCCCGTCCGTTAGGGTTGCACGGGTGGTGGTGCCTGTTGGGGGACATAGACATGTCTGTTACAGCTGCATGAACGTTTGGGGTGAACAGGACTGGGCTATTTTGTACTCGGGTAACTTTCTGGGCCTTCCAGGGTGCCTTAGTGAGGTTGACAGTGCATTTAGCGACAGTGTGGGGTTGCATGGTGGGGGAGTGTCATTCCATTGTGGGTAATTGCAGGTGTAGGTGACTGTGCATAGGGGGAGGGATGTGGGCCTGTTAGTGGGTTTGTGGTCATGCGGGGTGGAATTAGTGGCTGATGCCTGGGTGGGGTGTTGGTCCTGGTGGGTGTGGGTGGGGTGGGGTGGGGTGGTGCATGCATTACAGGTATAGTGTATATGGGGTATCTGTTGATGACTTACCCAAGTCCATTCCTTTAGTGAGTCCAGTGAGTCCCTCAGGGTGCAAGATGGCCAGTACCTTTTCCTCCCAGTCTGTGTATTCTGGTGGTGTTGGTGGCGGTACTCCCCCAGTCTTCTGCACTGCGATATGGTGCCTTGATGCCATGCCCCTGACCTTCCCCCACAGTTCGTTCCATCTCTTCCGGATGTCGTCCCTGGTGCGTGGATGGGGTCCCACTGCATTGACCCTGTTCACAATGGTCTGCAACAGCTCCATCTTCCTTGCGATGGGTGTGTGCTGCACCTCGCCCCAAATATTTGTGGCTCCACCTTTAAGATCTCATCCACCATGGTCCTTAACTCCCTTTCAGTGAAGCGTGGATGTTTGGGCGGTGACATGGTTGGCGTGATGAATGGTGTCGGGCTGAGAACGAGGTGAGGGTGCTCTGCTATGGGTCAGTGTGCGTCTCCTGTATGCTGGCGTTGGCTGTCTGTCTCTGGTGCTCTCCGTCTTCTTGGCCTGGTTTCATTGCAAAGGATTGTGGGGTATGTCTGGGGGTGCTTTATGGGGTTCTAGATGTGTGTCAGGTGTGTGGGTCATACGCTTATCCAATGTGTGCACTTCTTGCTGTTGAGTCCACTTGCCACCCGTGGCGGTCGCAGCCACCAATGGTCGCCCGGCCTCCACTGTCCACCAAGGTGATTTGTGCATCATTATTTGGAGGGCGGGATGTAGGTGTGTTTGGCGGTGGCTGGGTGGGGAGGTCCAGGATTCCCGCCAACAGGGTCATGGCGGGGAGAGGTGGTCTGGTGATTTTTGGCGGGGATGGAATTTTCATTCATTATATGGCGAGTTTCCATTCACCGCCAATGGCGCGATTCTGTTCACCACCGCCACGGCGGTCGGCGGTGTTTCCCGCCGTGTTCATAATGACCACCTATGTCCCAAGCCTGGGGTCTCTGTGCAAATGTCCTGCTGTGAAGTGAACGTGGTGAACATTCTTTCTCCTGTAGTTTTATGAACCCTGCGTCAAAGGCAGTTATGCCAGGCCGTACGCGTCTCTTATACTAATGATGGAACTTTTGATTTGAGCATCCATCACTAGATGAGGTGATTAAACCAAAGCATGTCCCTGGCCATCCAGACAAGAAATGCTTACTTTTTAGAGGAGAGATATGAATTCCTGAATGAGGAGCCATAGTGTAAGAAATGCATGCAAATGATTCTGGGTCCATACCAGCAATCTCATAGGCATCCTTGTACCTGCCAAGAGAATAAATGAGGAAGGTGGTTGAGAAAAAAAGGGGGAACTGAAAGGCTAGTGAAAAGGAGGAGAAAGAAAAGTAGAGATCTTGCGGAGGAAAGTTAGCTCAAAAATGAGAAAGGAAAAAACTGAACGCAAGATTTGTTCCAAGGCAGGGGGAGATCATGAAAATGACGAAAAGACTGAAGAGGTTAAATAGGTATGGACAAAAAGAAAGCAAGAGTGAAGGGGATTAAAAGGTGGGAGTGGGTAAGGTGAAGATGGGGGCAGGTAGGGAAGAAATATCACAAAAGAATAAACATTAACAAATGGTTGAGAAGATGGGAAGGAAGAGAGCAAAAAGCTGTGTGATACCTAGGAGCAAGTGACAGAGTTACCTTTTCACCTGTAGCATTGCAGTTTATTTGTCAAAATGTGGTATTAAATATATTTTAGCATGCCAGTTTATTGGTCAAAATGTGGTATTAAATATTATATTGTATCTTCTATTTTTAAAAGAATTTCGCGAGGTGGGGAGAATTCCCCTGATTCTGTCTTGCAGGACTTGGGCTCGTGTGCTGTACTCGTTCTGTGTGGGGAAATTCAGACAGGTTTTTACACCCCACCAATTGAAAATTTGACCAACCGACAATGTTCTTAGTGATGTCAACCTGCTGGGTTTTGACCATCATGTGGATCTTTGTTTTACTTTAATTAATCTTGAAATTGTTGAGAAGCATCCAGTATGCAATCTGTCATATAAGTTTTAGCCATAGTCGCAGATAGGCAAAATAGCAGAGAAGTTGTGAGTCATCGGCGTAATAATTAAATCACATAGCGAAACATGGAACAAGGTAAATTTAGAAGATGGTGAATTTAATGGGTGCAAAATTGGTCTCTGAGGGCCACCACTCTTGATTTTTGTGATTATTTGGAACCCCAATTCTGTAGCTACTAAAATGGACGACACAGACACTGTTGGTTGGTAGGTATAACTTGCCCTTGCCCTGGGCACGTGTGCCTGGCCCTTTTTATTGCCAGGGTCACCTGACCGGTGACGCCTGTGTTGGGTGGGTGTGGGGTGTATGTGGGAGGCCAGCCCTCAGCAGAGAGGCTGGCCAAACACTAGAACGTGTCCAGCAGGACACTACATTCCTCCAAAACTTTGAGGAACAAAAACAAAGTCCAGCCTGCAAGAGAAAAACACAGTAGCAAAAACACCACCATCAGTCTCTCGGCCTCGAGAAGGCAGGCCGCAGGATTACAGTGGGCAGGTGCAGCTGGGAGCACACGGATCCTTCTGCACAAGTTCATGATTTAACCAGTCACAGCCGGGCACGAACACTGTGTGGAAGAAGTCCGGACTCTGACAGTCAGATGGTTGGTTAAGTGTCCACTGATGCGCTGTGGTTCAGTCCTGTGGGCACTCGTGGCAAGGCTGGTGGTGTTTACAGTTCAATTTGTTTGAATAGGGCGTATCATTCGAATTGGGGGTGTCATTCGAATTGGGTGCATCACAAGCATTGGTGGAGTCCACTGTGAATCTGCTTGCAGAGACCTCCTGGCTTCACGAAGGCCAATCCCTCGAAGACGGATGACATCTGTGATGGTGTGAAGTCCTCCTCTGAAACCTTTGGACATCCTGACACTCTGATGGCAGAGCTGCTTCTAGACCACCTCTTGTTTGTGGACTCTTCACTATGGAACTTCCTCAAGGCCTTTTCAATGGGTTTGTCACGGGATTGGCATGGACTGTGCTGGGCTGCATGTGGGCCATCTGCCGGCCGCTGCAAGCTCTCTGACTGGAGCCATGGTCAAATCATTTGTGCAACCACAAGGGTGGCTGTTCCGTGGTCAGGTCTCTTGCCGACATGGATCAGGTGCATGCAGGCTTTCAGACGGTCTCAGGGCAATTGTCTATCACGTCGCCAGGAGGGTGTCTAGTTGGTGTCATGTTAATTCACTGAAGACAGTCTTGGTGTGCTGTGACCTGTTGGGAGTCTCCATTGCACAGCCCTGTTTGTCTCTTTGACTTCATTGGTGGGGCAATGTCCAGTCCCCTCTCAAGCTTGAGAGGCCCCTTGTCTGGGTTGTCACGGGACTGCTTGTGGTCTGCGCTGGGGCTGCTTGTGTGCCACATAGGGCAGCTGCAAGACCTCCTAGGAACCACTGCCTGGTCGCTCGTGCAATTACAGGGGTAGACAGGTCTAGGTCACGACTTGCTCTTGTCACCGAGAGCAGGATACAGACAGGGCGAGCAGTTGGTTATTGGTTGACTGGTTCTTCAGAGCATTAAAGCAGAGGTGTAGAACTCCAGTCTGGTTGTTTAACTGCTCCTTTGATGAATACCGTGATGCACATGGCAATGATGATGTTTGCCGTTTGGAGACCTGGACGACAAGTGATGTTGCTGGAGTAAGGGTGATTGGAGTATCTTCGTCACAGCGAGTGCAGTCTTTCTTTTGCTCATGTGCAGATGCTAGCAGTGGTGCCATCTGCTTCAAGCAGCGGATGACAGGTGGCTTGGATGGTCACCTTTGACATGTGGGGTAAGTACGCAGTTCGCGCATGGCGTCCTACATTTGGCACTCCCGCCGAGCTGTCTCCAGTGACGTCATCGTACCCTGGTGGCTGTCTTGTCTGTGGGTGCACTCTTCCTTTGTTGTGGGAGTCATCCATCTCTCCACCCTGTTGATCTTCCGTTCTTGTTCTTCTGTGGTCGTCAGGTGTTGCAGTGTGACAGATGATGTCACACAATCTCCTTTCTTCCTTCTTCATAGCGTGGTGCTGCGCCACGCTTTCTTCTCTTTTGTTGTGGTGTCTGGCCACTTGTCTTCCTTTTGTGTGGACCTTTTGAAGGTCCTGTCCTGTCCAAGGACTAGGCATTTTTTTTTTCTCAGTGTTTCTGGGTGGCATCATGCCACTTGGGGTGTGCGACTCTCCTCTTGCCTGTTGCGAGTCATTGCCGACTCCGTCTTGAGGCAGTGTGGGGGAGGACACTCCTTGCTGAGTCTCTGGCCCGTTGCAGGGCAGCGACATAGGGTCACTTTCTTTTCCGCTTCCTCTTCACTTGAGGGCGCAGTGCTTGCGCCTCAAGGCAGTGCTCTCTTGGCACTGGGTCTTGCTTGAACCTGGGTGTGCTTTGCAGGGTTGGTCGCTTCTGATGACCTCCTGTGTGATGGGCCAACGGTGGCCATCTTGTGTTGCTGAAAGGCCATCTGGCACGGCCTCTTGTCCCGTGCATTACATCACGCTCTCAGGTGCTCTCTCCAATTTCGCAGGCGCTGCCTTAGTCGTCACGTTCTCTGGCGGAGCTCTCAGCGCATGTGACATAGTCTCTTTTCTGGGCGTCCTATGGTAACGCCTGGCATGTCCCTTTCTTGTCCTGCGGTGATGTCCATCACTTCTGGGGCATGTGGCGTTCTTTCAGCGGTGGCGGCGGACGGCCGCCAGGGGCTGCGCAGCCCATGCGCGCTCTCCTCGTGCCTCACGTGGCACTTGCGTCCATTTCTCGCCGTTGCAGCTTGGCTGGGACAGCTACAGTCTTCTCGTTCCCTTTTCAGCGTCGTCCACGTCGCTTCCTTCTTCCTCGCTGTTTCCATCTTCTGCGCCGTTTCCATCCAGGGGTGCACTCTTGGTCTGGAGCAGTCACTTTCTTAAGGTGCTGCTGTAAATTTCCCTTCATCTAAGCTTGTTTTCCTTTAAAACAGGAACAGGGTGCAGTACCAACTTTGGCCACTGGATGCCAGTAGTGCACTTCTTTTCTAGGTTGAAAACAGTCTTTCCTGTTACCGGGCCTCCTTGTCTGAAACAGATGTCGGTGAAGCCATGCTGCGGTAGGAGTTCTTCAGTCTGGTGGGGGCTTTTGCGGGTATCCAGAGTTGCAGGTAAGTGCTGTTTTCCTTACTTGTACACTTTTCTTTTTTCTTTTCTTCTTTTTTTAAAGATGCAAGACCTTGTCTGAAAACAGCATGCAGACGGCGCGAAGTTCAGTGGGGGTAGCCGGGCACTGTTTTCAGTGGGCTCGTGTCAGCATCTCAATTCTTTGTTGTTCCCTTGGAGGTGGGGGCGCGGCCTTGGCAATTTGCTTTCCTTTGGTGGTGCATGCAGCACCAACACTGATCCCTCGTTGCGGCCGCAGCAGCCGTCCTTTGTGCTGCGGGCCATTTTGCTGGCATTTTTGGGGTGGGGGCAACCCTGCGCATATCTTGTTTGGTGCGCAAACCGCACCATTTGCTCTCCGGCGCGGGAGCTTCACTTGCGCTGCCGGGCGTGTCTTTTCCCTGGTGCCTCTGAGCACCATTACATTCCTGCAGGGAAGAGGGGGGGCGGCCCTGGGCATATTTTCTTCGGTGCGCGAGAGCACCACTTCCAAAGGAAAAAGGGCGACCAGCCCTGGCCACCATGTGGCACCTTCGCTCTCCTCTTGCGCACGGCGTGCGACAGCGCCAATTTAAAGGAGAGAAAAAAAAGGGGGGGGAGCGGCCCCCGGTCATTTTCTTTATTCGTGGTGCCCGATCGCACCATGTATTATACACACGGCCGGAGCAGCCTGACACGCTGCGAACCGCATTCTTTCCTGGGGGTGACCGGCCCCGGCCATTTTTGGCACTTTCACTTCTCTTCTTCGCAGCACTGGACAGCGCCTTCGCCCATATACTCCGCGGACCCAGCAGCCTTTCCTTATGCTGCGGGCCGCGCTTTATCCGACTCTGGGGGGAGGGCTCAGGGCATGTTCCTGGGGGCACGGGGAAAAGCAGCACTGCGTGCCTCGCAGCGATTTAATTGTTTTCGGCGCCCGCAGCCGTTCTGGCAGTGCTGCGGACGCTCCGATTGGCAGCACTCACCCCCTCATTGACACTGGTGGGGCTGCGACAGCCTTCTTCTCCCCCAGCACATCGCAGAAGATACTCCTTGCTACGTGGGATCGGACCCTCTCGTCGCCAATGTAGTGTTGGGGCCCTAGGACCCCATGCTACTAAAATGGACAACACGGACACTGTTGGTTGGTAGGCATAACTGGCCCTGGGCACGTGCGCCCGGCCCTTTTTATTGCCAGGGTCACCTGACCGGTGACGCCTGTGTTGGGTGGGTGTGGGGTGTATGTGGGAGGCCAGCCCTCAGTAGAGAGGCTGGCCAAACACTAGAATGTGTCCAGCAGGACACTACAAATTCATCCTCATAAAGCACACGCAAAGGCTCAATACCCAGTATGTGGATCGAGTACCCAGACAAACCTCTAATTCTCAAAGGAGTCCCACAATGAGAATACCTCACTTCAGCAGGCGATCGCATTTCACAATGCCCTGGTATAGCCAAGAACCGAGTGCAATTTTAATATGATGGCGTACTCGCAAATGCCTAAGGTGGCTTCAACATTTCTGATATAATCTCATATGTAAAATGCTGACTCACAACAGCTATAGCATTACGTGCACATTTAGACCCCAAAATGAGGAGGCACAGCCTCAAGCGCCAAGATCAGCCTCTTGATGCCCAGAACAGGTAGAGCCTCAAATGCCCAATGCTGCCTAACAACCTGAGATTTAGCCTTAAGTACGACATTTTCAGCTCTAAGAACCAGTCCTCAGAAAAGGGTACATTGACTAGTGAATGTACATTCTGTAAAATTCTACCTATTGTACACTCACCTTCACAAATTCCCCTCTTGTTATCTTGTTAATAAAAGCACATTCAAACACCCATCCATATGTCACAATGAGATGGTTTAAAATCAAATGCCCAATAACGCATTAGGTTTTAGTATTACATGTTCAAAACACACTGGCAATGTATAGTAACAGCCCCAAACACAACATGCACCCTTAAATGAGGCATCTGTTGCTTTAAATGAGAGTGCCAGTAAATTGAATAATACTGCCTTAAATGACTAACACTGTCTCAGAATAGCTATGAGGTGCACCCTCCCCCCAGATCATCTACTTCCTTTACTCTCAAGCTAGATTTATGAATCCCAGCTCTGGCTAACTGGTCATTTCCTGCACCTATAAAAACCTACGAAGTCACTCCTAATTTTTCTCACAACGAGCCTTCCTACTGACACTTTGCTCGAAGCTGTGCTTGCTCGCTTCTCTACTTTAAACCTATTTTCTTGGACCAGTGTGAGCTGCATATCAATGATTTCTTTGTTCGGGATGGGAGAGGCTATATTTTTATATGCAGAGTTCTCTGCCAGGACTGCGGAGTCTCCGCAGTTGTAAAATTACTATTACCTCTTAATTTCTGAGTAACAAAAACATAGTAAACTTACACAAAAGTGTCAGTTTGCCTCTGTAAATCAGGCCCACAATCTCTTCCTTGGGTGCATTAACCCTCTGTGCTCTCTAACTGGAAATGCAATCTGTGAGCTGCAGGGATACACATTGGTGTCTGCAGTATCTGCAAACACCCACAGTTTACTGGAATTAAACCGTGACCTCCTAGGTACATGTGAATCTGTGCAACATACTGAACTATGTCATGGCCTGGATGCAGTGGAGAGCAGGTGACATAAGAAATCATGGTGTAGATACAGTCTGTGTGGCTCTCCCAGATTAACCAAGAAAACGTTTGTTTTTCTGCTCTTAAATCATTTTTAGGTGTCGCCTGCGACAGCGCATGCGTTCTCGCTTGTGAGAAATGTTGTATAATACAAGGAGCTGTTTTGTCGGTCTCTTTTATAGCCTGTTGGCTGGCTGGTTTTCACTGTTGATTTTCCTTGTATTAAAACAAACATTGCCAGCGCACGGTCAAATTTGTGCAATCTTTAACGGCTTGTAAAGCATTTACACAGCATGTATTACATGTTCCAAACTGCCCCAATTTACAAACATGGGCCATTCTTTTGGCTTTCTAATTCACTAAAGGGTGCAACGTTTATTTTGGTGCCGGGGCCTATTTTCTTTCCTATTCTGAAAGACAACTAATATATGCACGAAAAGCTCTAAATGTAAGCACTTTCAAATGTGCATGAAAGGTGTGTGTATTAAAGGCCGTGCTTCTTACATTACGTTAAGAAAAAAATGCGTATGCTAGAGTATGCATTTCCCATTAATGAGGTGTGCACAGTTATAACATGCGTAACTGTAATATTTACAGAAGTAGTGTTGAAGGATGCTCCATGTCACCAGTGACCGCAAATTCCAGTTCTGGCCATTCTGTTCTTTTTTTGTTTGACAAATCATTGGTTTTAGATGTATTAGTTCAATTGCTTTAATTGAAATGACCACGAACTACATCTCCCAGAATTCACTAGTGTATCGGCAAGTAAACAAAACCCTGCGCTAGTGTGGTATGAAGGACACATGCATTAGCTTGACACTATACACGACAGAATGCACATAGTTTTTTAGCAAGGGGCACTGATTAAAACTAAAATTGTCTGCTTTCACTTAGTGCTTTAAATTGGCTTAAATTGGCAGGTACTGTCAAGTACCATCACTTCTTTATTTGAAAGGGATATACCTACACTTCTCAGAGCTGCTGCAATATATTTAATGGGAGAGTACCAGCAGTTCTCAGGAGCAAGTAAGTACTCTGCAGAGTATCAGCATTTCCATTTAAAGCACCGCTTTTACTTGTCCGGAAAAGCTCTTGTAGATGTAGAATTGGCTGAACCTGCAACCGATAGAGACTGTATCAGTTTCCTGTAGACAGAGAACATATCATAAACATAACGGAATGCTCTTTTATGCCAGAAAGGAAATTATTGTACAAACCTCAAACAGAATGTATAGGGGACAGTGTAGCCTGACTGGAAAAGCTTGCATAAAATCACAAGTGCATTTTAATTTTTTACCTACAAATGTTTGCAAATGTAACCTTGCTGTAATTTTTAGCAACAGTGAACAGACGGTCATTTCATTTAACATGAAACTCAATTGTTAACCAGCAGTGTGTGAATGAGATTGGTATAAAGCCTGTGGATGTTTTTTCGAATATATTGCTTTTAAAAATCAGGTTAATGTTATTCATAGCTTTAGTAAGACGAAAAAGGGAGAATTGGAACTGCGCTATGGTGTCGCGCAGTACAGATTGGCCATGCTATTTCATTCATTATGAAATGCTTTATTTGAATGTATATACCGTGAACCTAGCTCGGGCGCAATGGAGTGCTGTACATTACATGGAAGGTGATCTACAAGATCTTGTAGTGTAAGTGGGTCTGCACAGGACATTTCACATTTTAATGCTCAGGGAGATTAAGAGGTGTGCCCGGAGTCACCAATGGTGAGCCAAGAGGAGGCCGGGATTCAAACTTGGGTCTCCAAACTCTGGTTTCGGAAGCAACGGGCATTAAGCCACAGCTCCTCCCTTTGAATTAGGATGAAGACTCATTGTAAAGGTTGGGAGGAAGGGAGGTGGGTTGGGGGTGGGGTGACAGGGAACACTCAACTGGCAGCTCAGAATGATCAGTTATTGACTTGAGAGAGGGAACGATTTATTAGACTGAAATTCCAGAAATTCCAAACAGTGCTGGGATTTCAAACAGGGAACTTGGAAAGGGCAGAAAGTTCGGCAGATTTTATAAACTGAGGCAGACTAGCTTGTGTCTTCTGCTATAGATATATTAGGATAAATTTAAACCCGAAGACACATGAAATGGCATTACTGTTTGGCCCTCCTATTAAAAAAATGGAGTGGTGTGTAAACCCCAGCCTTACAGTTCTTGCACATACATTCAGCTGCAACAACCTCACCAAACCCATATAGTGGATGATGATAAGTTTCAATGATGCTCCAACCTCCACAACCAGTATCATCGCAATTCCAACCATGAGTCCATGCAAGGTTGTATTGACCACTAATAAGAGTTGTTTCCTCTGGTGTCAGGCTCAAGGTTCAGACAGCCAATCCCATCCTACACTGCATTCAAAGGTTCTTGACCAATCACAGACTCTCACACACTTCCCATGGAATGAGTTTCTAACAAACAAGTTTTGTGTAAGCACTTGAGTGCCACAGCTCGGATGTTCCTGTAAATTCAAGTCTAGTTGCTCATCAGACAAAAAAGACATTAAGGCCCATACTCACAGTAAACCACCTTGCTGCGCTGCACTGCATGAATGGGAAAAGGCAGGAATGTGCCAAATTTAGCATTATACAGCATATTTCTGCCCTTTCCTAGCACTATCGCACTTTGTCCGAATAGCACCAACGCAGGCACCCTTGTGTCATGGACCAAGGGTGCCTAAGTTGTAGGCAGGATTGTCTTTGTGCAGAAGGGGACATCTTCCTGCACAATAACAATCGTCAGAGGCATTTTCCTCTTTCTACCTGTGCTGTAGAATGCAGAACAGATAGAAAGAGTAAACACAGAGGAATAATAAAGATGTGTCTCCTCATTACTCCTCACCTGGGGAGGCGTAGCATTTTGCACTGCCTTGCATTACTCTAGAGTTATCAAGCATTCAGGGCCACACAAAGCCTTGAAATTTCTGGCTCTAATAATTTTCATCCCTCTTTAAAACACTACAGCCCAGATTTTCTAAAACTTTGCCCTGGGTCAGTATTACCTTTGTATCTCAAACACTGTGTAGTGTTGCAGTGGTATTTACTTTGCAACCCAAATCAGGATCTGAGTTGGAAAGTTGGACACAGTAACACAAAATAGCATTATGTAACACTTAACACTGTTTTGTGTCAAAGGGGTGTTCAATGGGTGGTGCATGCAGGGCCTGCTTTTGGGCGGTGAAAGCGGTGCAACCTCAGGGGAGTGCTATGTTTATCAATAACTTCCGAAACTTGTGATTTAAAAGCACATGCTGAAAAGTTCCTTGTGCGTTTAGCCTTCAAGAAACAATTAAAATGTCAAAATACCTCTTGTGATTAATGTTTCTGCTAGAGAGAGAGATGGGAGTTTTGCCTAGTGGCAGCTTTGACTCAACATAAAGTAGCATAGAGGGTTAATATGCCTGCTGCAAAAAACAGAACTATGGGGCACATACTTTTCTTGTACTCCTTAGCGCCCACCTAACACCACCATGTGTGCGTCATGTTTAAAATACGGTGCACCATGGCGGTAGTTAGGGGACGTTAGGGGACTAGCATCAGAATTTTTTACACTAGTCCGGCACTTCACAAGATTAGCATAAAAAATGTTGATGCTAATCCTGCAAAACACCCAGAGGCCAACTGTAACCAATGGAAGACTCCTTTTAATGCTTGCTGTGAGGAGGCATTAAAAGTGCTGGAAAGAAATGATGCAAAGAAATCTGTCAGATTTCTTTGCGCCATTTGTTTGCCCCCACACCACCCCAATTGGGGGATGCCCCCTTTGCATACATTATGCCTGGTGCAGGCATAATGTAGTGCAAAAGGTTACAAAGTGAGGCAATGCATGCAGTGCACCACCTTGAATATATGGCGCAGCGTTTTTTGGCCTTTTAATGCCACATAAGCCTAAAAAGAATTACACCAATGTGGCTTTAGAATGGCACTAGAGGCTCTTAAAAAAGTGGCACTGCACACAGTGCTGCACCACTTTTCTTGCACCTTTTAGCGCGCCCTTAACACCACTATGTGTGCAATGTATTGAAAAAATGGTGCAACATGGCGGTAGAGGAGTATTGTCAGAATGTTTTACGCTAGTCCAGCGTTGTAGGAAACTGGCCTGGATTGTAGTGGGTACCTTGGGTACTTTCACCTTATACCAGGTCAAGTTATCCCTTATTAGTGAAATGTAGTAGTGTTCTAGCAGCTTAGGCTGATAGAGATATCTGTAGCAGAGCAGCGTATGCTGAACTAAGAGACATACAAAGCTCCTGCAATACCACTATAGTTACGCCGTACTTATACTAAAGCAAAGACAATACTCGGCGTTACCAAAAATAAAGGTAGTTTATCTTAGTGACACAAGGCCAAAAATACTCCTTCTGGAGGTAAGTAGTATACACAATATATACAATAGACACCAAAATAAGGTAAGTAATTAGACATAGGATAGTGCAAACAATAGAAAATGCTATAGAATGTAATAGGAGAAAATAGGTCTAGGGCCACCACAAACCATATACTAAGAAAGTAGAATGCGAATCATGAATTCCCCCCTAGACAAGTGTAGTGTGTAGAGAATCACTGGGAGTGTAAGAAAACCACAAAGGTGAGGTAAATACCCCACCCCAGAGACCAGGAAAGTAGGAGTAAAATACTGCAAGTTTCCTTAGGACACACTACAAGTTGTGAATAGACTTACTGCAAGAATCAACCAAGACTGCAAACAACAAAAGGTGGATTCCTGGACCTGAAGACCAATTCCAGAAGTCAGAAGAAGTCCCAAGAAGGACAGGAGCCCCTGTCAACCTAGAAGAGGGTGCAAAAGAAGATTCCCCGGTTGGACAAAGACTGCAGAAATGCACCAAAGGAAGATGGCTGCGGGTTCCTGCATGATGCAATGAATGTCCCACAAAGAGTTGTTGGATGCAGGTGAGTTTCTGCGCTGGATTCGTCCAATAAGCCTTGGTTCAGGCAAAGTCGCAGATTGCGTCAAAGTGGCGTTGCCTGGATCCAGGAGGGACCTGGGGCCTCAACTCAGACTGAGGAGGCAGAGGGGGCTCCCAACACTGGAGGGTACCCACAGATGACCAGGCAGCACCCACAGAGGTCCTAGTACACAGGGACAAAGAAGGTGCAAATTACGGTTGTTACAGCGCCTCAAAAGAAGGTCCCATGCCACCGGAGGACAACTCAGCAAGTTTAGCATCGCAGGATAGAGTGCTGGGGACCTGGGCCAGGCTGTGCACAAAGGATTCTTGCAAATAGGTCACAGAAGCCTCAGGAAGTGAAGATGACGCAGTGCACAGGCGTACTGTCGCAAACGGGGAAGGCAAGCTCTTACCTCCTCTAAATTTGAACAGCAGGACCTTAGGACAGTCTGTGTCGAAGGGGTACACCACCTGTGTTCTAAGGAGCACTCTCTTCACTAGGAGAGACATCCAAGAGAACTGGTCGTCCACTTAGAAGGTGCCTGCAAGAGAAGGGAATTGACTCCGTCACTCCACAGGAGATTTCTTCGGTCCTTCTGGTACATGGTGAAGACAGGGAGTCCCCAGGGCATGCACACTGTGGAAACTGTTGCAGTTGCTGGCTGGAGCTGAAGTTGCAGAGGAAAAGTAGCTCTTCTGGATGCTTTGTTGCTGTTACAGCGGTTCCTGGAGCATCCTGCAGTCGATCTGGGGTCAGAGGATGAAGTAGTAGTTGCAGAGGATTCTTGCTGAAAACTTGCAAGTAGAATCTGAAAAGAAACCCAGAGGAGAGTCCCTAAGTAGCCTTGAGAGGGAGATTGGCTACCTTATCAGGTATGGACCTATCAGGAGGGGTCTCTGACATCACCTGCTGGCACTAGCCGCTCAGAGGCCTCCAGAGTGTCCTCACACCTTTTAAAACAAGATGGCTGAAGTCTGGGACACACTGGAGGAGCTCTGGGCACCACCCCTGGGTGATGGACAGGAGAGTCCCGTTCCTTTGTCCAGTTTCGCTCCAGAGCAGGGACTGGGGGTCCCTGAACTGGTGTAGACTGGCTAATGCAAGGAGAGCACCATCTGTGCCCCGCAAAGCATTTTCAGAGGCTGGGGGAGGCTACCCCTTCCCAGCCTGTAACACCTATTTCCAATGGGAGAGGGTGTAACACCCTCCTCACAAAGGAAATGCTTTGTTCCGCCTTCCTGGGACTGAGCTGCTCAGGCCCAAGGAGGGCAGAACCCTGTCTGTGAAGTGGCAGCAGCTGTAGCTACAGTGTAAGCCTCAGAGAGCTGGGTTGGCAGTACTTGGGGTCCATTGTGAAGCCCCCAGGATGCAGGGAATTGGCTCCCCAATACCAGATTTGGAATGGGGTGACAATTCCATGATCTTAGACACCTTACATGGCCATATTCAGGGTTACTATTGTGAAGCTACATATAGGTATTGACCTATATGTAGTGCATGCTTGTAATGGCTTCCCCACACTCAGAAAGTCTGGGGAATTGGCCCTGGACTGTGTGGGGGCACCTTTGCTAGTGCAAGGGTGCCCTCACACTTAGTAACTTTGCACCTAGCCTTCAGTAAATTAAGGTTTGACATATAGGTGACTTATAAGTTACTTAAGTGCAGTGAAAATGGCTGTGAATTAGTGTGTGCACTATTGTACACAGGCTTCAATGGCAGTCCTGTGAAAGGGTTTGTTTGAGCTCCTTATGGGTGGCAAAAGAAATTCTGCAGCCCATAAGGATCTCCTGGAACCCCAATGCCCTGGGTACCTAGGTAGCATATACTAGGGACCTATAGGGGGGGTCCAGTGTGCCAATTGAAATTGGTAAATGAAAGTCACTAGCCTATAGTGACAAATTTGGAAGCAAAGAGAGCATAAACACTGAGGTTCTGGTTAGCAGAGACTCAGTGACACAGTTAAGCACTGACAACACACACATTAGGCCAGAAACTATGAGCACTGGAGTCCTGGCCAGCAGGCACTGACACACACTCACAAACAGGCCAAAAGTGGGGGTCACCAAGCTAGACAGGGGCTACTTTCTCACAGGGGCTTTGCAGGATTAGCGTCAATTTTGACACTAATTTTGCAAAGCACCCAGAGGCCCATTGTAACCAATGGAAGCCTCCGTTTAATGCCTGCTCTGAGCAGGCATTAAAAATGCCGGGAAAAAATGACGCAAAGAAATCTAACAGATGCCTTCTTTGCACACATTATGCCTGGCGCAGGCATAATGTAGCGCAAAGGGTTACAAAGTGGTGCAATGCATGCATTGCTTATATGGGGCAGCTTTTTTGGCATTCTAACGTCCCATTAGTGTAAAAAAATGACACTAATGTGGTGTTAGAGTGGCACCAGGGGCTCTTAAATATACCCCTATGGCAGTGCTTAATTTCTGCTTGTTGTTTTCGGTGCGGAGCACCGCACTTATTTTTGAGGGCCAGTAATTATTTTTCTGCCTCAAACATTTACTGCAAGCAAAAAACACATATGGGAAAGACGAAGGAAGAGAAAAACGAAAATGAGTCACAATGGGAAAAAGCAGAAATCTGCAAGAGTGAGCTGAAGGGGCAAGGAGTGCCTGTAAATGGATTGAAGAAGCCCGAGATGACTTCAGGATTATGCTGCCACAGTATTCTGTGTTCACACATTTAATTGCAGCAGCCACATGTTTAAAAGGAGCGCTTTGGGCACCGGCACCTTTTTATTGACAAATTAAGCAGTGCCCTATGGGGCATATTTGAAAAAAGTGGCACTACACAAAGTGCTGCGCCACTTTTTTTGTGCCCTTTAGCACCCCTCCTATGCCACCATGTGTGACCCATTTTTAAAATACAGCACACCATGGCAGTAGTTTGGGGACTAGCATCAGAATTTTTCATGCCAGTCCGGTGCCTTGCAGGATTAGCATAAAAAATGTTGATGCTAATCCTGCAAAACACCCAGAGGCCCATTGTAACCAATGGAAGCCTCCTTTTAATGCCTGCTGTGAGCAGGCATTAAAAATTCGGGAACAAAATGATGCAAAGAAATATGTCAGATTTCTTTGCGCCATTTTTTTGACCATCCCTCACTAAAGGGGGTATGACCCCTTTGCATACATTATGCCTGGCTCAGGCATAATGTAGCGCATAAGGTTACAAAGTGGCACAATGCATGCATTGCGCCACTTTGTAACTATGGTGCAGCGTTTTTGGCCTTCTAACACCACATTAGCTTAAAAAAAAGTACAATAATATGATGTACGAATGGCACTAGAGGCTCTTAAATATGCCCCTATATTTTATGTGGCAAGCTGTGCGGATTAGTAAAGCCAGCCTTCACAAGTGCTTTAAAATACATGAATGTATGTGAAACGGGAGCGATGGAGACATGAGGGGCATATTTGCCAGGTGGTAGTGAGTGAAACTGAGAAGGATGTCATTGGGTGGGGGGCACCACAATGAACTGTCGCACAGGGCGACACCAATCCTAAAGCTGGCCCTGGGTACATGGGTGTGCGTATGCAACCAGCCATGGGTTTTGACGCGAATCCCTATCTAAAAACAACACTTCACAAAGATTTTCTCTAAACCCCGAACGGCAACAATAATCGAGAAGAAATGTATTACTTTCTCAAAATTTTTCAAAATTGCATATATGCTGTATTGATTAGCACACATAAAACGTGGGAGAGGTTTTTTTTGTACTGGAAGGACTTGGCTTCCCATACAAAAATCTATGCTTGTCAGAACGCATACACCCTTCCACCGTCGTAGAACGATGTGAGTTTTGCTGCATGGCAACCTAATGTGCGCCATGCTGACGGAAAGAAAAACAGTACCATATCTTGGCAGACATGACACTGTTTTTCAGTCTCCCTTTGATGCAATGCAGAGTAACAACTGTGGTTGCTGTGCTGCATTGTACTTTATTGTAGTAAATGTCCTCTTACGGTTCTTGGGAGTTGCATTGTTTGACTTTCACCCCCTCCCCCCCAGAATCTCAATCAACATTTTTTGACAATTTGCTGATCATTTTCCAAATCTGCATCAAATCTTCAGAGATGGACATTTCTGAAAGTATAAATTAAGGATTTCATGCTTTTTCTGGCCCCAACATCACTCACCACTTCCTCAGTCTACTTGAAACGTAATCCTAGCTGGTCTAACCAGACATTATACCTCGCCTGCTGAAGGCCCTTTTAACCATGTAAGATCTGGGAGAGGAAAGTCACAAGGCGTCATCCATGAATGGGCATCAAACCACAATTGTGTACATCAAAAAGAAGCTCCTTTTTGGACTAAAACTGAAAAGTAACCTTGATTATTGTTCTTCACCTTTCCTCATTCAATGATAAAGTAGCTGCCTTATTAGCAAGCAAGATGAGAGAGGCGATGAGTTTTCGAACACATCATCAGATGAAATTCCAGTATTATTCCAATCATTCCGGAACAGAGAAGCAAAAGAAACCTGGTGAAGAGTATCATGTGTCACAAAGCTCATTCCAATTACTATTGTTGATCCGCATTTCTAAGCAGCCACTAATTTAGCTGTACAATTATGGATACATAACGGTGATACTCAAATCTGTCTTTGATGACGCAAAAAGGCGGGATGCTCAATTAATAGTACCAGCTGCGTGTATCATATTTTAGTGTATGTGTGAGAGTCATCTCTGCCCTATTGGATCCAAAACAGCGTGTTGTTGCTGAGAGATGGCGTTGGATGGTACTCAGCCAAGTTGATCGCTGTGGCCTCAGAACAGAAAAACAGGTTTCTGGGCTTATCTAAATCTCATGCCTCACTTTCACATTTCAAATAAATCTAAGGCAATATGTCACAATTAAGAGGCACTATTTTAATGGTCATTTTTATACTGTGATATGAATGAATAAATCCTGCATTTTAAAGGACTGGTTCCACTGCAGTGGGACTGTTAACTTAAAGTAAATCTTTAAGAAATGTTTGCTCTCCATTGTGTGGCAGCTTATGGTCTATCTAACCGTAACCCCTTCGCTGCCAGGCATTTTCCCCCATCAGGTGCCAAGCCTTTTTTTGGCTATTTGGGGTAGTTCGCGCTTAAGCCCTCATAACTTTTTGTCCACATAAGCTACCCACACCAAATTTGCGTATTTTTTTACCAACATCCTATGGATTCAAGAGGTACCCAGACTTTGTGGGTTCCCCCTGAAGGAGACCAAGAAATTAGTCAAAAGACATTAAACATTTAGTTTTTTTTTTTTTTAAATGGGAAAAAGGGCTGCAGAAGAAGGCTTGTGTTTTTTCCCCTGAAAATGGCATCAACAAACAGTTTGCAGTGCTAAAATCACCATTTTCTTAACTTTCAGGAACAGGCAACCTTGAATCAGAAAACCCAATTTTTCAACACAATTTTGGCATTTTACTGGGACATACCCCATTTTTACTATTTCTTGTGCTTTCAGCCTCCTTCTAGTTAGCAACAGAAACCAATGCTGGATCCCAGACAGTTAAACATTTCTGTAAAGTAGACTACATTCTAAATTCAGCAAGGGGTAATTTGTGTAGATCCTACAAGATTTTCCTACAGAAAATAACAGCTGAAATAAAAAAATATTGAAATTGAGGTGAGAAAGACAGCCATTTTTCTCCACATTTTACTCTGTAACTTTTTCCTGCGATGTCAGATTTTTGAAAGCAATATACTGTTACGTCTGATGGACTCTTCTGGTTGCGGGTATATATAGGGCTTGAAGATTCATCAAGAACCCTTGGTACGCAGTGCCCATAAATGAGCTGCACCTTGCAATGGGTTTTCATTCTATAGCGGAAATACAGCAATTCATTTGCTGAAATATAAAGAGTGAAAAATAGGTATCCGGAAAAACTTTCTATTTCCAAAATAGGCACAAGATAAGGTGTTGAGAAGCAGTGGTTATTTCCACATCTCTGAATTCTTGGGGTGCCCATACTAGCATGTGAGTTACAGAGCATTTCTCAAATAGACGTCTTTTTTACACACTGTCTTACATTTGGAAGGAGAAAATGTAGAGAAAGACAAGGGACAATAACACTTATTCTGCTATTCTGTGTTCCCCCAAATCTCCCAATAATAATGGTTGCTCACTTGCGTGGGTAGGCCTAATGCTCGCGACAGGAGACGCAACATGGATACATCACATTTTTACATTGAAATCTGACGTGTTTTTTACAAAGTGCCTAGCTGTAGATTTTGGCCTCTAGCTCAGCCGGCACCTAGGGAAACTTACCAAACCTATGCATTTGTTTAAACTAGACATGTAGGGAAATCCAGGATGGGGTGACTAGGTTCTGTTACCCAAATTCCTTTACAAACCTCAAAATTTGGCCAAAAAAACACTTTTTCCTCACATTGTGTTGACGGAAAGTTCTGGAATCTGAGAGGACCCACAAATTTCCTTCCACCCAGCATTCCTGCATGTCTCCCGATAAAAATGGTACCTCACTTGTGTGGATAGGCCTAGTTCCCGCCACAGGAAATGCCCCAAAACACAACATGGACACTTCACATTTTCCCAAAGAAAACAGAGTCGTTTTTCGAAAAGTGCTGGGGAATTTGGCCCTTAGCTCAGCCGGCACCTAAAGAAACCTACCAAACCTGTGTATTTTTTAAAACTAGACACCTAGGGGAATCCAAGATGGGATGGCTTGTGGGGTTCTTACCAGGTTCTGTTACCCAGAATCCTTTCCAAACCTCAAAATATGGCAAAACCCCCACTTTTTCCTCACATTTCAGTGACAGAAAGTTCTGCAATCTGAGAGGAGCCACAAATTTCCTTCCACCAAGCATTCCTGCAAGTCTCCCAATAAAAATGGTACCTCACTTGTGTGGGTAGGCCTAGCGCACGCGACCGGAAATGTCCCAAAACACAACATGGACACATCACAATTTTCCAAAGAAAACAGAGCCATTTTTTGCAAGTGCCAAGCTGTGGATTTTGGCCGCTAGCTCAGCCTGCACCTAGGGAAACCTACGAAACCTGAGCATTTTTTTAAACTAGACACCTAGGGGAGGCCAGGATGGGGTGGCTCTCACCAGGTTCTGTTACCCAGAATCCTTTGCATACCTCAAAATTTGGCCCAAAAAAACACTTTTTCCTCACATTTTGGTGACTGAAAGTTCTGGAATCTGAGAGGAGCCACACATTTTCTTCCACCCAGCATTCCCCCATGTCTCCTGATAAAAATGGTATGTCACTTGTGTGGGTAGGCCTAGTGCCCACGAAAGGAAAAGTCCCAAAACACTATCTGGACACATCAAAATTATCAAATACAAAACTACCTGTTTTTGCGGGGGGGGTCACCTGCGTTTTTGGTTCTGGGCTCAGCAGTCAGACAGGGAAACCTACCAAACCCAAACATTTCTGAAAACTAGGCACCCGAGGGAGTCCAGGGAGGTGTTACTTGCGTGGATCCCCCAGTGTTTTCTTACCAAGAATCCTCAGCAAACCTCAAATTTAGCTAACAAAATCACATTTGTCCCACATTTCTGTGTGGGATCACCGCACCAGGACACATTCTCCTCAGTCTCCTGGTAAAAATGATACCTCACTTGTGTAGGTGGGCCAAGTGCCTGTGACAGGGAAGAGCCAAAAACATGTCAAAATTGAGGGGGAACCAAAGCAGGTCCAAAAGGGCAGTTTGAAAAAAAAAATCATTTTTAGGCTGACAAGTGGGCAGAATTTTTATCGGTATAGATGAGACTATGCTGGGTGGTAAGAATTTTGTGGATTCCTGCAGATTCCAGAAGGTTCCATCACAAAAATGAGGAAAAAATGTATGATTTTCAGCACAGTTGGAGGTTTGCAGGGCAAGGTGGGTAAGAAAATGGCGCAGGGTGCATGTGAAGCACACCAACCTAGACTCACCTAGATCTTTAGTTTTCAGATGTGTCTAGGTCTTGTGGATTTTCTACATGGCAGCATCCCAAAGTCCAAAAAGTGCAGCCCTCACCATTCCAAGTGGGAACATTTTGAGAGTTAGCCAGGCTCTTATGGCCCAAATGTAAAACCAAAACCCAAAATAATCAAATGCCCTCTTGCTTGCCGTGGGATAAGATGTTTTAGTGTGCGGGGGGAGAGGTGAAAGACTGTTACCCCCTTCAGTTGGGGTGGGGGCATAACCATGCCCTTACTGGTTGGTAGCCAGCACCACACTTTTTTTTCTAATTCCCTGGCATCTAGTACACTTTCTACCCCACCTGGGGTGTGGATTGGGGTAGTTGCCCTATCTGCCCACTGTTGGGCAGAACAACTTTGACCTCATTTATTTGGGGTGGGGGAATGGCCTTACCCCCATCCTCTTATTATGAAAAAAAATCTTCCCTGGTCTCTGGTATGCTTTCTGCTCCCCTTGGGGGCTAATGGGTCCTTCTAAAAATAGGCTGATCTGCCTTCAGGGGAAAGAAATGGCCTAATAATAACATTTCCCCACGGGGAGCGACTGTTGCCTAAGGGGTCGCTCCACTTATCAATATAAATAGAAAAAATAAATCCCTGGTGTCTAGTGGCTTCTGCCCCCCCTGGGGGCAGAAAGGACCTAATAAAAAAATGTCCCCCCTGGGAGCGACCCTTGCCTACGGGGTTGCTCCCCTTATCAATATAAATAAAATTAAAAAGTCCCTGGTGTCTAGTGGCTTCTGCCTCCCGGGGGAAGATCAACCTAATTAATATAGATCGATCTGCCCCAGTGGGGGTCAGAAAAGGCCTAATAAAAAAATTCCCTCCCCCCTTAGGCAAGGGTCGCTCCCCTTTTCAATATATAAAAAAAAAAATCCCTGGTGCCTAATGGCTTCTGCCCCCTCAGGGGCAGATCAGCTTCATTAATATGGGCCAATCTGCCCCTGGGGGGCAGAAATTGCCTTATAATAACTTGCCCCCCTTGAGGAGTGACCCTTGCCGAAGGGGCCGCTCCCCTTCTTTGTTTACCTATGGTAAAAAAAAAATCCCTGGTGTCTAGTGGGCATTCCTGCCACACGATCGCTATGCGATCCTGCTGCAGGAATGGTCAGAGAGACATGAAGAGGGAAGGAAAAGCCTTTCCTTCCCTTTTCATGCCTCTCTGCCTCCGCTGCCCCCTGTACCGAGGAGAAACTAATCTGTTTCTCCTCAGTCACGCTTTTCAGTGAGATGGGAGTTGACCTCTGATGAGGTCAGCGCCAGATTGCAAGCTGATGTCATCAGACGTCACTGCGGGGGGCGGGGGTGGATGGGGAAGTGATTGCCCTTGTGGGGTGGGAGGAGTGCCTTGGGGGAGCACTAGCGCTTCCCCCGAGAGCCAGTCCCAGGACGTATTGGTTACGTCCATGGCCCCTGAGCGCTGTGCCACCGGACGTAACCATTACATCCGTGGCGGCGAACCGGTTAAATGTCTATTTCGTTGGTACCAGAGAGAATTTATTTCCCATCTGTGCCTCTAAATTATCCTCAGTCACTTGGCCCGAAACATGGTAATTGAGAATAAGCACCAATTACCTGTTTTGCTGCAATCGGTTCTTTCAAATGCTGAAACACAAATGGTGGCTTCATGCTGGAAAAATGTGCTGCATAACAGCAGGACAGCAAAATATACTTCTGTTCTCATTGGCTGACGTGTCCTTTGTAGATTGTCAGGATGTCCCGAGTGCTTTCAGTTTAATGAAGCGGATGGGAAATATGAGAACCTTTTTGTGAATTAGGATGAAGTGCAGCTCACGTAGACCTCATCCATGCTTCCATTTTATTTAGTACTGCAATTTTGTTACTAAGCATCTCCAGATATAGAACTGCAAATGTCAATTACAAATTGCTAAGTTTGGTACTATAGCTCACATCCAATGTATTAATTCAAACGTTACAGTTGTAGTTCTGATTTACAAATGTAAGAAACATAGGGGGTTATTCTAACTTTGGAGGAGGTGTTAATCCGTCCCAAAAGTGACGGAAAAGTGACGGATTTACCACCAGCCGTATTACGAGTCCATTATATCCTATGGAACTCGTAATACGGCTGGTGGTATATCCGTCACTTCACCGTCACTTTTGGGACGGATTAACACTCCTCCAAAGTTAGAATAACCCCCATAATCTATAAATCCTTTACGTGTGCCCCATGCACATATTATCAAACAGGGCGATATGACTGGGTTAAGTACACACAGGGCACAAGTCGTTGGTGTAGAAGTAAAGATACACCTAGAGGATTACTGGCAAGTGTGGTTATTTATTTTTTCGAAATTCACAAATATTTGCCAAGTTACGGTGGAAAGCAGTGCCAGTCATGTATCTTTAGGCGCACCAGTGGAAAAACTTTGCAAATTATAGTTACGCATGCAGCAATATACAAGCGGACAATTGTGAAAAAGAACTAGGATTTGGTGAATGTAGATGCTAATTTTCTTTTTTTTCTTCCACATGAAAAATGTTTTCCCCGTGGAGAAAACACTTCTCCTACATCCACTTCAGTTTTGTGAGTGTTCCATTTCCCTTCTCACAGTGGAAAGTTTTTCACTTTTTCTCAAGACAGCAGTACATTGTTAACCTTTTCCCAGGTTGGGAAGGAATTGGAGACAAGTTAGTGAATATCCGCAATCAACGTGAGTGGATGTTGACAAACCCATGCGGTAATGCCCACTGCCTACTTACCCTCACCCAGTGCTTAATTCATGAAAGAAAAAGTGACAGTGCCCATAACTCTGAATAGAAGCACGCTGCTGGTGCCCTCAATCATCGGTTCGCGGAATACCAAGGCTGGTCATTTCAAAACTGCGTCTTTTATCCAGTACCAGACACTCCTGGCCCATTATCCCACTCAGCATGTTCATGCTTTCTCCTGTTGTGATGGTTTTGCCGCCTGTCTCTTCCTCCTCCTTTCTGCTCTGTGTAATTTCCCTCTTTTGTGCTCGGTAAATAAGCGAAGAGGAAAAATAAGTTCTGGTCCCCAATAATAAGTGACAGTGCCCCCCACTGGTGATCACCAGCTCAAATTAAGCATTGCCCTCATCCCTGCTTGTTGATGTACTTACAGGAATATCTTTGCATAAATAAATCAACCTCCTAGTGCAAAATCAACTTTTCTGAATTGTGCGGATGCAGTGGTGAAAGGGAAAAACTAAAAAGGTAGGCAACTGAGGAGGAAGCAGTTAAAGAGGTGTATGGCAAAGGTTAGTGTGGGTAATTGGGTTATTGATTGAGGGGGGTAAAATTCTTACTCAAGCAACAACCTCAATCCTTGTCAGAGGGAACAATAAAAGTCACTATTTCAACTTGTGCTCAACACTCTGGCAGTTTAGCACAAAATAAGTCAGTCTTAACTTAGAGGCACTGTCACTGTGGTATGTATTTATGCAGCACACAAACGGTAATAAAGTGTACACACAACATAAGAGAATTCCCACACCTGTTTAGAAACAAAGAGTAGAAATTAATAAATAAAATCAGACCAAAGCAACAAAAACCCAATCAGTAGAACCAGAGATATGCAATTTCAAAGTTTTAGGTAGTATATTGCCAAACTAGCCCACCATGCCACTTGCTGTCACCTGGTTTGGCTAGACCGGGGCAAAGTAATGAGTTCAGGCCGACTACAAAGGATCACGAGCTAGCAACACAGGCCAGGTTAGTCCCATTCAAAGAGTTACATACTCAAAGTCCAGCGTGAAGAGTTCTATTTGCAGCAGAAGTGGTGGCTAGGAGCAGAGAGAGCATTGCAGATTGTCATCACTGTAGTGCAATGGGCAGGCCTGGCACTATGCATAATCATTGCTGTAGCTTAGTGCTGGGGTTCATGCAGGCTGTTGTACCTGTAGCACAAAGTGCAGATCTTGTCTTACCGGTCATCACTGGTGGTCACTATAACACGAAGAAGCAGGATTCTCAGAGCTTTGCACTAGCAGTCATCACGGGCAGCAGAGTCTTAGCCCAAGCTTCAGGATTCCTCCGGTCGATACAGAGGGATGCACTCTGATGCTAACAACTGGGTAGGCACCTTTTTGGGACCAGGGACACACTCTAGCAGAGGCTAGCAGGGCTCAGGCAGGTTCAATTGCAAAGCAAGGCACGTCCACTTGGAACAGGCCTGCTGGACAGTTGCAGAAAGGCCCCTGCAGCTTGTTATGTCTCTGTAGCTCAGACCAGGAGGTCAGCCAACTGACCCTTTAAGTCACTCAGATTGCCTGGGAACAATTAGATGGTCCAGGTCTCCTTCAGCGAGCAGGTCTCAACAGCAGCACCATCTTCTGAGGGATAAGGAAGGCCTCTATCAGCAGGGCTGGTAACAGCTCGTAGTACTCTAGGGGTCCAGGCAAGTCTCCAGCAGCAGATCAGCTCTCTGGAAACAAGGTAGTCCTTCTAGAGTCTTCCACAGTTCCAGAAGTGTACTAAAGAGTTGGTGTGAAGGATCAATATTTATTCCTAATGTCGTCCTTTGAAATGGGAGCAACATCCAGCCTATCCCCCATCTGGCTCTGAAAGCTTCCTTTCTTTCACTACCCACATTCCAAGTGGTCAAGGGCGAAAAAAGGGTAGTGTCAAGTTCCTTTGAGAGAGTGTTTTGGAGGCAGCCCTTTGAAAGGTAAGTGGGACAGGGGGCAGCTCCACCTCACCCATCCTGGCAGGGTGGCCCATCCTGCCATCATCTAGTCCCACTATGTTCACTGTCTGGGAGGACACTACATAAACCAACTGTCAACTATTCACAGTCATGTGACCCTGAACACAGGTCGCTGGCACCAAATGGTAAGGCCAACTTTTTTAAAGTGTTGTTTTTAAAATCCGACTTAGCATTCAAGAGGATTTTAAATTACAATTTTGAGACCAAACATAACACTACTTCCCATTCCAAATCAAACCTTAGTACTTACTGAATGCAATAGGGTAACCAATTGTTATCCTATGTAAGAGGTAGGCTTCACAGTAGTGAAATCAAATTTGGGAGTTTTTTTACTAACAGGACTTGTAAAACCTAAAAACCTGCCTTACTTTTTAAGTACAATACACCATGCTCTATGGGTAGGTTTAGGGTCTACCATAGGGGCAGCATATATGTATTAAAAAAGGCAGTTTCGTCTTGCAAAACATTTCTTTTGCCAGGTTGAACTAGCAATCAAAATTTAAACGGCACACAGACTGCAATGGCAGGCCTTAGACATGTATTAAAGGACTACTTAAGTGGGTGACACAATGAGTGTGACAGGCCCACCGGTAGCATTTAATATACTAGCTCTGGGGACTTAAAGTTAACTTAAATCTGCCAATTGGGTGTAAGCCAGTTTTACCATGTTTAAATAAGAAAGCACAATAACTTTGGCATTGGTCAGCAAAATAAAGTGCACAGAGTCATAATGCCAATAAAAACGACATTCACAAAACCAGGAAGGGTGAAGGCAAAAGATTTGGGAATGGCCGTCCAGAGAGGTCTAGGTCCAACAGTGCGCTTACCTCAAATATATGTTATCTTTGCCCTTCCTCCCCTCTTTACTTAGAAGGGACCTTTTCTCAAGTGATGGGAGGCAAATCTAACATTCCATTAGAATTCCTATATGATTTGTAACAAATCTGGCCATGTCCAGAGTAGTAATAATTCATAGGTGGTGAATATGTGCAGTCACTGACAAATGATGTGTGATGAAGAACACATCTGGGCATGTACTGGTGAATATTATTGATTGCTGGGCACAATATGGTAGACTGCATTTTGTACTCCTAGAAATAGACAGTTGATTACGGAGCAGTAGGGAGGAGTTTCAGTAGCAAAATTTCAACTTCTTTTCCCAGAAGGTTTGGGGTATGTATATTAAAATCTCCAAGGAGGAGTGCTGGGAAAATGATAAACTATGTCATAAAAATGTTCTGATACATCGAGAGTGGATGCAATATTTGTGAGAAAGCAAAGACTGCGAAGTCTGAGAGTTCTTATTGTTTGTGTGTCATAGGTAAATAGCTATAGTCACCACTGTCGGGAACAGCAATGCTTACGTTAGGCTTTAGTGTTTGCAGATAACATCGAGGAATGATGGCCTAAGAAAGGAAAGTTTAAAATGTTTATTTATAGAACGTGTAGACCAGGTGAGACAAGTATTGTGAGATACAGTGAGTGAGATCGAACTTGAAAGAACAAGTCTCACACAAGGTCCGGGACTGTACTTCAAGAAGAAAGGCACAAGGCTCAATGAGTGAGAGTGTAAACTGAGAAGTGAAATTCACAGTCATTAAGACTAAGCAGCCAAGAGTGAGACTAAGATCCTGTGAGTACTTTTCAGGATCAGAATGATAACCAGTGAATCTTTCTCATAGACTGATACTCAGTAATTAAGAATGTCCTCTAAGCAGTAACACACACGTTCAAGAGCTCTGAAAAGTCAGATGTGACCTCATTGAGGGAGACAATGCTTCAAGGAGTGATGTTCAGATTAAGTGGATGAGAATGGACTTTAAGGAATGAGACTCTGATCCAGTGGGCAATACCTAGCTGCAAGAAATGAGATAATTTCAGCACTGCACCTTGACTCCAAAAGGTGATACTCTTTGGAAGTGTACTCCAAACAATACACACTACTCTCCTCTCAAGCAGCAAATGGGCCTGAGCGCAATGGAGTGGAACTGAAATCCATTGAGCCCAGAAGCAGTAACTGATACTGTGCTCCAGTGACTGACACTTACGCTTCTCGTCTCCTAGAAGTCAGACTTAGGCCCTCATTTCGAGTTTGGCGTCTGGTTGATCTGACCGCCAAACTCGTGGGAAGGATACCACCGTCATACCGGTGGTGCCTCCCCCCCCATCATATTACAATGTTTCTGCTGGGCTGTCCAGCAGAAACATTGTGTTTTGACATTCCCGCCGGGAACAGTGCTACAGTATTGTCCTGGGCTCCTTTAAGGGAGCCGAGGCCAATATTGTAGCACACAGCACCCTGGGAATGTGCACGGTGGTTTCTGCCGGTCAGCCCAGTGTAAACCGTGCAGTGGCATTGGCCTCAGCTCCTGATGGAGCTGAGGCCAATGCAGTCACACAGAGGGTGTCCCAGCACCCCTAGAATGTTCTCTGTCTGCCGTAGCAGAACGGTCGCATTCCAAGGGTGCTAGGCAGGGGGGCCCTGCACTGCAAATTACCATGTAGTGGGCAATGCAGGGAACCCCATGTGGTGTCTAGCACTTCCTTTCTGCAAGCCTTTTCATAGCGGAAGAGGACTTGTGATCAGCATGGCAACACTGAACTCAGCACTGCAGTGGCAACATCAAATCCGACCGCCCCCTCCCCCACCCCATCGGGAACCATTTTCCTGGTGGTTGCGGCGGTTCCCTGGTGGTCCAACTGCTAGGGTCGTAATGTGGCAGTCGGGCCACCAGGAGTGCTACAGTCTGACTGCCACTGCGAGTCTGGGGGTCTTAAGACTGCCAGGCTCATAATAATGCCCTTCAACTGTATTCTGTTTTTCTACTTAGGACAACTAGCCCTGCCACAGTTTAAATAGTTTTTAAGTGCTAGTCACTGCAAGGACATGTACACATTTAGGGGCACATTTACTAGTTTTTTCATGCAACATGGGGCTGCAAGGGCACTTGCTGCACTATGTTGCATAAGAGGAAGAGAGCAGAAATTCTACATTTTTACAAAGATATGGAGCATTTCTACTCCTTCTTTGCACTTGTGCACTGTGTGGTTCCTAACACCAACTCAAGCATCCTTGCACTACAGTGCAAGGCTACCTGCATTACAATTAGGATTGGTTTTGTGCAGCAAGAGACACTTTTTGCACAAAAACAGCCCTCGGAGGCATATTTCTCTTTCTGTGCATGCTGCAGAATGCAGCGCACATGGAAAGAGGAAGTAACATAACTCATAAGACATAAATATATTTATCCTTATTACACCTCTGTCAGGTAGATGCATTATTTTGGTGCAAACTCAGGTTTACAAATCATTGTAAATCTTGGTTTGCCTCAAAATACATGGGTGAATGCACGGGAATGCCCATGCTCCACCCATGTAATGCCTACCCAAAACAAAGTAGCACAAGACTGGCATGTGTTACTTTGTATTTAGTAAACCACACAAAGTCACACTAAGGGGAATATTTTTACTTTTAGATGCAAAACTGCACTAACGCAGTTTTGCATCAAAAGGTTAAGCACTGGCTTGTGCCATTCCTGAGCGCCAACTGGGCACCATTTTTATGGATTGGTGCAAGCCGGGTGAGGGTAACACTGTGGGAGAAGGGTGTTTTGCACCAAAAAATTATGTTAGGTTGGTTAGAGGCAAAAAAAAATTCCTCTAACCAGCCTAACATCATTTTCTGACACAAAACCAACCATACTACGCCTACGCCGACGACACTCAACTGATACTTTCCCTCACCAAGGACCCCACCAGCGCCAAGACCAACCTGCAAGATGGAATGAAAGACGTCGCATATTGGATGAAACTCAGCCGTCTGAAACTGAACTCAGACAAAACGGAAGTCCTCATCCTCGGTAACACCCCGACCGCCTGGGACGACTCCTGGTGGCCCACGGCCCTTGGCACCGCACCGACCCCCTCAGACCACGCATGCAACCTCGGCTTCATCTTGGACCCACTTCTCACCATGACCAAACAAGTCAACGCCGTTTCATCCTCCTGCTTCCTCACCCTCCGCATGCTCCGAAAGATCTTCTGTTGGATCCCCGCCGACACCAGAAAGACCGTGACCCACGCCCTCGTCACGAGCCGCCTGGACTACGGCAACACCCTATACGCAGGAACCACCGCTAAACTCCAGAAACGTCTGCAACGTATTCAAAACGCCTCCGCCCGCCTCATCCTCAACATACCCCGCAACAGCCACATCTCCGCAAACCTGAGACACCTGCACTGGCTTCCCGTCAGCAAAAGGATCACCTTCCGTCTCCTCACCCACGCACACAAAGCCCTCCACAACAAGGGACCAGAATACCTCAACCGTCGCCTCAGCTTCTACGCTCCCACCCGTCTTCTCCGCTCCACCAGCCTCGCTCTCGCCGCCGTCGCTCGCATCCGCCGCTCCACGGCGGGTGGGAGGTCCTTCTCCTACCTGGCGGCCAAGACATGGAACACCCTCCCCACCATCCTCAGGACCACCCAGGACCACTCCGCATTCCGGAGACTACTCAAGACCTGGCTCTTCGAGCAGCAGTAACCCCTTCCCCCTAGCGCCTTGAGACACGCACGGGTGAGTACCGCGCTTTATAAATGTTAATGATTTGATTTGATTTGATTTGATACTACATGACAACTGTCTTAGAAAAGACAGGAGTCATGTCCACCACCCCAATGGCCAGTACAGGGGACTAGTGTCCCCTGGGCATGCGCATTGCACCCTACACCCTGCAAGTTGGGCGCCCGATGGCACTTAAAAAAATAAAATGATTCTTACCTATGCTTACCCTTCTTACCCGGGATTGGGGTCCCCATCCTCCTGTATCCCTCTGGTGTGGGTGGGGGTGTTCCCGGGGCTTGAGGAGGGCACCCGTGAACCCATTCTACGGTGTTTAACCATGGAAATGGGTCAACAGGACCCCAGCGCCTGGTCTGACCCAGGCATTAAATAATAGTGCAATGCAAGTTTTGCACCATTATTTAGCCCCCTCCTCCCACCCGTGCATCATTCTAGCACGGGGGGATAAATATGGGGCTATGGGGTTAGCACCATTTTTTAGATTGGAACACCTACATTGCATTTCATTGACACAAGGTAGATTCACGCATCTAAAAAATGGTGCAAACTCCAATATTTGGATATTAGACATGTCTAATGTCACAATATAAATATGGAGTTAGTTTTGGCCAAATTTGCGTGAAAAAATAATTACACAAATTCAACACAAATGGAGTATAAGTGGCTTTGGGTGACTTAATAAATGCCAAAATTTATTCTTTTTTGGGCTCAATAGTGAATCAGCCTGACACAGAATGATTGCAAATCTGGGCCTAAATTTTGTTTCCACTTCTTTTATACTGGTGGACAAAATAGATGTTGCAGTCCACTTGTGATGTTTAACTTCCAGGCCATGGATAAAGTTTGTACCATATGCTTAGGACTTATAGGCAATGCTTAATTTTTAAATAAACAAGTGCTAGGGCCACAGACATTGCTCAGGAGGCCACCTCCGCTTGCACTACTGACTGCAACCTCCATCACTGACAGGTAGCACATTCCTATAAATGTAACAGTTTGGGCAATTCCAGGCCACCCAAAGCAGTAGGAAACAGTGAGAATGGTCTGGATACACTAGACAAATCTTTAAAAGTGTGTACTTAATTCCTAAACTGTTGTGCTCCTCCCAAAATCAGATGACCACTAAGTTGGATTTTAAAATCGATCCTTGACTGTTATGCATAACAAGTGCAAACAAACAACCTCCCCTCCTCCAGTTAACTCAAAAATTGTGGATCCTAATGAATCCTCTTCATCAACGTTACTAGAGGAATTACAAGCAGTATGCTCTGATACTGACAATATTGCATCAAAAATGTAAAATAAAAATCTGTAAAGACATTGTGTCGTAGTTGGACTCTCGCTCCTTAGTGAGACTGCTGGTCTAGGGGTGAGAGCACCTCTGTTTGTAGGCAACTGAGTCACTACTACAGTAAGTGGCAACTGTAGGCCTAACCCTCCTGGCTCAGAAGCAGTACCTCACCAAACGTAGACAATAAAGGTGATTTCTGGCAGCATTACGCATGGACTCTAGATGCGACTTCTCAGGAGAGTCATTGGGGGAACGGAAGTTACCCTTTGCTCTTGTTATCAATAAGTCTCATGCACACATAGGGAATGAGGGAGATGCAGGAGAGTTTTCAATATGGTTATTGAAAAGACTGCAATCTACGGTAAAATTCATGAATTGCAATGATTATGATAATGAGAAATAATAAAAGCAAAATCGTGAAGATATGAAATTCCTAACAACTAGAACCTAATCTTTACCCTTTCCCCTCTAATGAACTTGTTCGTGTGAGATATATTTATACAGCTCATGTAGGATTCCTGACACAGGTATGTACTTCAACAACTGATAATGTAGTATACTTGTGTCACCAGTTATATAAACAGTCCCTAAGAAGTGCACACAATGTTCTTGTCAAACGTAAGAGTGAAAGGGATATGACGACAATATCTACGTACATCACTGATAATGATGCTTTCTCAGAATGGTACTGATAACAAAAACCAAAACATTTCTTACAAAATGTAAACAGCTGCAGAAGTGCTAAAAGAAATAATGAAATGAATAAGATAAAACAGGGCATGCTAAGTGGGTAAAAGGTTACTAGGTAAAAAGGGCAACAGGCCTGCAAGCTGATGCCTAAGCTGACTCCTTTGCCCTGTGGGAAAGTAAAATGGATTCACCACACCCTCCTCATTGCCAAAACAAGGATGCTAAATCACCAGCGAGGGTGCATGGGTCCAAATCTAAAATTGCTCTGAACTAAAAATCCTAGAATCCAGTTAAATTCTAAGATAAAAACATACAAAAGAGACATCATTTTAACCATGATGAGCAAGGCAGGCCAAATACGAAGCAAATTGATGAGGCAAGTTGGTATCACATTTCATATTTTCGAACAAAGCCAATGGTCAAATTTAACAATATGTGTGGTCCTTTAGAACATCTCAGTAGTCATCAAACGGGAGTGTATCCAGGAAGAACTCCACATTTGCAGATGTCAAAACAATCACATGATTGACAGAAGGATCCATGGAGCAGAAGTGTGCAGAAGCCTCAGGTGCAGGATCACCCCCGTATGTAGCACCATCCATTGTACCATACGCCAAAGGAGCCAAGCAGTTCACAAGCGGTGGATCATAAGTGGCCTCGTTAATCAATCTCAGTCTCATGGGGCATGACAGTGAATAAACCCTCCTCGTCCACAGGAGGCACTGGCTGGACAGCAAGACACACTATTGGCATGCATTTAAAGAGGCACCAGATGCAATGAAACACAGGCAGTATGCACCATAGGACTGGTGGGAATGACAATGACCAATCATGCTCCAGTTCTTCTAGCAACGGAGCATCAAAGTACTGCATCATGTGGTCACAGCGCAGCTAGGCTGGTGATAGCTCCATCACTCCACTTAGCTGAGAAAGCACAACCACTGTGTATCAGAAATACCAGTAGAAGTGTTCCGCCAATCAGCGCCAAAGCTATAAGAAATCAACCAAACACACTCGAAAAGAGTGAATGGATAGCTGAAGGAATGATTCTGAAGACAGTCTTGAAAGTAATAATGAATCCAAAACTAACAACCTTAAAAAAGTGTACAATCCCTTCAGTGTTCGAGGCATTACAAATCCTGCAGACCAGTTCTCCAAAGTGCTTGGGAAAGTTGGTATTTAATAAGGATTGTATCTCAGCTGATGATCTAGCTATCTGGAGATTGTACATTTCCTTGACCAACGTCAACACCACTTGTTTTTGAAACAGTAGCGCCTTTAATCTGCTCAGCTTGCTAAACATTTACATTAGCAGTAGCATTGTGAGGTCACATGTCTGCTACCATTATCTCTTGTGTGAGGGGGAATAAAACATGGCTGCAACAAGTTACAATTTGAGAAACTGAAATTGTGTAGGCAATTACTCGCCTCATTCCACAGCAACTCTGAAAGATCAGAACCACATCACTTTCATTTGCAGGTGTATGAAATGCTGGATGAATCAAAGGAACAGGATTAACCTCCAGGAATCATGCCAAGTTCATCCACATTGCAAAAGCCATGAAAGGACACCTGCTTGTAAATCAGTGAATGGTTAACAGTAGTCTCACATTCACTTCTACTCAGAAAGACCTCTGCTTTGCTGTTCGTGCTTTTGAACTCCAAAGGCAACTTCCACTCCCCCCTAATATCGCTGTCTCCTAGCCACTCTTATCTGCCCACAGCAAAATATTTCAAACATTTTGTGAAACAAAAGGTGTAAATCGTCAGATCTAAAACTCCATGTACTAACCATACTGTTGATGGTATCTCTGCTACAGTGAAAGGCAGGTTCTCTAACTTTTCAATGTTAAGCATGGTGTAACATGAATTCTGATTAGCCATTATCAGTTGCTCCCTGGACAAATTAATAGCATTAAACAATTAATTACTGTTTATATATTTACAAGGGATGCAGACATTTTTTAGAATATACAATGTTCAACCCAACTGCATGATGGAACACAGCTGACTTTGATCATGCTGTAAAAAGGACTTGTCATTCTGAATGATGTCAATCGCAGATGACACAATATTTTGTAGGCTATATATTCTGTTGGACAGAGTGTTCATGCCATTATCAACAACAGCTAAAGCCTTTGCCATATTTTATTTAGCCATCTGCCTTAAACGTGCTGCCACTTCCATTTGAGAAAGTTGCCATATCTCATTGTATATAGCATACAGGAATCATTTAGATTGGAGTCTTCTTGGACCTAGCAAGGAATCCTGCAAGTCTACTTCCTCTGAAAGGAGACTAAGATTTTATTTAATTGTGCACTCATTTTGGCACAGTTTTCCTACACTGTATGTAATAAGTATTGACCCGGGACATAGCGAGGGTCTGGCTGGCTAATCTTAAAATGCCCTGAGGAATTAAAAAAACAGGCCTGACACACATTTGTCCCACCGGGACTTGAACGTGTGGAATTATAGGTACCATTCTGGACCCAAGCATTCAGTTCTTCTTCAGTGACATTTAAATATTTTTGCCAATTGGTGAAATTTGTTTGTGTGTGGATACTGGATGTGTTAATTTCTTTTATTTTTGCTAACCATAGCATGAAGTTTGCTGACCTGTGCCATTTAAAAATATAATTTGTGCAGGAATAAGGCCTGCTCTAAACCAAATCTCTCTACCATGAATTTGCCAGTCTACTCTTCACATCAATAGTGTTCTTCCAGTATTGATAACCTTCAACTGCAAGCTGGGAAAACAAAGGAATCTGTATAATCGGTTAGCAAAATTTTCCGCATTTTAGAAGGTAGAAATTTAAAATAATATGACTCTGCATTTGTAGTGTCCTGCCGAAAGAAATATGTGAATTTGTCTACATGTTTTGTGGCTCCCAACAGGTGGAGTAGAACCATATTCCCATTGTGTGTAATTAAATACTGCTCTAGGGGCCAGATGTAGGAAGGCATTAGCGCCTCGCAAACAGCGAAAAACTACGCTTGCGAGGCGCTATTGCCCTCACGCGATGCAGAAACACATATTGCGAGTCTGTACCGACTCACAAAATGTATTTCAGACTCGCAAATAGGAAGGGGTGTTCCCTACCTATTTGCGAGTCGCACCGCGATGTAAGTTGATATGTGACCACGAAAGCGGTCGCAAATCAACTCGCAGTTACCATCCACTTGAAGTGGATGGTAACTCATTCGCAAACGGGAAGGGGTCCCCATGGGACCCCTTCCCCTTTGTGAATGCTCACAATAATATTTTTTCAGAGCAGGCAGTGGTCCTATGGACCACTGCCTTCTCTGAAAAAAAACGAAACTAAAAGGTTTCGGTATTTTCTCTATTTGCAGCTCGTTTTCCTTTCAGGAAAACGGGCTGCAAAGAGAAAAAAAAAAAAACTGCTTTATTGCAAAACAGTCACGGACATGGAGGTCTGCTGTCTCCAGCAGGCCACCATCCCCGTGAGTGCCTAGACTCGCTATGGGGTCGCAAACTGCGACCCACCTCATAAATATTTATGAGGTGGGTCTTTGCGACCCCATAGTGAGTCGCAGAAGGTGTCTGAGACACCTTTCTGCATTCCCTTTTGCGAGGTGCAAATTGTGAGTCACTGGGACTCGCAATTTGCACCTCACAAAAGGGGACCTTCCTACATCTGGCCCTAGGTTTGTTAGCTCACTGCAGAAAGTAATGTCCCAAATGATGGGACATTTCCCCATAATTCGATGTGATCATATACACATCTTCACTTTCAAATACAGTGTAATCCTGCAGTTCAGACAGCATAGAATCAACTGATTTAGCAACCCAGTCATTGGAAACCACACCAAGCATAATTACACCAGTCCGTGAAATCTTAAATACATAAGGAATTTGGATAACCTAAGTAGGCCCATATATACCAAACAGTACTTTATCCCAAACAATCCCGTCAGGAATAGGTACTGCTGAAATGTTGACAAGGGACAAGTATTTTGAGACCTTATGTGAGGACAGGTATGGTGTTAAAACTTCTCCCACTGGCTCAACAGAAGAGCATTGAGGAAGATAAATGACCATTTATCAGGAGAAGGAAAACAGTCACAAAACCAATCCATAACAGAAAAGCAAGCAGCGTCAGTAGTATCCACAGATAATACCATGAATAGACCAAATAGTTATTTTTAATCCATATGTACAGCTTACATGTCTTTGATTCAGTTGCAGATGTAGATAAAGTTGAAGAAAAGTCATCTTTGTCGATGAAGTAACCAGAAGCAGTCTGTGAAAACACAGAAGCCGTTGCATTGCTGGTGAATGGATCCACTCTACGAGGAGGCTCATAGTAGACAATGGTGTCAGTTTATATTGCATTTGAGCAATAAACAGCCACATCTTGGACAGTACTTGTCATTAAGTGGTAACAAGAATTAGCGAAGCTCATTCTCTACCCTCCCCATGCTCGAGGAACCATTTGTAGCATTTTTGTACATGCTAGTATATACAGAAGCGTTGTTTATTCTTTGAAGAGGTATATTCTGTTGGATAGTGAGAGGGGACCGGGATTTACCCAAGGGACCTTGGGGTCTATTGTGCAGGATTGGCCACATGGTGCAATTTGATGTTGTCAATTGAGACAAATCTTTTTCCTTTGGAACCTGGCAGAGGTTGTAGAATGACAATTCTGGAGCCTTAAATTCCCAGGACTTTACCCTGTGCTCTGTAGGATGGCCTAAATTCCTTCTTCACAATAATGTTCTCACAGACCAGATCCCCAACTTTAGGGATCCAGCCTGTGGATGTTGTTGGTAAATCCCTTATTCCTCAGGTGGTGGTACTGGTGGATGAATTGTCATCATAAAAATTGTTGAAACTCCTGTAAGACAGTGAGAAGTTAAT